>NW_012136080.1:16021824-16041120 GCF_000956105.1 Propithecus coquereli
GATGTATCTCAACCTGACTTCTTTGTATCCTCAGGCTTTTTCCCTAGACCAGGCAAATAAATTGGAATCACATTGTCCTGGAGGGGGAGGGCCTCAGAGTACAACAGGGAACAAAGATGTCAAATTCTTGGCTTTGGAATTAAAAATATGGGCCCAGACAAAGAGACAAACTTTGTGGTCCAGTGGAGTTTCACTGTCCTTCCCATCCAGCCCAACACACACACAGACGCAGACACACCCTAAAACAAGACAAAACTTCCACAAAGAATCCCAGGCCTGGGATTTTTCCTGCTGATTTGGGTACAGCTTACACTACCTCCCATCTGAGTGGGCCCTGTCAGTGATTCCATCAGTCTTTTTGTGCATGAATAGAGGACATGTCCCCACCCAAGGAGCCATGCTAGCTATACTTTAAGATGCAGCCAAAGAGGGTCACCCACCAGTGTCAGTCAGCAGGTTGATGCTGATGCACCAGCAGGAGTGATGCCGTCCTGTGCTCTGAGGCCTCGCTAAATCTCAATCCCTCCCGTTCCCCCACGCCAACATTGCTCTCCATGGGCCAGGGGACTCCTAAGCCCCGAGAGTGGAGAGAAGGCTTCAGCACCTGGAGTGGTGACAGTGGCCTAGAAAGAACAGCTTTCCTCTCCTATGCTCGCCCAACCCTTGGCGAGGGGGCCTAGCAGGAGCCTGCTCTAGGTCTGCCACTAGCAGAGGCAGAGGCGGAACAATCTCCTGTTTACAATGCATCTCTTGAGGGCACAGACTGGCTGAGTCAATGGCAATGCTTCCTCTGCACCCACTCACCACCTCCACGGCCTGGCAAAGGGCCTAGCACATGAAAGATGTTCAGTGGATATCTTGAGGCTGCTGCTCCAGAGATGCAGATGGAGGGATTGCTTAAATCAGTAGGACCAGAGGAGGTTCCTTCCCCTCCTCCTTTCCAGACCAGCCACCCACCCCGGCACTCCCACCTACGAGGTGCCAGCCAGGGAAGGAGGCTGCCGACTGTGTGCTGCAAGGGCCTTCCTGGGGAGACTGCTGCAGCGTTGGTTCCGGAACCTCCATCTAGTTAGCTCTTCCACCTGGTAGAGGATTAACCGCAGGGCTTCCAGGCAATGGAAGTACTTCAAATCTGGATTTCGATGGCCTCCCGGGCCCCCTTCGAGTGCACCACCACATTGAAATTCAGAAACGGGGGAAGTGCAGTGCTCTGTAGTAGGGAGAAGTGGTTTGGTTGCCATGAGGGTGTTTCGAGCTGACTCACAGCCCTGAGTACGGTAGTTCCAGAAAACCAGAGACCGTCTAAACTAGGAGGGCTCCAGGGATGCTAAATCCAACTTTATTCTTGTAGTGCTGGGGCCCCTTGTCTCTGCCTCCATCATCACATCAGCTTCATCTCTGTGTCTCTTTTCTGTCTCTTATAATGACACTCTCATTGGATTTAGTGTCTGCCCCAATCCACCATGATCTTATCTTGATCCTTGCCTTAATTATACCTGCAAAGACCCCATTTTAAGGTCAAGGTTCCACATGGACATGAATTTTGGGAGGACACTATTAAACCCGCTACAGACCCATAATTCCATTAACCAGATTTGGTTCTCTGCTCCAGTTTATTCGGGCACACAACTATTAGTGATAACCAGGTCTGCAAACAACAGTCCCCAAATCCTGCAAAGGAGCAGGAAGAAGAAGAGAGAGGTGACCACTTGCTGAGGTCCACATGCGCCCAGGGCCCCACTTGACCATGTACACTCTCTATGTATTTAATCTTCCCAGTACCGCCCATGAGGTACCAATGTCCACATTGCCCTAAAGAGAAAAACACAGGCCTGGAGGGACTAACAGACTTTCCCAAGACTATAAAGGGCATGCTAGGGTTCAAGCCCAGGGCTGTCTAACCCAAAGCCCATTTCTTTCTATTATGCCCATTATATGTGAGTGAACACTGGGTGCTGGGGATACAACAGTGAAAAGAGCCCCAATATGGAGCCTGCATTCCGGTTGGGGAGACAGGAAGTAAATACACAGGGTCATATTGGGAAGGGATAAGTGCTCCCATGACCAGGTTGAGGTGACAGGGGTTAGGGAGAGCGGTGTTCAGTAAAGACTTCTGCAAGGAGAGACACCTAAACTGATACTCAGCCTCAAGAAGGAGCCAAACGTGGGCACAAACCATGGAAAAGTGGGACGTACAAAGGCCCTGGGGTGGGAATGAACTCAGAAAGTTAAAAGAACAGACAAAATCCCAACGGAGCTGGGGTGAAGTGGGGGTGGAGGATGGTACAAGATCAGGGAGGGGCAGGCCGAGATTAAGCAAGGCCTGGTCAGCAGGGGACTGAGGTTGATGAGAAGCCTTGGGAAAAATTTGATCAGAGGTAAAACATGCTCTAACGGCTTGCACTGCTGTGTAGAGTGCTGACGGTACCAGGCCAAGGGGAACGAGGACACTGGTTCGGCGGCTAGCCTGAGTTGTCCAGGTGAGATGGAGGCCTGGACCTGGAGGGAGGCCATGGAGATAGACAGAGGGCACAGGAAGGGAGTTTTGGGAAAGAGCTAGTTGGGCGATGGGTTAGTTACAGGCTGTAATTTGAAGGAGGAAGCAGGGATGGTTCTCTGTGTTGACTTGAGCAACTGGGTGGAAGGAAGTTCTCCTTACCCACAAGGATGTCTGGTGAAGGTGAGAGTTCACTGTGTGTGAGGTAAGGGTGGGGATAGGGTGTCCCCCCACTTTCTTCTCCATCCTACCCCAGGTAACGTCCTAAGACGTTAGCTACATCCAATTCCTAGTGTATATTAGGCAGCCGCGTTACTTTCCCTTTGTCAGTTACCTGGAAGTAGAGCACTGAGGGAAGCTCAACCTGTGCTGTATGGAGGCTGAGGAGGGGGCAGACTCTGGAGCCTGGCGCAGCTCTGGGAGGCAGGCTGAGGAGACGGGCCATGCTGGAGCAGCTTGAGGACAGGCATCGGAGCCTTCTGAAGACAGGAGAGCTGCAGGCATGGAAGAGTAGGGCCCAGAACAGGGAACCTGAGGGAAATATGTCACTGCAATGGTTTGAATGTTTTCCTCTCCAAAACTCATCTTGAAATGTAATCCCCAATGTGGCAGTATTGGAGGGGGGCCCTTTAAGACGTGATTGAGTCATAAGGACAGAGCCCTCACGAGTGGATCAATCCATTCATGGATAATAGATTAGTGGCTTATCACAAGAGTGGGACTGCTGGCTTTATAAGAAGAGGAAGAGAGACCTGAGCTAGCACGTCAGCACGCTCAGCCCCTCGCCACGTGATGCCCCGCGCTGCCTCCGGACTCTACAGAGTCCCCACCGCAGGAAGGCCCCCACCAGACGCTCCCCTCGACCCTGGACTTCCCAGTCTCCAGAACTGTGAGAATAAATTTTGTTTCTTATGAAGTATCCAGTTTCAGGTATTCTGTTACAAGCAACAGAAGATGAACTAAGATAATCACCAACTCGACGGTGGCAGGAATGGCAGCCTGAGCATGGGGTCGGAAGCAGGGAGGGCTCCAGCAGGCTGGAGGCGGTGGCAGCACGAAGAGTCAGAGTCCAGAGCTAACGCGAGGCAGGGTGGGCCCTTCGCTGGCACAGTGCAGGCATGGTGCCTCAACGAACCCCGCAGGGTGGCTCCATCCCTGTCATCCCTGCCCCTGAGGAAACGAGCTGATTGAGAGGTCCGCCAAGGTGGCCATGTCCAAAACCAGCTAGCCTGTGACACGTCCTCCTTCCCACCTTCCACATTTCCTGAGGGATTTCAAGTTTAACGGCCAAGGAGAATCTTCAGCTAGAGGATGAATCTCTAACTGTGGTGTATCAGGTGTCACCAGGCGTGGGGACAGCATTGCCTCACACCCATCAGGCTCCTGCACGCCCCTTAGATCGTACCATGCAAGCTGCCGGCCTCCCTCCCACCTTATGAATAGAGCCTGCCCCTCTCTCTATCTGTCAGAATATTCTATTAATCAAAACATCTCACTCCCCAGACCCACATTTTTCTGTATCAAGAGCTCTTGTAGACACTGTATATAAAGTTTAAATGTAAATATTGAAAAATTGTTATTCATTCTATTTCTACTCCAAAAAGGATCTAAGGCAGCTTACTCATAAATGAGTGGAGTTAAGACAAAGATTTTTAAAGAGCTTGCTAAAAGTACATAAAAGAAGGAAAGAGGAAATTGCAGCAGGAAATCAGAAGGAAAGGTAGTGATCTCTAAATTTAGCTCAAAGCTTATGGTGTCCCTAGAAAAAAAAGGGATGTGCACTTGTTTGTTTAGTTCTCTGTGCCTGAAAAAGGCCAGCGGCACAGAAGTAAACATCTGGTGAAGTGCTGTGCCACATTGGAGGGGAAAAAGTACCTTGGAGACAGACAGAGGTCTAAGATCCAGGTGTGACATTGAGCAAGACATGAACTTGTTTGAGCACAAGGTTTTGGTAAAATGAGAGCAATTATGGTGAGCAGGGTGCCTAATGATTCTGGCTCACGATTCTAGGAGGAGATGTATCACGAGGACTTTACATAAGAACCAGTTGGTAACAGAAGAGACAATGCCATCTGGTCAAACCCACCTCCTCTCTGGCCTCGTGTCCAAACCATCTCTTGGAAGAACACACTTCCCAAAGGAAAGAAAAACACCCCCTGAACCCTGGAAGTGGGAGCAGAGAAGCTCTCCTCTGCCTGGGAGTGATGCTTCGGGCACGCAGTTGCTGCTCGTCTTGAAACAAAAGGCTGGTAGCATCGGAGGCTGCTGAAGCCACCTCCATTCCTTAGGAAGCCCAAATATGATTGCATGCTTCTAAAGCTGGCCACGCTTCTGTCTGGACCATCACACCGTGTACTACGAAATCCTGCTTCTTCTGGGACCTCTTTTATGGAACCAGTGTCCTCATGGGACCCCTCTCCCATCCCCTCTTCCATGTCAGGCCTCCTAGGGCAGAAACCCAGATTGCAAAATTGTTTCTGCCTGCTCACTTCTCATTAAAACTGCCCCTCTCCTGCACCTAGCACAACCTTGCTCTCTCCTAGGGAAACAGAGAAAAGGAACAGAACCAAACTCAATAAGTAACATTCATAATAATAATAACAATAACAACAGCCAACATTTACTGAATGTTCATGGTGTACTAAGCACTTTATAAGGATAGTCTCATTTAAACCTCAGGATGGCTCAATTCTAGCTTCATTTTACATAGAGGAAAATTGGGTCTCAGAGAAGTTTAGAAACTTGTTCAGGGTCACACAGCTGATACGTGGTGGGAAATGGAATACATTCATAAGCCTAAAGAATTAACCACTTCTTTTTCCATGTAATGGCTACTCCAGGCTTTTCCTAATGGGGACATTCCATTGCAAAAGAGCTCTTTAGTCCTACAAAGGTATGAACTAATTGTAAAATTAGTTATTAGTGGAAAAGGTATTTTGAGTTAAGGAATACCTTTCTAGAGCCCTTTAGATGATATGTTGGATATTTAGCCTCTTTGTGCCTCAGTTTCCTCATCTATAGAGACAGTAATATATACTTACTTCAGGGGGTTTTGTTAGGTTTAAAGAGTTACTGTGTGTAAGGTGCTTAGAACAGTAACTGGCACAGGGTAGGTGCTACATGAATATGATTTTTATCACAGTGGTTATTATCAGGCTGGTGGCTTCTAGCTCCAGCCATGTCTAAAAATGATCCTCCTACAGGGGGAACAGGTGGGTTCCCAAGAGAAGGAGAGCAGCAGGTGCCACCTCACTCCCTTGTTCTGGCTCTTGTGTCAAACAGAAGGACAAAAGAGTCCTGGCCAAGCGGTGATGAGCTGGCTCCTCTCAGCCAGGGAAGGGAGAGGCGTCCCAGGCAACCTGCAATGTTTCCCAGCATCCTGAGATACAGTCCCCCTGTGGTGCTGGCGCCGGTGCTGGGCTAGGTTAGGTGCCATGATTTTCTATAGGAAGGAAAAAGGGAATTCCCAACAATCCAAGGGGCCGGAAGAAAAAGAAAAGATCATCCAAAGGACTGCACTCAGTGGACTGTCAGGTGTTTCACTTGTTATGTGCCAGGCTTAAAATGCTGCCCAAATTCTGTCTCCTTTTATTCTTCTGTTCTTAGTTGGATTAGTTGGTGCCTGTGGACAGGATGTGTGACAAGGACACCTGGAGAAAGAAGAATTTGCCATGGGTGTAGTAGCACGCATGCACTCCCACCATCCTAACAGCTTGGGGCCATGGGCTCTTACAGTTATAGTCTCTTACTGCCCTGAGCTGGGCTCCCACACAGTTCTAGCCCTTTGGGGACATTCAGCAACCCCTGAGTTCATATCCTTTTACAAATGGATCATCAACTTATGCAGGGAAGCAGTTGTATGTTTGATTCCCAATCCATGCCCAGTCCTGTGCCAAGCACTTGGGATCACAGCGCCACAGGGCACCTTAGGAGGTTTGGGCCGCGGTGGCTGTCAGCATCTTGCCTCTTTGGGAGGCTTGGTCCTTCTCACAGAATCAAACCATCACAAGAAGCTAAAAACTGTGGGGTCATTCAGTGAGTACGTATTCAAATATATCGCACTTTTCAAATACTGCTAATTAACCTAATTAGTGAGATCAATTCACATCAACCAACCACTGTGCCATCTCTTTACCTGTATTACTCAATTCATGAAATGCTTACTGAGCACCCACTACATGCCAAGCACTGTGCTGGCCTGGGGTAGGGAGAAGAATCAGGGGCACAGAGCCTGCCCCTGGAAGCTGACATGGAGGAGTGAGATCCAGGAAGACGGAGCAGTGAGAGGCAGAAAGGTAGTGCCACGTGCAAGGTACAGCACAGTGCTTGATGTGCGAGCCTGGGGATCGTGTTGACTGGGAGCCAAGTCCAAGCTCTCCCCTTAGTAGCTGTGTGGCCTTAGCAAGTGATGTGACCTCTCTAAGCCCCAGGGTCTCACCTATAAATCAGAGCTAATGGTATTTCTGCTGTAGCAATGTTCTGAGGATTATGTCAGCAGATGTACATGTATCAGCTGACTTAAATATCACGACAGATCTGTAGCAGGGTAGTCTTGCACATTTTATTATACACTGTAAATGCTTGACAAATTCTGGTTGCTGTTATTATTATTGAAGTAGCTCAGATTAAGAAAATTCTGTTGGCAGATGGGCAGGAAGGTCCCACAGAAGCGATGAGGTCTTTGCAGGATTTTGAAGGGTGAAAAGATGTTCACCAGGCCATCAGCAGGGAGAAGGACGCTGCAGGCATTGAGATTAACACGTGTCAAAAGCACAGGGGTGAGACTGGCATGGTGTGTCGGAAGAGCTGGGCAGCATCACTTGAGTCTGGCACAGAAGACAGAACGCCTGACTCACTGCCCCCCTGAACCTTTCCCGCTCCCCCTCAGGCTTGTGGAATGGGGATGTGACACAGCTTCCTCCCCTCTTCCTATAGGAGATGGCAACATCCACCCAGTCCCATGTCGTCTCCAGCACAGGCAGGCTGTCGGGTCACTATGCCGGTGACCTTTCTATTCCATCTACGGCTCCAGCCAGAGGCCCCGCTCGGCCAGTGAGGGGAGAGCTAATTGGCAGATGAGGCATCGCAGGGGCCTGACGTCCTCGCCCCTGGCTGTCCCTGATGCTGCAGCAGATGGCCTGCCTTCTCCAGCCCTTCAGAGACACCCCCTCGCAATTACCGCGCCGCAGCTGCCATGCGCGAAGGTTAGCCTGGTGCTTCAAATGTGTGCCTGGAAGATTATGTAACCCGCTGGCAGGAGAAAGCCGCCACACTTGGCGAGTTTAGCAAGATTAAATGTGTCAACACTCGGTTTTGAATATGAAATAATGCAAATGTCTCCTTAGTCCCATTTGAATTAAAAAAAAAGTCAAGATTGTTCATGTTCTTTCTAAAATGCTATAGATTGAGAGTGTGTTTAACTCATTCATTTATTCAACAAATGTATGTTGAAGGCTTAGGATGTGCCAGGCAAATGTGCTACCTCAGGAATCAAACTCCTTCCCTCAAGGAGTTTACATTCTAGTGGGGCAAGGAAGGCAATAAATAACCGACACAATAATTGTGTGCATTACACAGCATGACAGAAACTGAGAAATGTCATGGAATAAATTTTAAAAATAAAGCAAAGGAAAGGAGACCAGGAGTTCTGGGGTGGTGCTGCACACTAAGAAAGGCAGGCAGACGGGTCTTCACTGAGACACGGACTTGACATTGATTGTATTTACGTGACTTTCACTCCCTTACTGACGAGTGCCTGGTGCATAGGTCTGGTGGAGCGGCAGGAGCTGCTCCAGGGTGCCCGGAGAGAGGTCTCGCCGGGGGAGACTGGGAAAGCATCCTCCCCACCTAGGGCGACCAGTTCAATTGTCTCAGTTTGTCTGGGACAGGGGTTTCCCAGGACATGGGAGATTCGGAGGCAAAACCTATTAAGTCCAGCAAATGAGAACAGACGGTTAGCCTCATCCCCACACCAGGGCCTCAGTAGACTCACCTTCGGTCCAGCCCCAGCGAGCCATCGGCCCAGCCACCCAGAGTGGACTCTGGCTGACTAAGCCTGAGCCTTTTCTTACCTGTTTTCAAAAGCCCCAATGTCTACATTAAATGTTTCTTATCTTAAATCCAGTCATTAGGGATTTCATCAAGGTCAAACAGTAGAAGAACTTTCTCCTCTCCTCCTGTGATTTGTAGCAAACCTTTGAGGCCCAGAGGAAAGGGAAATGAACACCCATTTCCAGCGAGCTTTTGAACGTCTCCAGGGAAATTTTGCTTGGAGACATTGCAGAACCGCAAACATTTGCCTTGGGTGAGGTTCGATCATTCCCCAAAGATTCCTGTTGTCCAGACTCCTCTGGAATCGCAGACATGCAGGAGCTGCTCGAGTGCGGAGCTCCCCATGACAGAGCCCGCCTTACTCAGCTGAGTGCTCCCGAGCAGAGGCCTCATCTCTGGTAGGGTGTCAGTTCACACCTTATCCGTCCTGCCATCTTTTTCTTCACATAGACACTGTAAACTCAACTTGTGCAGAAGCAAACTCAGTAACCTCTATTTCCCTTACCCCCCAAACATGTTCCTTCTCTCAAGCTCCCACTTCAGTAAACAGCCCCACCGTCCTCTGATCACCCAGCCTGCCCGACTCCTCCCTCCCGCGCTCCCTCAGCCTCACTGCCGCACTGCCAGGGCCACTGCTCTAGTCCAAGCCCCTGTCATCTGGCACTTGGATGACGGAAAGATCATCTCATTGGTTTCCCCATTTCCTCCCCAAACATTTTCAACACCAACAGAGGGGTCTTTTAAAAACACTCCCCTGATTCTCTCTTAAAACACCTCCAATGGTTTTTGTTATTTATACTGGGCCTTCTGGAATCTTGTCCCTGCTAACCTGCCTAGCTTGAACCCACCGCTGTTTTCTCCCACTCCATGCTCTGATTGGACTCAGTAACTTGACGCTCCTTAGGAGGCCTTGCCACTCTATTTTCGCTCACACACTCCTTCTGGAGGACCCCTCTCCTTTTCTACCTTATTCTAAGACTCAGCTGATGGCACCCTTACATAGACTTCCCTGTCCCTTCAGTTAGTCCTGGTGTACCATGCTAGCTACTGTCTGCTGACATTCAACAGCCTCCCTGACTTTCCAAGCTTGTCCTTGTATCACAGAGGCTGTAAGTCCGGAAACTGCACTGTCCCTATTCCTTTGCCAGCAGAGCATGGAGTGGTAGCAGACAGGGACTGGGTTGAGCAAGACAGTTAAAAGCTCCAGCTTAAATTCTTCAGATGAGAAACTGGTGCATGATATTTCGAAGGCAAAAGAAAAGAGTAAATCGTTATTTACTTTCAGGAATGGCAGATGCACGAGTAGATGGCAGCTTTTGGTGTTTTTTCCACGTATTCATTCTCTGAAAACCAGCATCAGTTTTCCATTCCTATGACTTCCCCAGCTCTCCCATTAGTTTTATGAGCATTGAATCTCTTGCAATAAATTCCTGTTTCTTGAAATATGTAACGTAGTTTCTACTTCCCTAACTGATATATGTGCTTCTTACATTCTCAGGTGTAATTAGTGTTTGTATATCCCGCTCCTCATTCAGGACTTGGCACTTAATAAGTACTAAATTTTATTGTTACTAAGTTAAATTAAAGCATAAGAAGAAATAAAAACACCATGGGTCATGTATCCATCAAGGCTAGCCCTGAGGCATGGCCTTTTATTCACTTCATCGCAACTGTTTCTCTCCGTGCTCCCTCTCTGTATATGTAATGCCAGACCATGTGTGAAATAAAATACAAGAAAAAGGGAAAACCTTTGGAGTGTGAGAGTCCTGGGTTCAAATCTCACAGCTATTACTTATCATCTGTGCAATCTTGAGCACATTACTAACTTCTCTGAGCCTCAGTTTTCTAATTCATATACTGAGAATAATTCTACTCTCCTGAGTACTTGTGAGAAAAGATACTTAATGAACATTAGTTCCCTTTCCCTTCCAAGGTAGAAGAAACATGGACTTTTTGAGATCTAAGTGGCCTTGGAGATTATTTGTGACTTCATTCCCTCATTTTACAGATGAGGAAACTGAGGCCCAGAGAGGGAAAGTGACTGGTACAAAATTACACAGTTACTAAATGCTAGAGCCAGGACCAAGATAAAGTCTTCTGACTCCAAGTGCTGTTCATTTTTCTCCTATAGGTATAAATGATAATGATGACAATGAAATTAATAATTTATGATTACAGAAGGATAGAGAACTTCTATTGTCAGTCAAAGTCCAAAATGAAGAAAATGTAGAGCAAAGCACTACTTTCCCCCCAGATGTTCTGTGACATAAACGTACTGTGGATGAGAAATAAGCACCTGTTTGGCTACTGAGATTTGGGGGCTTTTTGTTACTGCAATGTAACATAGCCTATCCTGATTGAAAGAGGACATGCGCCGATCAGGAATCCATGGCGTTTGGTTGACGTAGGGTACAACTCAGACTGAAGCCACAGCTGGTATTGTAAACCAAAGCCTATATGAAGAGCGTGGGACTGTAACTTGCCAGAAGCATCTGTACCCCATGTAAGAACTGAGAACTACAGTATGAGGTAGGCTTTGGGGTTTTGCATTGTTAGGGATAGGCATTGATGAGGGACACAGGCTCACTTGTCTCAGATGCTTTTTTTTGAGTCTACCTCCAGGACTAAGAAAGATACTTGTGGGCCAACCTGGAATCCCTGCGCCTGGCTCATGGGCTCCTGCCTTATGCTCTCATTTGGACTGATTTGGACTGTTCTTTGCATATATCCTAGTGTATTCAGGCCCATGAAATGTCGGATTTTGCTCAGAGAAGTGGTGGATTTTAATCCATGAGTGGACAAAGAGGAATAGGAATTCCAGTTACACAAAGTATATGCAATTTTCCTGGACTGAGGTGCCAAAAACTTAGATGGAATTAGGAGTAGGAATTCCAGTTACACAAAGTATATACAATTTTCCTGGACTGAGGTGCCAAAAACTTAGATGGAATTATTATAAGTCCTATGGCTAGGAAAGGAATTAAATGAACTAATGTCTATTGCAGCAACTTGGATGGAACTGGAGGCTATTATCCTAAGTGAAGTATCTCAGGAACAGAAAAACAAATACCACGTGTTCTTACTTATAAGTGGGAGCGAAGCCATGAGTATACACAGTTATACAGAGTGTCATGATGGAAACTGGAGACTCAGAATGGGGAGAGTGGGGACTGAGGGATCAAAAATTACCTATTGGGTACAATGTACATTATTCGGGTGACAGGTATAAGCCCAGACTTTATCACTATACAATTCGTCCTTGTAGCAAAAAAAACACTTGTATCCCTAAATCTATTGAAATTTAAAAAAAAGAAACAAGTTTTTGCTGAGAAAGGGAAAGGAAAAAAAAGCTTTAGCTAGCGTCTAGAAAGAGTGCATGATAAAGGCAGTCGGGAACCCCTCTTTGCAGACTGAGGTGGCTGTGTGAGGGGGTTAAAGGCAGTTTGCATAGGTTTGGGAAGGGAAGATGAGAATAACCAGCTCAAGAGAACGAGTCCAATACATTAAGGCAAATTTCAAGACGAGACACTTATGAGTGGGAAAGCAGCCCTTGCACAGGTTCTGAAGAAATGTGTCAGAAAAACGTGTGAAGTTTGGACTGGAAGGGAAGTTAGCAGAGCCAGGTAGGAAAATCATGGCTGAGTGGAGTCCGGGTTAGATGTTGGACTAGTCTCCTCCTGAGTGTGGGCCCAAGGAGGTTAGGAACTTGTCTTGCTCACTGCTGTATCCCAGAGTTCGGGACAGCTCCTAGACCACAGTAGCGTCTCCAAGGACAGTTGCTGGGTGAATGACTGTAGAGAAGACACATCCTGGTGGACTTCCTCTTCTCAGAGTGACAAGGTAGGCAGGATATGTTTGGACAATGGAGACTTTTGCCTTTAAGTCCTAGGCTTTCTCTCTTGCTGTGGGAGACCATACCTGATAAACACAGAAGGCTAAAACCACAAATGTCTGAGCCACAAATTCCACAAAAGAATGCACCAGGATCCAGCAAATAATACTAGCTTTGAACCTGGTAGAGAAGGAAGGTGGCAAGCTTAAGAGGCAAGTTATACATTTTAAAACTTCCTAGAACCCATTCTACTAAGTGAAGTATCCCAAGAATGGAAAAACAAGCACCACATGTACTCACCATCAAATTGGTTTTAACTGATCAACACTTAAGTGCACGTATAGTAGTAACATTCATCGGGGGTCAGGCAGATGGCAGGGGGGAGGAGAGGGTGGGTATATGCACACCTAATGGGTGTGGTGCACACCGTCTGGGGGATGGACACGCTTGAAGCTCTGACTTGGGTGGGGCAAGGGCAATATACGTAACTTAAACATTTGTACCCCCATAATATGCTGAAAAAAAAACTTAACCTGTAAGGAGTCAGAGAATGACCAACGGAGGGAAATGGAACACCAGAGGGCTAACCCATGGCCACAGGAAAAAAGGTGAAAGAAAGAAAAACCTGGAAGATGAGGAAAGGCAGGATTTTGGAAAGGAGACCACAGCATGAAGAGACTCAGTGTTCCTGCAGCTGAGTCAAAAAACTAGGGAGAAGAAAAATGCCCTAGTAGACACGATTCACAGGGCCCGAACAGGAGGCAGAGCAGCAGCTAACGTGGCCAGGCCAAGAAATACCCAAGGATGCAGGTAACAATCACAGAGAGGAGTGAGAACGTGAGGAGCAAAGCCACACACACGTGGCTTGGGCAGGTCTTGCTTACAGGAGCGAAGGGCAGGGAGACTGATCATGTGAAACAGCCCCAGGGGTACCAGGAACACAGGCTCAAAGGGGAAATGGGAATTAGGAGGTTTGGATGCCAAGGAGATAGAAACTAAGGACAACCTGGAGGCTGGGGCTGCACCTGGGCAAATGCCAGTCTTATTGGCAATTCTAGCAAGTCTGAAACCCAGAATATTTTCTATGTCTCACATTTGTTTTCTCCATCTCCTTTTCCCCAGATGTCACCGAGCATCTGCTATATCCCAGGGCTGGCAACAGAAACATGGGTTCTTAGAACATAATGTTGCTTGGCTAAATTTGGTGAGGCTGGAGCTGGGGCTGGGATATTCTTGTGCACCCTATTGACTTTCATATTCTTCGAAAAGTGGGACACACGAGGGCCTCATATTGGATAAATCCAAGCTCGTTGTTGCTTTGGGAGCCACACCCATGCCGGGTAGACACACGGAGAGCAGCTGCCCCTGGAGGAGACACTCAGACTCCAACTGGGAAGCTCCCCTGGCTGACTCAAGGGACTTCAAACCTTGAGAGGGAAGGTCTTTCATTTCTTTGGATTTTAATTTGCAAAAGGAAGGGAGCTCTAGATTTGAACTTTGATATCTCTCCTAGAATTTAATAATGGAGAGGGCTCCACAGAGCTCAAGTTCAGGGTATTTTTAAGTTGCTGGTATTGTGCTCGTTGGGGTATTTTTATGCTGTCATGTGGTATTTGTGGCACAGCTTCCTCTGCTGAGCTATATTGGACAGTGTGGCTTGAAATTTGAGATGGAAAATACAATCGGGATAAATTTTTGGCCCAGGGTGCAGTGAAGACTTGGAGAGATTTTACCGAATGCCTTGTTCGGACCATTTCAGAGGCTTCTGGAGGTAACAGCTGAACTGCCTGCCCTGCAGGCTCCCGGGTAGTGATAAGAGACATGGCCATAAGTTGTGAGGACAGAGCTCCTTTGCTGGCCTCCGTCCTTGAGAGGGTAGGCGTCCCTGGCTGACCACAGGTTTGGCCAGTTTTTCCAATTAGATAAGTGGACGAAACCTGGGTGGAATTAAGGTGCAACCCTAACCCCACCTGATTCCTGTTTCCACAGAGGAGAGTCTTCTCCTTCTCTGCTATCTGCCAACTTAATCCTTCTAAGGACTGTGGAGTAGCTAACATTCAGAAGGCCAAGTGTTGCCCAGGAAGTGAGGTGGGCGTGCTGCACGTACTGCTCACAGACAGAAGGCAAACCCATAGAGTGCCTCAGTGTGAGTTTGAAAATGGTGCCCCATCTGGGTAGGCACAGCTGCACAGGAGTGCGTGAGTAGATGTGTTTGTGAAAAGACAAATGTGCCCTTTTTGCTTTCATAGATGCTTGGTGAGTGGAGCTGGGGCTGGGCTTGTCCCCTCAGGGCTGCTGTCAGCCTTCAATACTCTTCCTTGCTCTCCCCCCAGCAGGGAAGCACTGGGCGTGCGCTGCCTCTGGGAGCCCAGCCCTGGACCTCTGCTATCTCTGTTCAGCTTCTCAGGGCCTGTGGTCTTCAAGTTCTGGGAGGGAAGTGAAGGAAAGGATTCTTTTTAGCCCAGCTCGTCCAGGGGCTCCTGTGTCTTAGGGGTTCCTGGGTACCTGTCTGACTTGTGAGTTACAGCAGCCTCAGGTCCCTTCCTAGCCAGCATCTCTTGTAATGTCCTTTGACTGCTGGAGCCTCAAAAGGCAGGAAGGGTGAGGGACATAATGAATCAAACTCTTCCCAATCCCTAACAATAATGGTAATTAATATTTGTTATATAATAACAACATGAAATCTTGTGGGGTTCAAAAACATTTTTTAAGGTGATTTTACATCATGGCTGAAGATTTTACACTGTGGCTTCTGTCAGGGATGAATGATGTGTAAACCCACCCTTTGATCCGTTAAAGGAATCACTTTTGCCTCTCCTTGAACCCCATCATCCTGCCTGGAGCTGTGAAATACTATTTGTATAATAAGGAACATACCCAGACTGTAGAAGTCTTGTTAAGATAGAACTCTAAGAGAGCTAGGAGTCTGTGTGTGTATGGGGGCGGAGCAAGAGTAATAAAAGTAGAATTGAAACTAGAATTTTACTCCAATCTTCAGGCCAAGTCTGCTCCATCCAAGTATTCACCTATTCACCTATGACATTATCAAAAAGAGGTCTTTAATTAATGATTTTGTAAGGTGGACAAAAGAATGCATTGAACAAGGCCTAGCCTGGACTATACACAGAGAGGAGAAATAAATACTCTTGTTGTAGTTCTATGCATAAATTGTAAGAGATATGTAGTGGGTTCTGTTCACCACTTCTAAATCCTGCAAGGAGCTTTGGAGAACGAGTGCCAACCCAGGCTTCTCTTCTCCCAGCCTCTCCTGGTCCCCTCTGTGGGGCCCTGTGGTCCAGTGCTGCCTGCCCTGGGAAGTCTACATTTTTCCTCCAGACACTTAGTGCCAAGTGCCCTTGACTTTGTTTCTGCAAGCCCTCAACATTCACTGGAAGCATGGCTTCTGAGGGGCTTCCCAGTGCTTCCTGGAGCTTTGCATAATTCTGCCCACCTGGCTTTGGTTTAATTCAGGAAGGGGTGCTGAGGCTGCAGCCTCTGCTTTTCTCTAAATTGACAGCTCCTGTGCTAGGGTTTTCCTGGGTCTGGGAGACTTCCTGGGATGTGGACTGTCAGGGATAAAACTGGGAATGTTCCGGGCAAACCAGGACATGTTGGTTCCCCTAGCTGGTGCCCCGATTGTTTTGTCATTCTAGTAGTTCTAGTGGCTATATCCTCTGCACCTGATGGGAATTCTTTGCTTGCTCTAATGCCATCTCTTTTAGCTTCTGACCTTCCCCACCAGCCAAGCAGCATGCTGTGCACCTGAGCTTGCGTAGGACTATTGGGTGTGAGCTTGATTTATAATAGGTAATGAAGCTGAGGTTTTTCCTTTTTGTGTGTCCAGAGTCTGTGGGAGAGAAAGCCACAGAGACATAGTGTTACCTATTAGACAATAGGGTCCTGTCGGAAAGGCAATTCGGGAAGTGGCTCTCACTTCAGCACCCAGCCCCATCATGCTTAGAAGTGTTGCCGGGTTTCTCCAGGTTAAAATAACATTTCTGCCTCTTCTGTACAAAGCTGTCACTTCTCTCATTTCACATTCACTTTGTGCCAAACATTGGGAGTTGTGTTACTTTCCTCAGTTTCTCTTGTTTCCATGGTGCTGACATGGCCAACTACCAACTCTCTAGGATTTTTTTTTCTGGTTAGAAAAGTCTGGTCTGTTGCCACGGCACCTACAGCCATACGGAGCTTTCCAGTGGTAACCATGTGACTCAATGAGGTGGCCAAAATGCAATTTATAGGATCTGCTAGAAGAGTCGTGTAGCAAATCCGTGCCTATGGGCTTGGCTACGGTGCGTAATGTGCTGATACCATCAACTTCAGGACAGAGGTAATCTGATTGCAATTCCAAACTCATTATTTCTTTATTTGCATTCAGTATCACAAAGCCATTGATGAGAAACACATTTTTAAAGCGTCATTACTATAAAATTTGTTAAACTGAGTGTAAACATTTTATCAGCAATATGTTCTAAAGAGTTTTTTTTTTTTCTTTTTTTTTTGTTTTTCAACTGAAACATTATTTCACAGCTGCCTGGCTCCTAGGTTGGGTCACAAGTTAATAATGTCTCTACCTCGAAATGAGATTGGTCTGTTGCTGCCTGTCTTGTAAATTAGGCCACAGTGAGCTTTTCATTCCTTATGGCTGCAGCAGTAAGCAGCGCATCATCATTATGAAGCTTTCTTTTTTACTTTATCTTGTACTATCAAGTGTAATCAGAGGACGAGGAAGGCCTGTGTTCCTTGGCAGGAGATTTGAGGCACAAAAACATTTGGTTTACTGGTCTCAGGGGAGCCCTGGTGCTTCTTACACAAGGGAGATTGCTCGGCACAAATGTTACCCAGACGGCAGAATGCTCTTGAAAAGAAAGACCTTTCAAAGGGTAGAAAAAGATTCCGCTTTGAACGACAGCATCCTAGAGTTAAAATGGCTTTGACCCTTGACCTTTTCTGATGTTACAACTTTTTAAGTTTAGGTTTACGAGTTTATGATTCAAAATTGAGTTTGCCTTTTCCCAAGCACATTGGTTGCCAGTGGAGTACAGAGCACCACCAAATAAACAGGAATAACTTGTGCTCAGAATCATTAAATTATTTCCAGGTAATGGGGAAACTAAGAGGGAACAAACAGTTGTCCATCAGATTCATATAACTTTGAATCCTGGCTGCATCTAGCTGTGTGACTTCAGAGAAGTTACTGGGCCTCTCAGCTTCATTTTCCTTATCTCCAAAATAGAGATACTAATGTTCACCTTAGAGAGTAATTATAAAGATTCAAAAGTAAGCCATATAAAAGTTTCAGTAGTGGCTATTTATGAGTCTTAATATTTCACCTGTTTTTAAAACTGACACCTCTGAGGAGACTCACAGAGCATTTGTGGCTGTGCCGTAGACATCTATGTGTGTTGAGGCTGTAAACACAGAGGCATGAAGACCATCTGAAGTTTGTTATTGAAGAGACAATGGTCTCAGCTATTCTAGTCTGAGCCACAACTGCAAAAGAGTATTAGTTTCTCCTTATGTTTATATAATCATTTCAAATGAACTTTTCTAAAACACGCATTCCTCATTCCAGCCCTGTGGGTAGGACAGAACTGATTATCCATATAGGCATTATGAGAAAGATCACTTTGGGGAAGAGTGTAGACTTTTATAGGTCATTTGGAAAGCAGTTGCAGCCAGATAACGGCTGGCGTTACCCTTTGCCTGCAGTTTTTAGAATGGCCCTTGGAGAGCACATTCCTTATACTCATACCCTTTGTGGGGGTTGGAAATGGAACACTTGTGTTTCTGCTGTCCCTGGATTGGTTTGAGGTGGTGAGGATCTCCAGAGGCTGGAGGCTTGGCCATAATTACCAGCCCTCCATGGAGACTGGCCTCACCCTAGGGATCCATGTGGGTAGAAACAAACAACTGAAATCCTAGAGTCAGTACTTGGGTTCAAGGTAGGCTGAATCCTTTTTTTTTAATGCTGAGATTCTGTTCCCAGGATCCTAATTATGATGCCACCTTCTGGCCACTAATCCTGAGACTTACCTCTAATATATTGGTTGCTCAAACTTCTAGAAGACCATGGTCTCTGCCATCAAAGAAGTTATAATGTGGTGGGGGGACATGCATGCCAATATAAAATTACCAGTAGCACAAATGCTCTGATTGTGGTATGTTAGGAGGAAATATAATGATGTCCTGAGGAATTAGAGAGAGCCTTTTGAAAGGCCAGGTTCCAAAGGGTAGGAAGGAATTTACTAAGTGAAGAGAGTGAAGGTATCATAAAGGGAATCAGTATATGCAAATTTCAGGAGGTGGAGAAAGCATGGTACATTTGAGTAATTGAAATTCATTTACTATACTTGAAAGACAAATGCTTGCTGGGATTTAGAATGGAGAAGAATCAAGCAAGATTATGGATGACCTAGGAGAATGTAGAAAGGAGTTTGTAATTTATTCTGAAGACAATGGGAAATCCTCTGAATGATTTTATGAAGAGGAATGATATGATTGTATTTACAACAGATAAAGTTCATTCTGCGGTATGGAGTGTAGATGTGAGATGTGATATTGGCCTTAATTAGAGAAGTGGCAGTGAGTAGTGAATAGTGAAGTAAAAGTGTATTAATAGGCTGAGGAAGGTAAAGGATCAAAAATAAGGCCTAGGTTTCTAGACTAAGCTACTGAAAAGTTGGTGGTAAAGAATCCCCATTTGATATTTTGTAAGATTACAATTCTGTGGTAAAGTAATTTTTAACTCTATTTTCTTGATCATAATAATAACAGTTATTTTAAAGTACATGGCTGGTAACTCCAATATCTGGATCACCTATAAATCTATTTTTACTGACTATTTTTCTCATGAGTTTCATTGATTTGGTTTTGTTTTCTGGTATGTCTGGTAATTTTTGTATTGAATTCC
>NW_012136080.1:16042710-16044058 GCF_000956105.1 Propithecus coquereli
GTAAACTAAACATCTGTACCCCCATAATATGCTGAAATAAAAGAAAAAGAAAAAGAAAAAAAGAAATTTCTCATCATGTTCTTTCCCTTGGGTTGGCTTTTTGGATTCCATTCAGAAGCAAGGCATCAGCCACCTCCAGAAGTGATGCCCAGGTTATCTTGGGGATCATACATACCACAAAGTCAGGGCAAATGCCACTGGATTGATGTGAACCTCAGTGACCCAGATGCACCGGGGGAAGCCACAGGGCTTTACCATATGCACATGAGAGCTCAGCAGGTTGTGGATAAGTTTCATGTTGCCACAACTCTCTCCTCTAGGTCAGAACCAGAAAGGGAATAATTCTTCTTGCAGGCAGATAGGATATGGGGAAATCATCTTGACTCAGTGAAGGCTTTTCTATTTATTATTTCTCTTACCTTTAATACAGCCCTTCTGGGGTCTCAGTTGAAACCTTCAACTGAGGGTATTTACAAGGGCCTTATTCATGGCAGGCTCCAAACTCCAGTTTTTGTCTTCCTAGCACTGTGAGGCTACATGATTCTATGCTAAGATTTGTACTGTCTTGGAAACCTCTTTCCACTTGGTTTCTGTGTGTCTCATCCAACACATAGCTTGGAAATCACAACATGACTTGGGAAATGGTATATCAGCTTCATCTTTCTGTAGTTCCTTTTTCTCCAGCATCTTGGGCCTCAAGTTTTGATTTCTTTGTAGCCTAAACCCCAATTTTTGTCTACCCAGCCCAGTGAAACTTCTGCAACTCTAGATTGCTGCTTTTTTACCCACACCAAGTACCCCAGGCCAGGAACTGATAAACAACTGGAGGAGAAAGCACATTGTTGAATGCAGGACTCATCATCACAAAGTGTTTCCCTTCTTCAGGGATTTTGGCCCCTCAAGTCTTAGATGCTTTGGTTATTCTCTCATGCTATCAAAGAGCTGGATTATTATCCAGCTCTTACAGTTTTTATTAGCCAGAGTTAGTCTGATACCATCTACTCTATCTTAACTGGAAGTGTAAGTCTGGATGAAATGTATATCTTAAATATGTATAAACAGTTTTAAAATTGGTTAAAAACAAAAGCAGTAACATTAACATTGTTAATTTAATATGATGGATGATGAATCAAGGTACGCAACTATCTCTTAACTTCAGGTTTTAAATTGTGCTATGTGCCCTCTATCAAAAAAACACAAAACAACAAATGTTGGCGAGGATGTGGAGAGACAGGAACACTTTTATACTGCTGGTGGGATTGCAAATTAGTGCAACCTCTGTGGAAAAGAATTTGGAGATACCTCAGAGAGCTAAAAATAGAAATACCATTCGATCCAGCAATAGCAC
>NW_012136080.1:16044558-16078955 GCF_000956105.1 Propithecus coquereli
ACTTGGTGGGGGGAACCAAGGGCAACACACGTAACCTAAACATCTGTACCCCCATAATATGCTGAAATAAAAAAAAAAGAAAAAAAAGAAAATAAATAAATTGTGCTATGTGATAATTCAATTTTCATATCTCTTTTCTCTCTCCCTGCAACTAAATAACTCAAAATCCAATTCGTACCATGTGCTGTGACATTATTTGGCCTTCACTTTGCATAAACATTTTATTTAAGCATAAGATTCAAATATGTTCTTTTCACTTTGGTTCTGAGTACTTAAAATAGTGTTTTTGGCACCAACACATTGATAGAAATGGAGACAAACGTAGGCACTGAAATGTCATGGCAGTCCTTGGTGGTCATCTTGATATTTCGGGACATAGTTATGTTAGTGTTCTTAGATAATCATTGAAACAAAAACACAAATTTTAAAAATTACCCTTACCGAGGCTTTAAGACTCTATGAATGTAAGAGTAGACCCCAGTTATTGAAATGGCTAGACCGTGAGATCCAACAGTGTAGCGTGGGTCAGCTCGAGTCCCAACTCTCCTACTTTGTACTCTACCTTTCCACACCTACAAGTGAGAAACACAGCAGGCCCAGGAACGCCTCCCTGAAATCTCTAGGATCCCTTGGGAGCCCTCTACACTAATGGAAGTCCTACCCCTTCCCAGCCCTTGGCCGGCACCGGTTGTTCCTCCTTCTCATTAATAAGGAGCAGGTGGCTGGGGCACTGAGTTTCTCTTCCTGAGAAAACCTGGGAGACAGGAATCCTCAGAGAGACAGGTGCAGCCTCAGCCTCAGCCTAGCATTTGCTGCCTTCTTTCAGTAGATGTGTATTTGTGTGTGTGTGTGTGTGTGTGTGACAGAGAGAGAGAGTGTTGGTTAAGGGCTGAACTGTGTCCCCCCACCAAATTTCTATGTTAAAATTCTAACCCTAGTACCTCACAGTATTATCACTGTATTTGAAGATAGGACCTTCAAAGAGGTAATTAAGTTAAAATGAGGTCATTAGGGTAGGCCCTAGGCTGACTGACGTGAGGGCCTTATAAGAAGAGAAAATGTGGACGCAGAGAAGGAAGAGCATGTGAAGAAACAGGGGCAGGACAGCCATCCACAAGGCAAGGAGGGAGGCCTCAAGAAACCAACCCTGCCTACACCTTGATCTTGGACTTACAGCCTCCAGATCTGCAAGAAAATAAGTTTCTATTGTTTAAGCTACCTAGTTAGTGATAGTTTGTTGTGGCAGCCCTAGCAGCTAGGAAGAGAGATGGAGGGAGAGTAAAGGGAGGTGGGGGTGAGAAATAAAATGGAAGAGGAGAGAGACAGGCTCAAGGTCTGGCAAGCACGGAGAAGTGATGCTGGCGGGTGCAGGGAGCCAAGGGCAAGGCTGAGGGTAGTGCCAGTCTGGCTGCATCCCACTCACTAAGGGTCTGTGCTTTCAGAGAGGACAAGACACTTCCTGGAGACTTGGGCTTTTATTCTGGGATCTGTTATACAACAGCATCAAAAAGCAGCAGGCAACCTTGCTTTTCCTGAGCTCGTATTCTCCTTTCTGGGCCTGGCTGACCATGGGACTGAACAGACGGGATGAAAAGCTATCAACTTATAACCTGGAGCAGGAAGAGGCAGGGACAGACCTGGCAGAAAAAAAGCAGAACTGTTCCAGATCTAGGTGCTGTTTGAAAAATCTTAAAACACCCACGCATATAAATATTCATGCAAATTCTCCACAAGTTGGAAATCGGTGTGGGGTATTGGAAAAGATATTGGACAGAGTTAAAGAGACTTGAATTTAAATCCCTGTCCTGCCATTTACTTGTGTATAACCGTGGGCAACACTCTTGAACTCCTTGAACCTGTGTATTTGAATTTATAAAATGTAGATACTGCCAGCTGTGTCAACATGCCACATTATTAGAGATTAAGTGAGAAAAATATGTGAAAACGTTCTTAGCCTAGTGTCTGGCACACAGTAGGAGCTTAACAGATGCCACTTTTCTCCTTCAAGTAGAAACAAAGCCTTTCCTTCCATTATCCAAGTGTGGGGTCCTTAACATTCAGCAGTCACTTTAAAGTATAAATAAAAAATATTTGATTATGTCTTGAGATTGGTTTGATGGGAGTGAGGGTGCGGAGTGTTGGGGTGGGGTACTAAAGTGAATGGAAGTAGGGGTGAGTGGGTGGGGTAACAGGATGGGGGTGAAGAGGAAGGAGAAGTCTGGGGAGCCCATCATTGTCAGAACAGCCCACCAAAAAGTTGACAGCACAGAGAGGGAGCCAAGGCCTGGGAGATCCTTTGTGAGGCCTGCAGCAATGCCATGATGGGGTGGGGCACACCTGGAAGTGGAGTGAGCTGAGGGGGGCGGGGTGTCTGTACCTGGACAGTGGAGGAGACAGGCCTGGTTGAGGAGCGAGGGTGGGCTCCAGCAGAAGGGGTCCAACAGGGCGAGTGGGCTATGCTCGTCATAGGATTTCTGAGACCTGGCTGCAAAGTGAAATGCTAAAATCAAGGGAGCCAGAGGCTCTCTAGGAAAGCCTAGGAGAAAAGATCAGGCCAAGTTTCTCTGTCTTAGTTATTGTTTCTCACCAGAGAACCGCAAACACAGCAATTAACCCAAGGGAAAAACCCATGTTGGCAAACACACCCAAAGCTTGACTATCACAATAGTGTTTTCAGTGTAAGAAAAAGATAATAGTACCGGTGGTATGAGAGACACTTATTTATTATCTTCTTTAAACCCCTGGTTTTACATTAGCGGGGCCGAAAGAGGCAGAGTCACCTGAACAAGGCCACAGTTTGATGACTCTGAAGTTATGACTGTAAGACAGCCAGCCATGGGCAGGATCGGGAGTCCCCTCCAAGGGTGGCCATAGGCTCCTGGGTGAAACGTACATCAGTGTACGTTCCCATCCTGCTGTTCCCGTCCTGCTGTCTGCAAAGAGAAGACCTTGCACTGTGATTAGCTAAAATTGTTTCTAATGTGGGCTTGCGTGTGGGGGTGTGTTGGGGTGGAGCGTGGGGATGAAGGCAGGAGGGAGAGAAACTTCTAAATCTGTGATTTGCATCTGCTCCGGTATCCGGTCCAGAGCCCGCACTCAGTAGGTGTTCAACACATGCTTGTTGGAGAAAAAGAGTGGGTGGGGAGGAGCCATTAGTAAAATAATTAACATTACACAGTACTTACTCTGTGTCCTATGTTCCCTAAGAGTCATTTAATTCTGCCATCATCCTTATGAGAAGGGTATTTGTTATCATCATCATCATCACCACCACCATTTTAGAGGTGAGAACACAGGTGCAGGAAGGTTACGTAATCCGCCTAAAATCGAAGATTACCAGTAAAATACAGGATGCTCAGTTATATTTGAATTTTAGATAAACAATGACCAATTTTTTTAGTATAAATATGCCCTGAATTATTACATGGAAGTATCTATATTGACAAATTATTTGTTACTTATCTGAAATTGAGACTTAACTGGCTGTACTGTATGTTTATTTGTGAAATCTGACAGCCACACTAAAGTGACACTCAGAGCAAGGATTAAAACCACTCTTAACCACCACACTTTGCGTTTTTAAAGTGCCAACTGGTTTTCTAGAGATTTATTTCTGATGACTTAACTTTTCTCTAGTTCTTGGTCTGTTCAGGTTTTCCACTTTTTTGAATCAGGTTTGGTAATTAATATTTTCTTAGGAAGCCATCCATTGCATCTAGACCTTCAAAGTAGCTGGCATAGTGCATTGTCTTAAATTTACAAATCTTCTTAGTGTTTGTGATTTTATCTTTTTTTTTGTTTCATCATTCCTGATGGAGTTTACTGTCTTTTTGCTTGTTAAAGTCATAGCCTTTCCATTGTTTTAAATTTTTTTGGAAGAAGAAACCTTTAGTTTTATAATTTATGACTACAGGGTTTTCTTTTTATTTTCTATTTCAATAACTTCTGTTTTATTTTTATTATTTCTATTTCTTTACATTTTATTCTATACTTTTATCTTCTTTAATTGGATTCTTAGCTCCTCATTTAAAATGTTCCTTGTTTCCTAACACACAACATTAAGCCTATGCATTTTCTACTAAATATCACTATTTGGCTAATTCTTGTAGGTTTTGATATGTAATTTTCTCAATTTTTTCTTAATTAAAATTCCAGTTTTGATTTTTTTTATAACTCACAGATTATTTATGAGAGAATTTTCAAAATTTCCAAGTGGATTTTTTTATTTGTTTACTTTTTAGGGACTAAGTTTTTCCTTGACGTTTTCTAGTTTTATTATATGTTTTCTGTTTGTTTTGGAAATAATTGACATTTTCCTGGTGCCGTAATAAAAGTTCAAAGTTCTAAGGGTGTTTGAAAACAATGTATTTTCTATTTGTTAAGTTTTATGTATATATGTATATTGTTTGATAATTATTACTCAACTCATCTGTAGTTTTACTTTATATTTATCTACTAGATTTGACTATTTTTAAGAGATGTGTATTAAGGTATACTGGAGGTTCTTAACATGGTTGTGTAATTGCCTATCTGTTGTATTTCTAGTAGTTATCATTTTATCTATTTTAGAATTGTATTATTGCTACATTAAAAATTTTTACTCTTACAACATCCTTGCAGATTTTATCTTTTATCATAAGAAAACATCTATCTTGTTTTGAAACACTTTCAGCCCAAAATCCACTTTATGTGATATAAATCGCACTAGCCATCCCTCTTCTCAGGCTTTGTCATTTTGAGGTATATGCATAGGGCGTGAAATTGGAGTTTACTTTTCCCAATCTTAGAACCTTTGTTGTTTTGTCTTTAAAATAGCTTTATTGAGATATAATTAATGTACAATAAATTGCACATATTTAAAGTGCATAATTATGCACCCATTAAAAATCATGACAATGTTTTTAATGATCGTTTAATGATTTTTTATCATTGTTTATAATAGAGACATTACAGTTGTCATAATTGAAATAAAGGACATGTTTGGTCTTATTTTATCTTATTTTATGCTCTCTATATTATTAATATTATGTATTATTTATCCCTGTTTTTTCTCTCACCAAGTTTTACTGCATTGAAACAGTTTTTACTTTTACTTACAATTTTGGCCTTTGGTGATTTGGAAGCTTTTCTAGATGATCCTTTTTTTGGTAGGTAGGTGTATTTTGAAGAGTACATTCAAGTCTATATTTCTCTGTCAACCCATTAAATGTCCCAGTGTCCCAAGATGAGACTTTTTATTATAGTTTTTATTCAATTCAATTCCAGCCACATATCCCACATCAAAATGAAGCTCTTTGGGTATTTTAACTTCTTCAATTCCTCTGTCCCTCCCTTACCAACTATTGGGTTTTGCTGGATTCCTTTGGAATTTTGATTCCCAGCTTTTTAAAATTCTTATAGAATGGGCCAGGAATGGTGGCTCATTCCCGTAATCCTAGTACTCTGGGAGGCCGAGGCGGGAGGATCCCTTGAGGTCAGGAGTTTGAGACCAGCCTGAGCAAGAACAAGACCCTGCCTCTACTAAAAATAGAAAGAAATTAGCTGGACAACTAAAAATATATAGAAAAAATTAGCAGGGCATAGTGGTGCATGCCTGTAATCCCAGCTACTCAGGAGATTGAGGCAGGAGGATCGCTTGAGCCCAGGAGTTTGAGGTTGCTGTGAGCTAGGCTGATGCCATGGCACTCTCGCCTGGGCAACAGAGTGAGACTCTGTCTCAAAAAAAAAAAATTCTTATAGAATTATTTAATCCCTTTTATTGTGGTTGGCATTCCCTTTATATCCATCTATTCTGATATAGCTGTAGCTTTCACCTCCTCAGTCCTAGTTGCTATCCGGACGCCTCTCACTCACTGATCCCTCTAGCAACTGACTCACTGGCCCCCTTCCCGCTCCTGTCATCATTCTGGGCGCTTCGTTATCACAGGGGTGACTCCACCAACATCCTGACCTCCGAGCCCTAGGCCCTCCTCTCCTCAGATACCACCTCAGTCACTCACCAAGTCACATTCCCCAGGCTTTGTCATTATCAGTAACTGAACTCCATCAGCCACTGCAAGGTCAATTTCCCTCCCTCCCGCCTCCCAGCTCCCTTGCTCAGCCGCTCTCCAATTGGATCTCATGGCCCTCACAGCCTCCTTTCCTTCCTCATCCAGCTCGGATTCCACGGTTTAGCCCTATAGCCTCCCTTGCAACTCCTTTGACTCACTTGCCTTTCTTACAGTGGGCTGATGTCCCTTAAAAGATAAGCCTGCCTGAAATCTGTAAATGGCTTTATTTGGAAAAAGTGATCTTTGTAGATATAATCAAGTTAAGGATCCCAAGATGTGATTATCTGGATTAAGGTGGGCTTGAAATCCAATAATAAGTCCTTAAAAGAGAAGAGAGGAGAGGAGAAGGAAGGGGAGGGAGGGGAAAAGTAGGGAAGGGAAGAGAAAGGGAAACAGAAATACACGGAGGACAGGACAATGTGAAGACGGAGGCTCAGAGTGGAGTGATGCGTCTACAAGCCAAGGAATGCCAAGGATTGCCGGAGGCCACCAGAAACTAGGAGAGGCACAGAACAGATTCTCTGTCAGAGCCTCCGGAAGGATCCAACACAGCTTACACCTTGATTTCAGACTTCTGGCCTCCAGAACTGTGAGAATAAATTTCTGTTGTTTCAAGTCACCAATTCGTTCTGGCAGCCCTAGGAACTAATACATTGCTGTTCATGTGCTTGACTGAAAAAGTCCTGAACTATTTAAAACCAGCTCTTGCTTATTTCTCACTTATACCCAGGGCACCGAACATTGCCAGGGGAAATCCCACCCAGCTCCTGGGACTCCACACCTTGCAGGTTTTTCTCCTACTGGAAAGGCACTCCTCCTCACTCTCCGCTGCTGGCTTCTCACCGACCAGAGCTCAGAATGCCGGGGAGTCCTGGGGCCCTGCTCTGTCCTCTCCGTCAACATTGTCCCCCTAAGAGATCCCATTTAGTCACAGGCTTCAGAAAGGTAAACACATTGATGCTTCTCATTGTTCTTTCTTCAACCTTCATTTACTGTTTGAAAGTCCAGATTCATATCTGTTACCTCTCTCCTTGGATGTTTAATCAGCATCTCAGATTTAACAGGAACAAACAGAAATCTGGACTTCCCATCTGACAAATTTGCTCCCTTTTGTTCCCATCTCAGTAAATTACCTCCAACTCATGAGTCACCGTTTATTCCTCTCTCACGTCTCATTTCCGACATATCAGCTCTAACGCCAGAATTTCTCCAGATTCAATCACTTCACAGCCTCTCAATTCTAAAGCTTCGGTCCAAGCCCCAGTCATCTCTCTGGAATACTGTGACAATGGCCCCTTGATTGATCAGGAGCCTTGGCCCAGAATCTAGAGTATAAATCTGATCATGTCACTTACTTCCTGACCCCTCCACTTTCCCTCTACCTCCTACACATACACAGTCCTTCCCATTACACTTGGAGAGAAATTCAAACTCTGTACTATGGTTCCACAAGACCCTGCTGACCTATAATGGTCACAGTGCGCTAACCACTGCAATAAATTTGCCCAATAACCAACAATGGCTCAAATTGTGTAGGTGTTTATTTCTTCTTGTTCACATAACACTGAGGTAGAAAAATAGATTGGTAAAGTTGTTCTTCTACACACCATCATTCAGGGATACAGGCTGACTGTCTTCTCCAACATGTGGCTCTCTTTCAGAGTCACCCTGGGGAGAATTTCTGTTTCAACCAGCTGTACGGGAAAACACACAGAAGTGCGTATGTGTGGTTTTATGAGCAAAAGTGAGTATCACTTCTGTTTACGTTGCACTGGCTGGAACTCTCACAACACCACCCAACATGCAGAGAGGCTGGGGAATGCAGTCTAGCTGTGTGCCCTAGAATAAGAGGAAGCCTGGACTCCTGTGAGTGGATAGTGGTCTCTGTCACACTCCTCGCCCTGGTATTACCTTCCTCCATACCTGCCCAAGTTCTCTATGTCCAGCCATGTGGTTCTCTTTCTGAATGAGCTGAACACACACGCTTATTTCTTTCTCAGAGACTGTTTCTTCTGCTCAGAATGCTCTTCTATAAGTATGCAAGGTTGCCTTCTTCTTGCACTCAATTCTCAACTTGAACGTCATCCCCAACTCTGCCAAAGCAGCACCAGCATATCAGTCCCTCTCCTCCTCATTATCCCACTAAATCTTCTTCGTAACATTTAGTGCCAGAATGTAGGCTTTTGAGGGGCAGGGGCTCTGTCTTGTTCACCACTGTATCCTGGAACAAAATAGGAACTTAATGAGTATTTTTTCACTGACTCCTACTCTTCGAATATTTCATCCTACCTTGAGACTTTTGTTCTGCTTTTATTTTATTTATTAGAACACTCCCTTAAGTAATTTACTGAGAAAGTATAGTTGAGTGGCACATACATTATGAGTCTTCTTGTGGTGCAAAAACCTTTCTCTTTTCACATGAATATTTTATTGATTAGTGTAAGATTCATGGGTCACAATGCTTTTCTCTAAAAACTGGACATATTTTGTCCCACTGTCTTTGAGTTTTCAGAGTTGTGGGTGAGAAATCTGTTGCTGATTTGATTCTCTTGCCTTTGAAACTAGCCTTTCTCTGTTTGGAAACCTATAAGCAAATCTCTGTATTCTTAGATTTCTGAAATTTTACCGGATGTCTATCTTTTTTTCCCCATTATTCTTATCTGAAAAAATATGTGCCTTTTCAATTTGAAAATTTGTTTCTTTTTTCAATTCAGAATTTTTCCTTCTTTTTACATTTTGCTTCTCGTAGGTTTGTCCATTTGTCTCCTTCCGAAACTATCACACATGTTGCATATTATATCTCCTGGATCTATCCTACATGTTTCTTATTCTTGTTTCTTTTCTTTGTATTTTTTGCTCTTGTGTAGTAAGGTAGCTCTTCTACTTTATGTTTTAGATTACTCATTCAGTTTTAAATTGAATGCTATTTCTTAGTTCTACAACTGAGTTTTTCAATTCAGAATTTTAAAAAAAATTTACCTAGAGTCCTGTTGCATGGCTTTATGCATTTTTAATGGACTTTCATTTAACTTTCCTTCTGTTTCTTTTATTAAAGCTTCCTTGTTAGGAAGAAGGCTGGCTCTTTGCTTGGTCTCCCTTCATACTACAAAGCCTCTTGACTTGTAATCATTCATTCCATGCCTTTGTTGGTAGGTCTGGTTTCCTCTAGCATGTGTTCAGATCACACAGATATGTCTCTCAAGCAGAGACAGATTGGAAAGCAAGAAGAAGGAGAAAATAAAGGACTATGGTTTCCTCCCAGGGCTGACAGCAGTGATTTAGTGGCAGCAGCAACTCTGTTTTGTGCCTTGGGTAGTAAGCAGCTCAGCATATTGGGCCTGCTTTTGCTGCTGGGTGGTCAGATGTATTCACCTCATACTTTGCCAGAAAAGACCCCTCCTAGGTCCTAGGTTCTGGGTCCTAGGTCTTTCAGGTAATAGAAACAAGTCTCACAGGACAGACATTGCCCACTGTTCACACTTGCTTTGTCCCCTTGGAATCTGAAACCTCAGATGTGAGTTGACTCTCCTTTAGGACTCAGCATCAGGGCTGAATCTTCATTGTCTTTCATTTGTTTTATTTAATTTTTTAAAAATTTTTTAATTATTATGAGTATATAATAGTTGTATATTTTCATAGGGTACATATGATGTTTTGATACAGGCATACAATGTGAATTAATCAAATCAGGGTAATTGGGGTATCCATCACCTGAGGCGTTTATCATTGCTTTGTGTTAGGAACATTCTAATTTCATTCTTTTAGTTATTTTAAAGTATACCCTGACTTATTGTTGATTATATTCACTTTGTTGTGCTATCAAATAGTTAATTCTATCTCACTGTCTAACCATATTTTTAACCCATTAACCATCCTCACTTTATGTCCCCCTCCCTGCTACCCTTCCTAGCCTCTGGTAACCATCATTCTATTTTCTGTCCCCATGTAAACAATTGCTTTTAATATTTAGCTCCCACATGTGAGTAAGAACATGCAAGGTTTGTCTTTTTGTGCTTGGATTATTTCATTTAACATAATGTTCCACTTCCATCTATGTTGTTGCAAATAGCAGAATTTCATTCTTTTTGTAGCTATGTAATATTCCATTGTGTATATGTACCACAATTTCTTTCCCTTTCATCCGTCGATGGACACTTAGGTTGATTCCAAATCCTGGCTATTGTGAATAGTGCTGCAATAAACATGGGAGTGCAGCTATCTTTTCCATATACTGAATTTCCCTCCTTTGGATATATATCCAGCAGTGGAATTGCGGGGTCATATGGTAGTTCTATTTTTAGTTTTTTGAGAAACCTCCATAATGGTTGCACTAATTTGCATTCCCACAAACAGCGTATGACGGTTCCCCTTTCTCCACATTCTTGCCAGCATTTGTTATTGCCCATCTTTTTGATAAAAGCCATTTTAACTGGAGTGATATGATATCTCAATGTAGCTTTGATTTGCATTTCTCTGATGACTAATGGTATTGAGAATTTTTTCATATATCTGTTGGCCATTTGTACGCCTTCTTTTGAAAAATGTCAGATCTTTGCCCATTTTTTAATCAGATTATTTTTTGATTTTTTTCTATTGAGTTGTTAGAACTCCTTATATATTGTAGTTATTAATCCCTCGACAGATGGATAGTTGGCAAATATTTTCTCCTCTCTGTGGGTTGACTCTTCCCTTTGTTGATTGTTTCCTTTGCTGTGTAGAAGCTTTTTAGCTTGATGTGATCCCATTTGTCCAGTTTTGCTTTGGTTACCTGTGCTTTGAGGGTATTACTCAAGAAGTCCTTGCCCAAACCAAGGGCAAGCATTTCTCCAATGTTTTCTTTTCATGATTTCATAGTTTCAGGCCTTAGATTTAAGTCTTTAATCCATTTTGATTTGATTTTTGTATATGGTAAGATATAAAGGTCTAGTTTCATTCTTCATATAGATATCCAGTTTCCCCAACACCATTTGTTGAAGAGATTGCCCATTCTTGGCCCCTACATCAAAGATACATTCACTATAGATGTGTGGATTTATTTCTAGTTTCTCTATTCTGTTCCATTGGTCTATATGTCTGCTTTTAGGACAATATCATGCTGTTTTTGTTACTATAGCTATGTAGTATAATTTGAAGTCAAGTAATGTGATTCCTCGAGTTTTGTTTGTTTTGCTCAAGATGGCTTTGGCTATTCTGGGTCTTTTGTGGTTCCATATAAATTTTAGAATTATTTTTTGCTATTTCTGTGAAGAATGTCATTGGTATCTTGGTGGGGATTGCAATGAATCTGTAGATTGTTTTGGATAGTATGGACATTTTAACAATATTGATTCTTCCAATCTACGAGCATAGAATATCTTTCCATTTTTTTGTGTGCTCTTCAATTTATTTAATCGATGTTTTATAGTTGTCTGTGTAGAGATCTTTCACTTCTTTGGTTAAGTTTATTCCTAGGTATATTATTTTATTTGTAGCTATTATAAATGAGATTACTTTCTTGGTTTCTTTTTCAGATTGTTTACTATTGCATATAGAAATGCTACTAATTTTTGTGTGTTTATTTTGTATCCTACAACTTTACTGAATTTATTAGTTCTAAGTTTTTGTGGAGTATTTAGGTTTCTCTAGATATAAGATTATATCATCTGAAAACAAGGATAATTTGACTTCTTTCTTTACAGTTTGGATGCCCTTTATGTCTTTCTCTTGTCTGATTGCTGTAACTAGAAATTCCAGTACTATATTGAATAACACTGGTGAGAGTGGGCATCCTTGTCTTGTTCCAGATCTTAGAGGAAAGGCTTTTAATTTTTCTCCATTTGGTATAACACTAGCTATGGGTCTGTCATATATGGCTTTTACTGTGTTGAGGTAAATTTCTTCTATACCCAGGTTTTTGAGAGTTTTTATCATGAGGGGATGTTAAATTTTGTTGATTGCTTTTTCAGCATCAATTGAAATGCTCATATGGTTTTTGTTCTTTGTTTGTTGACATGATGTATCACATTGATTGATTTGAATGTGTTGAACCATCCTTGTATCCCTAGGATGAATCTCATTTGATCATGAAGAATAATCTTTTTCATGTGTTGTTGAATTTGGTTTGCTAGTATTTTGTTGAGGATTTTTGCATCTATGTTCATCAGAGATATTTGCCTATAGTTTTCTTTTTTTTTGCTGTACTTCGTCTGGTCTTGATATCAGGGTGGTACAGGCTTCGATATCAGTGTAATACAGGATGATACAGAATGAGTTTGCGAGTATTCTCTACGCCTAGATTTTTGAGAATAGTTTAAGTAGGATTGGTATTAGTTCTTCTTTGAATGCTTGGTAGAATTCAGCAGTGAAGCCATTGGGTCTTGGGGTTTTCTTTGATGGAAGAATTTTTATTACTGCTTCTATCTTGTTACTTGTTATTGGTTTATTCATGTTTTGGATTTTTTCCTGATTTAATCTTGGTAGGTTGTATGTATTTAGGAATTTATCCATTTCTTCTAGGTTTTGCGTTTATCGGCATATCGTGCCTCATGATAGTTTCTAATGATCCTTTGGATTTCTGCAGTGTCAGTTGTAATGTCTTCTTTTTCATCTCTGATTTTATTTATTTGGTTCTTCTCTCTTTTTTTCTTAGTAAGTCTGCTTAAAGGTGTGTCGATTTTGTTTATATTTTCAAATATAAATTTCAAATATAAATTTTGCTGATCTTTTGTATTGTCTTTTTGGTTTCAATTTCATTTATTTCTGCTGTATCTTTTTGCCTTCTTGTTGACTTACTGCTGCAGGGAATTTGGAGATAGAGGGTATCAGAAATATAGGCTCAGGCTGCCATCTTCTCAGAATTCCTACTAGACTCTATTTTATAATTCACTTGTCCAGTGTGGCCTCCCCTCCACTCCATCGCCAGGGCTGACAAGCTCAGGTCTGGGTCAAGAACCTGAAGGAACAAGGGCCCTAAGGGACCATCACATTCTCCCCTAGGGAGGTGAGGTAGGATACAGGGGTGAGGACCAAAAATGGAAGGGGAAATGTGGGCAATATCCGGTGTTTATCTCTTAAGGGCACTGTGGCCAGACAGGCCTGAGGATGCCTCCTGGTTGGTGGGCATTATCCCAGCAGAAACAGAGAGGGAAATTGGGGCAGGAACAGGACAATTGATTTGGCCTCCGATATAGGCCTCAAACCACAGGTATAGGAGGGGTCCTGGATGATCCTCATCTTTCGGTCCACTACCCAGGCAGGAGAGAAATTGGGAAGCAGCATTTTCTGAACTGAATTTTCCTGGATGATCATTCTGCTGTTCTTCTTGGAGGACCTAGCAGGCACATGTGGGGGAAGTATATTGGCTAGAGGTTTGGGATCCAAATCTTGGCCATCTCTCTTCTCATAAAACACAGCTAATATCACTTTCAGGTTGCTGGACAGAATTGAGAAATATAATATATTTGGAAAGAAGATGAGAATTCATCTTGGAAGAATAAATGGACTCCTCTTTCGTGTTTATATATCTTTAAGACTTAGGCAGTCTCAAAAGTTTATCAGGGAAGAGTATCAATACTTCTTTCCAAACCACGCTGATAAAAAATCAAAAGCTGAAGAACTACATTTGTAATGGAAGCCAAAGCAAACACAGATGATCTTCAAGACCTGTCAACTCAGGTCCTGCTAGCCTCATTGCTTTAAACTATTATAAATCAACTGTTTGGCTGTCTGTCCCTTAAGTGCCTGGATCTGCACTATATGCCAAGGATATTGAGATGTATGAGACAAGATTCACATTCTCCAGAGCCTCCCATTTTGGGAAGGGGATACAGATTGGGGAAAGGTAAGAAAATACAAAGAAAGCAATGTAAATAAAATGATAAAAGGAAGCATGGGATTCCAGAGGAGAGGAGGAACACCCAACCCACCCAACCTAGCCTGAGGGATAGGGGAAATTAGGGAGGTTTCCCTACAGAAATGCTCTAAGCCACCTGGCTGAAGTCAGCTGTCTACAGTTGGGTTGGAAGAACCTGTGTTGTTATCTGTGTCTAACCTCTGATGTTATTCACAGGTCAGAAAATGATCCACATGAAGAGAATTTAATCCACTTCTCCCAGTTCTACCCTCAGCCTCTACCCAGAGGCACCAGGTGGGCCTGGTTAATATTTGAATCCTGGACCACCATGGCTGGGGTCGAGTCAAGGACCTATATGGGTGAAAAGAAGTGGTGGGCCAAAGGTCAAAAAATAGATCATAAAAAGTCAAGTGCATCCAGCAATCTGCTGGAGAGAAGCATACCAGTGATGGTCGGTAGAGCCAAGATTTCATGGGGAGCATATTGGAGCAGAGACAGGATAACACTATCATGAAGCTGAGAAGCCACACCTGCTCTCTGTGTGGCAAGATGGATAGGAAAATGGCTGGCACTGGAAAAAGAGGGAGGAGTGGGCTGCCTGGTAATTCCATCAAAAACTCCAAAAGATGGGGTGGGGGCGGCTAGCCTCAAGTACCAAATGCTTTCCAAGCATCAATTTTCAAAAATTCTTTAAGCTTATAAAAACTACCTGAAAGATCCTATGTATTCTTCAGTTTCCAATAAAATTTTCCAAATTTGAGAAAGTATTTCCATACATTAGAACTTTTTCTAGTGTTCTAGAGAGATTGGTCAACAGGTGGAGAATCACTGAGTATAGGTCTTCTCCTCTTTCTCATCTCCCTCCTCTAGTGGCTTTACTGAGCCTTAATTGGCATACTATAAATTGCATATATTGAAAGTATAAAATTTTATGTTTTACCGTATGTATATACACATGAAATCATCATCAGAATTAACCCCAAAGGTTTCACCGTGCTTTTCTGTAATCCCTTCGTCCTGCCTGCCCATCTCCAAGCAACCAAAGTCTACTCTCTGTCACTAAATATTGGTGTACCATTCCTAGAGTTTTATCTAAGTGGAGTCATACATTATGTACTCTCTTTTATCTGGCTTCTTTCACTCCACATAATTATTTTGAGATTCTCCCATGTCATGTGTAACAAAAATCCATTTTATTTTATTGATGAGTAGTATTTCATTGTATGGACATACCACAACTTTTTATCCATTCACCTGTTAATGGACATTTGAGTCACTTCTAGTTTAGGCCTATTATAAATAAAGCTACTAGGAACATTCAAGTACAATTTTTTGTATAAATGCATGCTTTCTTTTCTCTTGAGCAATACCTAGAAGTTCAGTGGTTGGATCATAAGATAAGTGCCAGTTTTACTTTTTAAGAAACTTTGCCAAAGTTGTCCAAAGTAGTTCTTCCCTTTTACATTCCCACCAGCAGTATATGAGAATTCTAGTTTCTCACCAACACTTGCTGTAGTGAGAATTTGTCATTTCATTCATTTTAATAGGTGTGTAATTATATTTCATTATGTTTTAATGTGCATTCCCCTAATGACAATTGATGTTAAATGCCTTTTCATGTGTTTCTTAGTGATCCATGTATCTTCTTTAGTGGAGTGCCTATTAAAATCTTTCCATTTTAAAAATATTGTGTTATTTTCTTCTTAGTGAATTTTAAGAATTATTTATATATTATAGTTACATGTTCTTCATCAAATATATGATTTGCAAGTATTTTTTCCATCTTTGGTTTATCTTTTTGTTCTCTTAATATCAGCAGAAGCTTTTAATCCTGATGACATCCAATATATCAACATTTTTCTTTAATGGACTGTACTTTTGGTGTCATATCTAAGAAATATTTGTCTAACCCAAGACATAAATCTCATTTTAAGGAGTTTTTGGTGTTCAAGCCCTGTCCAAAATTTGGGACTCAAGTGTATTATTAAGAGAAAATCCCAAATCTCTGATTCAGTCTTATTTCCTTCGAAACAATTGTATTCTCCAGCCTCTGGAGCTATCACCCAGAATTATTGTCTCACAGAGGCTCTGTACTATTCCAGGTTATCAAAGAAAAATGTTCTCTCATGAAAGCTAGAGTGGGGGCCTTTGTGGGCACTCGTCCTACCTTTCTCTGCTACCCTCTCCTAACCACCCTCATGGCCCAGATCAGGAGAGAAATGTTTCACATAGCAGGAGGTGTGTCAAAGTCTGATGTGCTGTGCCTTGGATTTTCCTGGCAAGTGCTTTCTTCAGATTCCCGGGACAGAAGGCAGCAGTGTGCTCCCTGCAATACTAAGGCCCCTGGGCAAAATCAATTATGTCCACAGAAAGGGAAACAGAAACCACCATTACAGGGCACCTACCCTGTCTATTAGTCAGCTCATGGAATCCTTGCTATGACCTGCAAAGATGAGCATTGCTGTCCCTCCCTACTTCACAGAGAAGGACATAGGCTCACAGATGTGACATAATCTGTCCGAGTTACCCTGAAAGTAAGTGGCAGAGTTGGGACTTGAACCTGTGTCACTCTAACTTGAAAGCCCCCTCATCAAGCTGCTAACAGGGAGCAGCTACCAGCTGGCATTTGATTCATTCAGACAAAGGAACATTTATTTAAAAACACCCTCAGGAAAAGCCCTCTGTTTCCTGTGGCTGTGGATTTTGTTCTTGATTGTAGGCCATAGCGGCAGTGTGGAGAAGATCACTTGCTGCCACCCTCCTTCAGAGCACTGGAGCACACTGGGAGAGCCTGGGCTCTGGACTCGGAGAACTGAGCACAAACCCGTCTCACAACTTGTCATCTGTGTGACCTCTAGTAAACTTCTTAATGTCTCTGAGCCTCTGTCTTCTTTCCAGTTAGAAAAACAATTGATATAGGAAGCCCTGCTGCTTGGAGCAATGTCTGATCTAAAGCTACCTTGCAAAGCAGGGGTGGTGCATGGATGCAGACACAGGGAAGACTTGGGCCAAGCAGCCTTTTGGCTACATGAGAATTTATAAATAGCAAAAATATCACCATTGGGGAGGTACTGTGAGCAACTTACATGAGCTCCAGTTCTGGATAGGAGTTGAGTTCAGAGAGACAAATTTTAAAAATAAATAAAATAAAAAGTGGCTGCTAATATGCATGATGTTTCTTTTTGAGGTGATAAAATGTTCTAAAATTGATTGAGGTGATGGTTCCACCACTCCATCAATATGTTAAAAACTGCTGTATATGAATGATACCCTAATCTTCCTATTTAAAAAATAAAAGGTAAACACAAATAGTAAAAAAACCCCCAATTTATATCTTCTAAATCAGCTAAAGAGAAAAAGGAAATAATAAAGAAAACTCTATTAATTCAACAGAAGGCAAGAAAGGAAATTGAAAGAAGCAAAGAAGCAAATAAATGAAAAATTACCTGGTAGTAATTAAATCCAAATACAGCAGTATTCATAAGTTTAAAATCACCTATCGAAAGGTAGAGGCAACAATAAACAATATCATTGTTACAAATAATAAAAATCAAGTTTTTTGTGGTTCGTTAAAGACATTTTTAATGCAATGTCAGAGAGAATGCAGTATTTGCAAATAAAAAGGTGGGGAAGCCATACCCAGAAATATAAATTAAAAAAAAAAAAAGAAAGCTGTGTGAAATTTCCAAAATGAGAAAATTGAATTTAATGGAAAGAGTGTTATTAGAAATTAAAGGGAGGCTCTACATTTTGATCAGATATTCCATCAAGCAAATATAACAGTCATGAATATATAAGACATGATATATTCACACAACAGAATACACCACAGCAATTAAAATGAATGAGCTAGGTCTTAAATGTATTAACATTGATAAATCTGAAAAATGTATTATTGAGTGAAAAAAGCAAGATATATCTCAAAACATAAAGAATGACATTTTTATGTCCAATTTTATGTAAGTTCCAGAATTTAGAACAATGTATATTGTATATGGATGAATACATAGTTCATGATTTTATAATTTAATGACATATTTAAATAAATGCTTCAATCTACTTTTCTGATCCTTTAATACAGGAATTGTAGGGATTGAAGAAGGTATCCCTGCTCTCCCACCATGGAATTTAAATTTGTACAATTTCCACCACTGTCATAGTTAAATCCACACTCAGACTCAAATTCCAGAAAATATGTAGGATGCCCACAACATCCCTGGTCTGTTGTTCTGTACTGTAAATAGGAAAATGAATGAGATACAGCCCCTTCCCCAGGGGATTTTTCAGCCATCAGGAGTGAAAGAAAAGTAAACAACAATATGACGGAGGGATGGAAAAGTCCAGAGAAAGCACACCTATTCCTGTGTGAGCTTTCTGGACGAGGCTCCTCCCATAGCAGTTTCAGAGGATGAGAGTCACTGTCCAGGTGAAGGCGATGGGTGAGGTTGGCAGGAACAGAAGCATGCAGCCAGCTCAGCCTGGGGTGTGTGGGCACCCTACATGGTTCGGTGCTCCTGGTTTGGGAATGAAGTTCAGGGTAGAAGTGGCCTAAGTCGGGGGGTGATACACCTGGCCAGAGAGATGGGCAGGGCCGGATCACCAGGGGCCAGGTAGGCATGCCACAGAACTAGAACTTGAACCTGGGGCAAAGGGGAGCCACCACAGGGCCTTTTAGCAGGGCAGGAACATGGCCCGATGCTTCACTGAGGCAGCCAGATTCAGGAAGTGACTTCAGAGATGGGCAAGATCTGGAACAGAACCTGGGGTTGGAGAAATAGGTAAGCATGAGAGGCTTTAGTGAAACTGGTGTGAGAAGAGGAGAAATCTGGAAATACAGCCAGGTTGGGGCTTGGTTAGTTGGGAGGGGATGATCCCCAGAGTTGGGGCGGGTAGGTGGACGTGTGAAGCAATCACGGCTCTTCTTCTGAGACATCACGGTCCTGAAGGCCCCTGAGCTGTTCAGTCAGCCCTCCTCATTCTCATGGCTGCGGACTGTGCAATTTACTCAGGTCAGTGACAGCAAGCATGGGAAGAAATGATTCGTAAATTATTTCAGCTCGTGGCTTTTTGATATTTCCTTGTAGTAATTATCTTGAATTCACATTATCTACTTTACGACAAGGAACACTGACACAAGGATTGCCGTGTGAAGTTAAGCATCACTGAATTGAATTGAAATAAGAGGATTGCTAACATGTATTCCTGACATTTTAGCTGTATCAAATCTGATTTTGTCACATTTACAAGGTACCAGGAGCTAGGATCCAGAGGCGGTGTGCTATCATCGCCTAACATAGTGTTCCTTAATTATCAGCACTCTCACACTTCCTGCATAGCAGATTGGAATCGCTAGAAATAGCACAAACTTGAAAATTAGTGTTTTTCTCTTAAATAATCAGGATGCTATATTTATTGTCTTCATAGGATTGGCATCTTAACGGAGGTGAACTAATTTCACACTCAAAGGTGAGGTAGTTTTCTCTGCACCCCCGTGTGATTTCCCCCCTTTTCTAGAGTCTTTTTTTGAGTCTCTCGACATTTCCATAGCATGCATAATCATCTCCATTTTCCCCCTCCCCAAAGGGTATTTCTGCACTTGGCTTGCCCTTGCTATAATTCACTGTGTTGGCAAGGAGCCCATGATGAAATGGAAGATTTTGCTTTTCTTTACAGCTACTCACCAGCCTGTGACATTAGCAACACTTGATCACATGAATTGCACAATGTATAAACTTCAACAAAAGTCCAAATGCCTTGTCTAGGTCACTGAGTTCTAAATTACATATAAACTACTGCTCGTCAACTGGCAATTGAGTGGGAGAGGAAAGAGAGAAGGAAGAAGGAGAGAAAGAGAGGAGGAAGAAAATTAAACAAGGGCTAATTGATGGATAGAATTCTGAGTGGTTTTTGGCTCAGAAGTAAGTATACCCAATCAATGTCGGAGGTTCCCTCCCCATCTGGGTCTTCATTCTTCCCCTGTGCCCACCTTGTCTTGTATCACAGGCACATGATGCCCACATGGGAGCCCCATGCAGACCCACCTCCCCAATATGGATCCCTGCTCTAGAATCACCACCAACACCACATTAAAACTGCCTTCTTGCATTAATGTTGATACTGCTCACCTTAAGAAAGCAAAGTTTTGGAGCTAATTAATCCTCCGTTATAAATCAGTAGTGTCCAATGTACTAGTGATTCTGAAGTTATGGAAATTTCAGGGAATATGAAGAGGTGAAGTGAGGAATTTGAAGTCCTGGGGAGAGCAAAGTATTCTGGGGCTTGGATGCCTTCCCAGAGTTACAGAAGCTTCATCCCTGCTGTCTGTGCGAGGCCAGCCTTGGAAGTATGCGCCGCCTGTACTGTCGGCATATTCATGTTGCACATGTTATACTCTTGTGGTAAGCTTTGCATTGAATGATAGGTTCTTTCTGGCAAAGACATTGTAAACTTGAGGGAAGAGAGTGTAGCTAATACATCTTTGTTTTTGCAACATTGTAGCTATGCACAGTCCCTGACTGTTGTGGGTGTTTGGTAAAAAGAGGCTGATAATAGAAAGGGAGAGAAAGAAAGAGAGAGAGAGTGAGAAAAAGAGAGTGAGAACAAGAGTCAGAGACAGACAGAAACAGAACAGAGACGTCTTTAGGATGGGAAGGATATAAGGAATGTTAAAATAGAACTTTGCAGAAGAGACTCAAAAGCACATAAGAAAAATAAAAAATGTAAAACAAAAAAGAAATTTAGAATTCTAGGTTCTTAGGCTTAGGGCTGAAATCTGCTCCCAACTGAAGTCGGATTTCTATGTCTTTGAATCACAGGAAGCTTTGTCTGGTATCATCAAGAAGTCAGCATGTCTGCATGGTCAGACACGGTCTCTGAAGGTGGTAGACGTTGTAAGTGTCGGTCACTGGCCCATGATGTAAGGGCTTCACAGGGAATCACAACTCTGAAGGGAGCCTATAGCAAATATTGGCTGGTTTTGCTACCCAGCATCATGCCATTTTTCAAGGAAAATTACTTCTGGAGGACCACCCATCTCCACTCTCAGGCTAGGTGCTGTAGGTAGCAGTAATTCCCCCTCAGACTCTGGAGGTGAGTGCGGCACTCAGGCTTGGCCAGCCATAGCGTTGCATTCCCCTGGCCAAGATGAGTGGGTCAAGGATGGGCACACTATCCAATTCCAATGCAAGACAATAAAACACAACCTTGGCTCTTGCTGCAGGTGTTGAGACAGGCAGCCAGCTCCGCATTGTTATAAACATAAAAAATGATGTCTAGTGACTTTCAGCATGGTGGGATGAGAGGTTAGTGAATCCTCTGTTTAAAACACACCAAAAAACTGGAAATCATTATCAATAACAGCCACGTCAGAGGTCTGGAACTGACCAGAGGCAAACAGCATGTGGGAAGGTGTTTATTCATGTGGAAACTGCTGATCCTAGGTAAGGACAGAGGAGTACATGGTGTTCTTGCCTGGACTGCTCTTGTTCCTCATTTTCCTTCCCCGAAGCTTAGGTTCTGCCAGGGTGGAGTGGGGCATGAACACCAGCGGCTTAGTCATAACTGGGAAAAATATTTGCAAAGCATGTATATGTAAAGGATTTGTATCCAAAATATATAAAGAACTCTTACAACTCAATAATAAGAAAGCAAGAAACCCAATTTAAGAACTAGCAAAATATTTGAATAGACATCTTACCAAAAGAGATATACGAATGGCTAATACGCACGTGAAAAGGTGCTCAATATCATTAGTCATCAGGGAAATGTAATTTTAAAGCACAATATGGTATCATTATACACCCACTAAAATGGCTATAATCAAAAGGACAAAGGCAAGTGCTAGAAAAGGTGTGAAGAATCAGAAATCTTTGTACATTGCTGAAAAAGTAGATTGGTATAGCCACTTTGGAAAACAGTTTGGCACTTGAAAAAAAATTAAAAATGAATTTACCATATGATCCAACAATTCCACTCTTAGATACCTACCAAAGAGGAATGAAAATATTTGCCCATACAAACACTTGTACACAAATTTCCATAGCAGCGTTATTTATGATAGCTCAAAGCAGAAACAATTCAAATATATAACAAGTGATAAATGAAAAAAATGTAGTTTATCCATACAATAAAATATTATTCAGCAATAAAAGAAATGTTCTGATACATGCTACAACATGTGTGAACCTTGAAAACATGCTAAATGAAAGAAACCAGACATAAAAGACTATATGTTATATGATTCTATTTATATAAAATGTCCTAAAAGGGAAAATCCATAGTGACAGAAAGCAGATCAATGGTTGCCTGGAGCTAAGAATGGGAGCAAAGGGTGATTACAAACCGACATTAGAACACTTTTTGGAGGAACAAGTTTTAAAATTGAATTATGATGATCGTTCCACAGATTTATAAATTTACTAAAAATTATTCAATTGTACATTTACAACGAGTGAATTTTATGGTACAAAAAATTATACCCCAATAAAGCCGTTAAAGAAAAAAAAAAAGGGAAAGAGATTCCTGGCTTCATTAGTGGTCAGAGATGTGCAAATTAAAGGATCTAAGAAAAAAAGATAGGAACAATAATTGTTTTAGGTCTTTTATAAAGAAATATGGAAATAACTTTTAAAATTGAAAATGCCTGTATTGTCTGGCTCTGGAATCCCACACCATAAAATCTATCCTATAGGAATAAAGATACAACATTTAAGTAAAAATTTTAAGGGATTTTGTTGCAGCATTGTATTTAGTAGCAAAATTAAAAAAACCCTGGAAACAAAATGAACATCTGTCTATGTGGAATGAATAAGCTATGGCACATGTATACCATGGCTATAGAGTTCAGTTCGAGTTAATTTGAGGAGAAATTGAGTTACTATGGGAGAATCGGGTAGGTCCACAACCCTTGGGACAGCTGGATGAGGAGGATCTAGGCTGACTTTCCAGGATACCAGCACAGAACTGGCCCACCAAGGTTGCTGCTCTCTGGCACAATCAGGTAGCAATGGTGGGAGACTGTATTATTGTTCTCAATTATGAAGTCCTTGCTCCCCTTATCGGTGAGTAGATTATACTTTTCCACTCCATTAACGTAAAGTTTGGCCACATGACTTGCTTTGACCAATTAAATGTCAGTGGGGGCTTTAAGTGTCTTTGCATGATTCTACTGTCTCTTCAATCTAGCACAACTATGGTATGTCCAAGATTGGGGCTGCTCCTTGGATCCCAGAATAATGAAGACATAGGAGTAGAGGCAAATTAAACCCCTAGCCAATGTCCAACATCAGGGAGAAATCACTGTTTGTCTTTAACCACTAAGATTTTTTTTAAGTAGAATAACCTAGCAAAACCTGAATAATAAAGCTAGAGATTCAGAAAGCCACAGCCCCAATCGCTAGACCCAAGATGCACTACAATAGTCAGAATCTAAAGCAGCAAATAACTGCCCTGCCCCTGCCCTGGCTATTTGTGAAGCTAGGTACCATTCCTAGGACAGCTCCCATGGAGCAGCCTCCATGGCTGCTGCTGAGATGAAAGAAGCAGTCAAAGCAAAATTCTTCCACAGTCCTGACTTCCAAATCTCTCTCAGGTACCTGTTTGGTAGAAACTAGGACAGATGAGGACTCATTTATTTATGCATGATTAAATAATGTGGAGAAAGGTAGGATAGGATATTTAGGTAAGCTGTTAATATGTTGATTATATAAGATGTGGGTACCGGAATAGAGGAAAGGTAAGCAAAATCCAAAAAGAGGTCAATAAAAATAGTCACTTGATTTAAAAATCAAGTATATATTTCAATTTATGGAAAGTGTATATATGAAAATATATATTTGTATACAGTCATGTGCCATGTAACGACATTGTGGTTAATGACAAACCACATATATAATGGTCCCATAAGATTATAACGGAGCTGAAAAATTCCTATTGCCTAGTGACATCATAGCCATTGTATGCCACAGTGCAACACATTACTCACATGTTAGTGGTGATGCTGATGGAAACAAGTCTACTTCACTGCCGGAGGTATAAAAGTGTAGCACATATAATTACACACAGTACATAATGCTTGGTAATGATAATAAATGACTATGTTATTGGTTTATGTATTTACTATACTATACTTTTTGTCATTATTTTAGAGTGAAGTCCTTTTACATAAATTAAAAAAAAAGTAAACGGCCTCAGGCAGGTCCTTCAGGAGATGTTCCAGGAGAAGGTGTTGTTATCACTGGAGATGACGGCTCCCTGTCTTATTGCCCTTCCACCTTCTAGTGGTAAAGAAGTGGAGGTGCAAGACAGTGCGATTGGTGATCCTGACCCTGTAGGCCTAGGCTAAGGGGTGTGTTTGTGTCTTAGTTCTTAAAATAGGTTAAAAAGTTTAAAATAGAAAAAAATATGTATCAACAATTTTTGAGCAACCATTAAAATAGCAGAAATAGAAATTGTAGCCATCAAACCAGCAAAGGGGATAAAAAAGTGTGTATGTGTGTGTCCATAATCTAACCAGTGGAGAAAGAGAAGTTTAGAAAAAAATGACAGGTAAAACATGATAAATAAAGTTTTATATTGCCAATCACATGTGTAAACATATTCAACTGACCTACTAAATACAGAGACTACAATGTTGACTAAAAATCAAAACATTGTTTTAAAATCCATTTATTTGCTGCTTATGAGAGTCACAAATAAAATTAATGCAGAAAGTTTAAAAATAAAAGATGGCAACAGCATACCAGGTACATGCTAGCCGTAGGAAAGCTGTTCTATTAGACCAAATAGAGTTTAAGGCCAAGAGCATTGAGACCCCTTCATGATAAATGATATCATTCATTGAGATATAATAATTGTGACCTTATGCCACTAATAATACAGCCTAGAAATTACAAGGAGAAATGGACAATCCCCAGGAAGTGTTAATACAGAGGTGTAACAAACTGATGCATCAAGAAGACAAAAATTCATGGGGCTCTAGGACCCATGAGTTCCATGAAAAAAAGCACAAAAATGGGGTTGGGCAGGTAAGGGGAGGGAGGAGGGATGTTTTTGAGGACGCCAATTTCCACTCATCCCCAGGCACACATCAACGAACATCATAGAAACCTCAAATATAATCTTTTCCCTGAGCTCATTCTCTTGTGTTTCAGAAAGAATCTGTTACCTTGCAACCTAGAGAGGTCAGCCAAGTTTTTAGGGCCAAATTAAAGCCAATTCAGACATTGGAATACAAATTGAAAAACATTATTTGCTAACCAGATACACTTTTTTAAAGTGTATATAAGTTTTAGACCAGGGACAGATGAAGAAATTCTGAAAATGAAGGATAGAAAAGAAAGAAAATTAACATGAATGATGTTTACCATGTGCTGTTAACAATCCTTGTGAGTGAAACTCAAACGCTAGAGTGATTACTCAATCTACAAACAGCTTGTAAAATGGTTTGCCACAGGGCACCATTGAATAATGAGCTCCTTGGTGCATTCTGTGTAGAGCATCTGTTTCCAAGGTGGAGCTGGCAGCAGTTCTGGGCCAGGAAACCCTCAGAGGAAGGCCCTCCTAACCTGATACACTTTTCTTCTTGTTAGCTAGGTTCCTTCAGCTGGGCGTGGAACCACCCTGGTGCAGGTGTGTACTAGGATGCATGCTCCAGGTGGCACTAGGAGGCTGGGGTCATGGTGCTCCCTACCTCCCAGTTTCCACTCCTGAACTAAAGGGTTATGAGTTTATAAATTCCCTGCTGGTGCATTTGCAGTAATGAAACCAGAGAGGATTATGGTTATGATGCCAGCCTTGGCTAGCAGTGCAAGGCCAAGGGATGTGGGCTTTAGGGTCCATTGTGGGAAAAACCCTCCTGGAAAAGTTGTGAGCTAGAGAAAACATCAGCAGCATAGAGAAAGCTGCACAACTGGACATATTTTAATAAGGTTTAAATGAAATGAATAATACATCCCACTATAGAAAAGTAAGAAAATATCCCATTTATCAAGTAAGCCTGATATCTGACACTATTTTTCTCCTGGAAGTGTTTGCCAATTTGAAAGGCCAAATAGAAGCTGAGAAGGTGAGTAGAGCTTTAATTAGTCTCATGAGGATGGATCCCAGGGAGAACAACATGAACTTGGAGCTCAAGATCAGACAGAAGCCTGGTAAATACTCAAGGCTTTCAGTTAGGACTTCGAAAAGTACAGACACTAAAAATAGACCATCACTCATAAAGACCTAAGCCCACTTGTAACTCATCTCAATGCCTGTTTGGGTTTAGGTAATCTGTGCCCTTTCTAAATGTCTGATAGAAGAAAGACTAAATTGTTTTTGGAGTCATATAACATCATCCAGTGACTCAAATGAGTTCTTCAACTATTCATACACAATATTTGGCATGCAGCAAAAACTGACAAGCCTGGAAGAAGAGACAAATAAAATGACTCATGGTCAAGATAAAAAGAATTGACAATACAAAAGACCTGTAGGATATACAATTATGGTAGACTTTATGGTTAGAATGTTTTAGAAAGTAAAAGAGAAGATAAATAATTATAGCAGAGAACGAAAAACTATAAATTATATATAAAACATCAAATTAAAAATATATTAATGGTAACAATTAATAATTCAATGATTGGTTTTAATAATAGATTATATCAGGCATAAACAGAAAACTAGTGAAGTAGAAGTTATGTCAGAAGAAGATAGCTAGACTGAAGCATGGAGAGACAAAAGAATGAAAAAACACACACATACTCACATGCACACACACATGCACAGAGAGATCCTAAAAGATATATAGAACACAGTGAAAGGTTTAATATAAATGCAATTGGAATCCCAGTATAAGAACAAAGAGTCAGATGGAAAAGCAATATCTGAAGCTTGAATGACTGAGAATTTTTTAAAGTGACAGAAAATACCAAGTGACAGATTCAAGAAATTCTATAAACCTTGAGCAAGATACACTCAAAGAAAACCACACCCAAGCTTAAACTGTTGGAAACCAAAGACAAAATGAAAAATCTTCAACGGATGGGAGGAACCAGGGAGGAGGGAACATACCTTACCTTCAAAGGAACAATAATTCAAAAAATAGCTTACTTCACAACAGAAACTGTTAAATCCAGAAGACAAGGGAGTGGCATCTTCAAGGTGATGGGGAAAAACGCAGATCTGGACATCTATCACCCTGGAAAATAGTCTTTAAAAATAAAGGTGAAAGGGGAAACTTTAAGACAAATCACAACTAAATTAAATAATCACTATCTGAAGGACTACACTAAAGAGAATTTTTCAGGCAGAATAAAAATTATCCTGGGTAAAAACATGGAGATAAAGGAAGGAATAAAGAGCAAATGAAGAGAGTAAATATGTAGGATATGGGCTAATAGGTTCTTATAGCACTCAACAACCTCACAGAAAACAACTATAAATACTGGAAAAATAAAACAAACAAACTCAGTGACCTAGAAGCACTAAATAGTAAACAAAAATAGGAAGATTTTGGAGAGTTGAAACATGAAGAAAGAGGACTGGTGTGAGACTCAAAGAAGCCCAGATAAAAATAAAAGAATAAATGAAATTTGAGATATCCTAAAAAACCAGAGTTTTTAGTTTGTATCCAAACAAATTGTTTGCTGAAACAAAAACCTGTGCATTCTTCAGAGAAATGTAACAAAATCTAGAGTCTTTACAGCATATCATTCAAATATTCAGGGCACTACCCCAAATTACTCAACATATGAAGTAAAAGGAAATGAGATCCAGTCTCAGGAGAAAGGACAGTTAACTGAGATCAGCTCTGAGATGATTGAGATGTTTGAATTAGGAGGCAGGAATATTAAAGGAGCTGTTATAACTATGTGCAATGAAGTAAATGAAAATATGCTCTCAATGAATGAAAAGATAGAAAAATCTTATCAGAGAAGTGGAAATTGCAAAAAAGAGCAAAATGGAACATTTAGAACTAAGAAAACCCAGTATCTGATATTAAAAATCCACTTGATGGACTTAACAGAAAATGGCAGAGAAAATAGTGAATTTGAAGATAGATCAATAAAAATTATTCAATCTGAAGAATATATATATGGGTAAATGTAAATGAATATTGACTTTATTAAATAATAATGATGACTTGTGGATTTAAAACCTATAAAATTAAAATACAAGACAATGATAGCCCCAAAGCAGGAGAGGGCAAATGGAGTTAGAGTACTCTACAGTCCTTGTATTGTCTAATAGTGGCGTAAGTAAAAACTAATATTAGACTAAAATAAGTCAGGGATGTATATTATAGTCTTTGGAGTAATAATAATATAAAAAAGTGTAGAACAGAAGTCCCATATGTGACTCTTTTTGACTTAAGCAATAGCTGTGGCAGGGGAGAGGTGGGCTAAGGTCTTATTGGCTAGTCCTGAACCCTGGCATGCTCTAGAGAAGGAAGAGGGCAGGGCCAGTCCCTCCTGAACCAATCGGATCACATGGTAGATTGTAAAATTTGCACTCTGACTTTGGACTATTGTGACTTGCTTCAGTCAATAGGAAGAGGCAGAAGTGTTGGTGTGCCACTTCTGAGCCTAGGCCTCAAGAGACTCTGTGTTTTTGCATGCTCTCTCGCACCTTTGCCATCAGCATGAGCACATGTCCAGGCATATGATAGACACATGTAACAAACTCAAACCAAACCAGTTTCCCTAGCGGAGGCAAGCCCATATTAACGAACAGCCAGATGGCCCCTGGAGGTGTCAGCAAGCCCAGATAAGATCACAGCTGATCCCAGTCATGTGAACAATGAATGCTTATTTTTGTAAGCACTAATGTTTTATGATTGTTTGCTTTATCATTATGGCAAAAACTAACATGACTAATGATGGTTACCGCAAGGAAATCCGGATGTACGTGTGGGAAACATGTACATGGAGGTTATCAGAAGAGGGACAATTGAATTCACGCAGCAAAAGCAACACATGCCCATTATGCTGAGACATTAGGGATTCGTGTCTCCCATCTTTACCTGTTGATATTTGAGATGCAGAACCTGGAGTATCAATGCCGAATTCAAAGGGATGAACCCATGAGGATGGCATTTCAGGTGATGCTGGAGGGAGACTAGCTCAGTGTCCTTTTGTGGGGCCAGTTGGGTTTTGTAGCTGGGCCAGAGTTCTTCCGGGGCTCTGACTACCACCATTTAGTGGGGGTGAAAATGAACAGTGGATGTGCTTTTAGCAGAAGGGCAATACATTGTTTGAGAAAAGATTTGCTCTCCTTCCTACCAAGGAATCTCTTCTAATGGTCCTGTCAATAGTGTCTCTTAGGATAGACATACAGTAAGTGGCATTTTTATGGAAGCTGATGCCTAGCTCAGCCCTAAGAGCTAGATTCTGAGAGCTAGCTGGGATTAACAAGAGAAGCATTATTGCAATCCTGGGGAAAATCTCCTATTTGAGTTGTGTAAATGTGTTATATTTCCATAGTACTTTACCCTCTTATTTATTTTTTGATTATCTAATACTGCGGTCCCCAACCCCCAGGCCACGGCCCAATACAGGTCCATGTTCTGTTGGGAAACGGGCAGCATATCACCACCTGAGCTCCACACCACCCCCCGACGACATCCCCTCCACACCAACTCTCGGTCTGTGGAAAAATTGTCTTCCACGAAACTGGTCCCTGGTGCCAAAAAGGTTGGTGACTGCTGATCTAGTATATTTATTGGAGAAAATGGGATAAAATTGCAGGAAGATAAATTTATGCCTGTAATAAGGATGGATTTCTTATTGTGATGGTCATTAGACTTGGGAAAGGGATTTTGCAAAGCAGTTATGAAATCTCTCTGCCCTGAGGCTCATGAGAACAGTCTCAGAGGCATTGGCTGATCTGCGGATGGGGGAATTGGTTGGTCAGTTTGGTTTTCATCTTTTCTGGAGGCAGAAAAAGAAGGGTCAGAGAGTTTCGACCCTAAAATCTTAGTTCCTACCAGTTCTTCCTCCTGCCTCCAGCCTTGTTCAGCACTGTCAGGTTCTGGGATTTCCTCTTGGACCTGCACACCTGCTTCCTAGTTAAGGGTCTTCACTGTTGCCCCCATTTGCCCCCATGTTCCTTTCTCCATTTCTGTTTGGGAATCAAGGGTGGCACCATAGGGAAAGAACATGGATTCTGGCTCAGACATCCAAATACTACACCCACACACATTAAATGAGGGTTCACCGTGGGCCAGGCATTGTGCAGAACACACAGGTTAGAGCAGTGTCTTGCTCTCATTCTAATGTGGGAGACAAAAATAAACCAACAAATAAAAATGTAGATAACGTGCTTTCAGGTAGGGATAAGTGGCATAAACAAAGCAGAGAAAGGCATTAAAAAATGACTGGGGTAGAAGATCGTTCATTAGAGGTAAGAGGGTCAGGAATGCCTTTCTTAAGAGGTAATATCTGAGCAGAGGCCTGAGTGCAGTGCTGCAGAAACCATGTAAAAATGGGGGAAAAGACTAGTGCCAAGGCCTTGAGGGTGGAATGTTCTGGGAGTGTTTAAGAAACAGGAAGGAGGTCAATATGGCTGAGCTGAAAGAGCCAGATGGAGTGTGATCAGAGATGAGAGTGGAAAGCTAGGCAGGGGCCAGGCCATATGGGGGCTTGTAGGACATGTAAGTGTTTTGGATTTCATTCTGAATAATGTGGGGCTGGGGCAGCCTTGAAGGATTTTGAGCTGGGAAGTGACACAATCTGACTTAAGTTTCTTAAGCACTGGGGCTGTGGCATGTGGTGGGAGGCAGAGGCCAGAGAGGAGGCTGTGGCAACAGTCCAGGGAGAGACAATGTTGACTTGGGCCAGGGCAGCCACAGTCAAGTGATGACTCACTTTGGTGACTCTGAATGCTGGCACTGCCTCGTACAAACTGCGACCTTGGGCAAGTTTTTAGCTTCTCTGAATTTCAATTTCTTCTTTTAAAAAAATTGAGGATGAATGCACTTCCTTTGCAATCACTTGGTGGATTGTGGACCCTCAGTAACCTGGTGATTTCACAGCCTAGGTTTTCTCTCCTGGATAACTGTTCTCTTTCCCCTGGGAAGGAATTCCTACAAACCAGTTTTTAGGCCTTGGGTGCAGAAGGTTGAGTTGGCCCTCCTCATCAGTTCGTGGCTTGTGATCATCACCGGACCATGCACGAACCCTTTCTTCTTTCATTCACTTCCTTATTCTCCCTTCCCCACTCCCATTCTCCTCTTGCTTCCCCTCTTAGCCAATCATTCTGAAGTGTTTAATGTGTATCCTTTTGCAAATGGCATATGTTGACCTAAATGGTGTTGTGTTATATACGTTATTCTCTTTCTTACTTTACTGAGCTCTGTGTTTTCCATATGTGTCCTTGTTGCCATTGACACATTTGATCCTCTGCTGCTAACTACTGACTAGTATGACACTACGGTGAGCACCAACCATGGTTTATCTGACCACTCTCCCAACCCCCTGCAACCTGAAACAGCTCAACATCCTCATACTTGTGCCCCTTGGACCTGGGTGAGCATTTCCTGGGGCATACACCCGAGGAGCAGAGTAGCTGGGTTGTAGGTATTTGTAAACTTAATTTGACTAAGTATCACCAGACTGTTCAGAATGGCTTCACTACTCCCACCAGCAGTACAGGAAATTTCTGTGCACCCACATTTCCTCCAGCACTTGGCATTATCCAATCTTCCAATTTTACCTATCCAATAACTTTGTTATTTAATTAGCATTTCTCTGATTACTAATGAGTTTGAACATCTCTTCATATGCTTATTAGCCCTTTGAGGTTTTTTTTCCTATAAATTGCTAAATCATATCCTTTGAATATATTTTTTTATTTCAGCATATTATGAGGGTACAGATGTTTAGGTTACGTATGTTGCCTTTGCCCCCTCCCACAAGTCCGAGCTTCAAGCGTGTCCATCCCCCAGGTGGTGCGCATCACACTCATTGTTTGTGCATATGCCCGTGCCCTCCTCCCCCTCCTCCCTCCCCTCTGCCCAACATCCAATAAATGTTATTCCTATATGTGCACTTAAGTGTTGATCAGTTAATACCAATTTGAGGGTGTGTACATGTGGTGCTTGTTTTTCCATTCTTGGGATACTTCACTTAGTGGAATCTGTTCCAGCTCCATCCAGGAGAATCCAAGAGGTGCTATATCACCAATGTTTCTTAAAGCTGAACTTTGAATATTTTTAATTTGGGGTTTCTGTCTATTTTCCTTTTGACATGCAGGAGTTTCTTGTGTATTCTAAATAATAAATTTCTTGTTGATAGTAAATGCCACAAATATATTCTTTCATTCTCTCATCTGTTAACTCTTTCCAGACGTCTTTCACTGAACTGAAAAATACTTAATTTTGATACGATTGAATCCATCTGTTTTCTGCTATGTGGCTGGTGTTTTTGAAGTATTGTTTAGGAAGTGCTTTCCTACCTCTATGTCACAATAATATTCTTCTACATTTTATTTTGATCATTTTAGATGTTTGTCTTACACATTTGGATCTTTCATCCATTTTCAATAAAGTGATATTAGGTAGGAATCCAGATTTATTTTTCTTGTGTTCCAGTTTTGCCAGCACTATTATTAAACAATATTTTCTTTGTGTGTCATTTTATCATATGAGAAATATAATAATGGATCTGTATTAGTTCTTTATTCTGCTCTTTTGTTCTGTATTCCATTCGTAGACCAATAGTAGACTACTTTTAGAATTATGGATTTATAGTATATTTTATTGTGTGATAAAGCCCTTTGCGTTCTTTTTATTTTAAAGTCATCTTACTTAACTAAAGATTTTTATTCTTTCATAGAAATTATTGAGGCATACCTTGCAAACATCAAAAGCTACATATAGTTTTCAAATTCACTAAACTGAATACTTATGATCTTTCCATGTTTGTTATATGTAAAATTATGTCTTAATTTCTATGGAAAAACAAAAATCTATAATTACCTGAGACAATCTTAAGATATAGAATGTTTATCGCCCCAGAAATTTTCCTTGTGACCTCTGTCAATCCCTTCCCAACCATGATCATTTTGTGTTTACTTCTACCATGGATTGGTTTTGCCTGATTTAGAACATCATATAAATGGAATTAGACAATCCATATTCTTTTAGATCTAGTTTCTTTTTTAGATTCATCATTGTTGTTGCAAGTATTTGCATTTCATTCTTTTTTAGTGCTGAATAGATTTGTTTTTCCTTATGCCATCAATAGGCATTTACGTTGCTCCCAATTTTTTTGACGCTATGTAAAAGGACATTGTAAGCATTATTGTTGAAGTCTTTTTGTACACGTATGCTTCATTTTTCTTTGGTAAATACCTAGAATAAGTATTGCTGTATCTTAGAGCAGACTTATATTTAACTTTATAAGACATTGCTAGTCTATTCTTCAAAATCATCATAGCAGTTTACATTTCACCAGCAATACCTGAGAGTTCCAGTTGCTCTACATCCTCATCAACATTTGGTATTGTCAGTCTTTTAGATAGAAACTATTCTTAGTGGGTATGAAATGTATCTCATTGTGATTTTAATTTTTATTTTCCTGATGAGTGATGATATTGATCATCTTTACATGTGCTTATTGGCTAATCTTTTGTAAAGTAATTCTTCAGGTCTTTTGTTCATTTATTTCTTAGATTTTTTTCTTTTTTTCTTTTGATTCAGGATATTACGGGGGTACAAACATTTTGGTTACATGAAATGTGTTTGCCTCGCCCAAGCCAGGGCTACAAGCATGTCCTTCCCCCATACAGTGTGCCCCTGTGGGTTTACCCTAGCCATCCCCTTCACCCCCCACCTGACCAGCACCCAGTGAATATTACTACCATTGTTGACTTGTAGGAGTTCTCAACACTTCCTCCCTACTTCAATCTGTTGGATATGAGCCTTTTATCTGATAAATATGTTGTAAATATTTTTCTAGTTTGTGGTTTACCCTTTTATTTTTCTAATGGAACTTTTCGATCAGCAGAAATTTTTAATCTTATGGCAGACTAATTTACCATTTTTTTCTCTTTTATAATTAGTCATTTTTGAGTTCTTACTAAGAAATCTTTACCCATGGCCACAAAGACATACTCCTGTGTCTTATTTTATTCAAGAAAGTTTACGGCTCTAGCCTTTACGGTTAGGTCTATAATCTTTCTCAGATTATTTTTTTGGATATGAATTGAGATAGAGATTTCAAGGCTTAATTTTTCCCCCATAGGAATATCAAGTTATTCCAGCACATTCTGTTAAAAAGACTTTTCTTTCCCTCATTGAATTGCTTTGGTGCCTTGGTCAAAAATCAATATATGTTTAGATATATTTTTGGATTTTCTATTCTGTTCCATTGATCTGCAAATATTTATTTTATGCCAGTAATACACTGTCTTGATTACTGTAACTTTATAGTAGGTTTTGAAATCAAGTAATGTAAATCCTCCAGCTATGTTAATATTTTGCCAAATTGTTTTGGCTATTCTACACCCTTTACATTTCTTTTTTTTTTCCATTT
>NW_012136080.1:16079971-16097527 GCF_000956105.1 Propithecus coquereli
ATCCACCTGCCTCGGCCTCCCAGAGTGCTAGGATTACAGGCGTGAGCCACCATGCCCGGCCTTCCATAGTATTTTCTACATACAAAATTTTATGTCATTGTGAATAAAGACAGTTTTTCTTCTTCCTTTCCAATTTTTATGCCATTTCTTCTTTGCCTTATTGCACTGAGTACAATGTTGTATAGAAGTGATGAGAGAAGAAATATTTGGGGACAGTTATTCCCAATCTTAGGGAAAAATGCTCAATGTTTTGCCATGAAATGTCATTTTAGTTGAATGTTTGTCACCATTGCCTTATATTAGATCAAGAAAGTTTCCTTCTGTAATAGGGAGAATAATGGCTCTCAAAGATATCCACGTCCTAATTCCAGGAAACTGAAAATATGTTAAGCTACATAGCAAACTGGAATTAAGGTTGCAGATGAAATTAAAGTTGCTAATCATCTGATCTTAAAATAATAGATTATTCTGGATTATCTGGATGGGCCCAAAGTAATCACAACAGTCCTAAAAGTAGAAGAAGAAGGAAGACGAAGAGGCTCAGAGGGAGATGGAACTACTGGAAAAATGATCAGAGAGATCCAATCAATGTTGGTGGCTTTGAAGATGAGGAAGAAGCTATGAGCCAAGAAGGTAGGTGACCTCTAAGAGATAGAAAATAGAAGGGAGAAAATTCTCCCCTGGAAGCTCCAGAAAGAAACACGGCCCTGTCAACCCTTGATTTTAGTCCAGTGAAACCCATTTTGGACTACTGACCTCTAGAACTGAAAGATAATAAATTTGTGTTGTTTAAGCTCCTATGTTTACAGAAGCAATAGGAAACTAATACACCTTCAATTCTTAGTTTGTTGAGAGGTTGTTTTTTAAACAAATGAGTCTGCTGTTTCCTCTCTTGATCATGCCTCATGTTGTTTTGATTGCTCCTGGATCTCATAATTTTTAAAACTATATTGCAGCCATTGTGTAAGAAGAGACATGGAGACTGAGGTGAATAATTGTATCCTCCAGGAAAAGGCATGGTCCTCCTTTTCTCAGGCTGCTGATCTAATCTCTGGTTCAGCTGGGTCCAGGCTTGCTTGCACCCTTAATTTGATTCAATATACCACTGGCTTCAAATATTTTGAGGGTGGAATCAAGACTTCCCCTCCAGTAGGGTTGGGGATCCAGGGATACAAGGCTCTGGTGATCTTCTCATACTTTACAGCTCAACTACAAGTTTTCAGAGCCATGGGAACTCTGTCTGCAGTGGGTAGTTCACATTGGTCTCTGTCCCTACCCTGACTTTTGTGCCTCAGCAGATCTCTCTCTGCCCTGTTGCCTTGCTCCAGTTTTCAGAGGGCAGCTGCAATGCACCTGCTGAGGCTCAGGGTGTTTCACAAGCTTCTCAGCTCTCCCGCCCTATCCCCAGCTGATGGCAGCCACTGTTTGTGCAGGACCAGCCTGCTTCAGAAGAAATTCTTCCAGTTCTCCTGTTTCCATGCACATTATGAAGTACATTTATCAAGTTCCTTTAAAACTCCATTTGGAAAATTGATTGGAACTGCAATTGAATTTATAGACTAGTTTGGGAAAATTGACATTCTTACAATATTAAGTTGTCCCATTCATGACCTTGATATGGGTCTCCACTTATTCAGATCATCGTATATACATGTATTCTTATTTATTAGAACTTTAATTTTTTTTCCCTATAGGTGTTTTTTATTCTTACATATTTGATGGCTTTTGTAGCTATTGTGAATTGTACCTTTTTTGAAATTGTGTTTGCTAGTTGATTATTACCGGTGTAAAGAAATTATGCTGATTTTTGAGATTGCTCTTCAATCCTGCAACTTCACCAAGCTCTTGTATTCTGTTTGATTCTGATAGTGTTTCCAGGTAGATGTTTGTAATGTTTCCAAATAGTGAGCATTTTATTTATTCCAAGTCTTTTTACCTCTTTTCTTCTTTCTCCCCCACTGGCCAAGGCCCCAGTGCTCTGTTGATCAATGGCATACACTTGATACTTCCCTGCCTCTGCTTTCTGCCTGCCTGGCCACAGCAGAATTGAGGCAGAAATAAACACCTGACCCAACCTGGGCTAATCAGATTCTCTCTCTCAAGCATTTGGAATTGGAATTCAGAGCTGGTGGTAAGTCTCTGTCAGGTAGGTGACCTGGAAAAGATTGTACAAGTTGGTTGGGAGCAGACATGGCTGGTCACTTGCACACAGAAGCAGAGAAAGAGAAGAAAGCAATGTGAAAGGAGGCAGTTTAATAGAGAATACAGCAGAGAGAGAGAGAGAAAGGGAGGGAGAGAGAAAGAAACAGGGAGGAAGGAAGGGAGGGAGAAAGAGAGACAAAGAGAGAGAGAGAGATAGGGAGGAGAGAGAGAGGAGCGAGTTCTCTCTGACCAATCTCTGTTTGCCAGTGGGTGCCTTCCCTCCAGCTAGGAAGCCGTTGCACATGTCTGAAAGTCTAAACCCTGTGACCGTCCATGGCACAACTCAAAGTGTCTTCCTTCAGGAAGGATTCCAAGGACTTCTCAGCCGTGAGCGATTCTATCCTTCTCTGAACTCTCAGGTCACTTTGCCCTCTAAGCTCCTGAGACCACAGTGGCAAGGAAGATATGTTTTGGGGTGTCTTTCTACCTCACAAATGCCTCCTGTTTCAACACGTTACCCCTCACATCCCCAGGAAGAGCTCAGGAACTGTTTGTCCTCCATCAGCGATCTCCATGTGCTCTCCTGCAGTTGGCTGGAGGAGGATGGGCCGGTGCGGGCCCGTTGGACTCTCTGTGCTGGGAGTGCTACTTTGGGCCTGAGATGCGTTGCTTTCAAGCCACGTTTTGAGGCTGGAACCAAAGCACAGTGGGGCAGCCATGTGCCCTGTGTGCAGAGGGTACTGGCGGAGAGAGGAATGAGGCAGGAGGCAGGGCAGGGGAGCATCTTCTCCTCTTTTGGGTCCCCCTTGGGGAGGCCCAGCTGCTCTCCCCCTCTCCTGGGACTCCTGTGTCACATCTGTGTCTTTACATGAATGTTTTCATGGCTTGTGTTTCTAGCTTGTTTTAGGTAATTTAAATAGGTTTCTGCTACAAACAACTGCAAGAGGCTTGATAAAATCAGATATTTGTTGTAGTGTATTGTAGTTACCCCATCTTTCCTCTGGGTTTTCAGCTTCTGGAGGGCAGAAGTCTGATTCCACACATTTTTATATCCTCGCAGTGCCTAGTGCAGTGTGATATGTGCAGTAGGGATTTCATTACAAATTTGTCATGCAAATGGATGATTCATGCTAGAAAATACATCCAGATGACCTTTTTTATATTATCTATGAAAAAGAACCATACGTAGTAATAACATCTTGCAAGAAACAGTGATTAATCTTAAAAATGCTCAGTATTCAAACAATGGACGCTTAAGAAAGCTATCATTTTAATACAAACTCAGGCAATCATGTCTTGTGAGTAACAATTGTTGTCAATCCTCCTCTGCTTTTGAACCTTCAGTGGTTTGTGCTGCTTACTGAATTCTATCCAAAATCCTGAATTCAGGCCTAGATTCCCTTCCTTCCACCCCCTGCCTCATACTCCAGTCAAATTAGACCATTCCCTATTCTGTCCTCTCACCATTTTGCTCAGACCTCTACCACTTATAATGCCCTCCCTTCATCTTTACTCTCAAAAATCTCCTTCTTGGAGACCAGTGTAGAATCACACATTTTGTCTAGTTTATACCAATTCAACCTGCCCTCTCTCCCTCCAGAACTCCTCACAGCAGTGGACAAAGGAGTGTAGTATGGAGGGAAATACCTATGCAGGGGCTTGAGCTCAAAGACCCCAAGGGTCAAGGCACGATTCAGATCACAAATAAAATTAATCCATCAATTAAATATTTTCAACAAACTCTTCCTGGGCACTTAAAACATTGAGGCACTGCACCAATTGCTACGGATTTTCTTAATTTTCCTCCTCCATAATTGTTGGCACGGGCAATGGTATTTCCTCAATCCTTTGGAAAAGAATAGGAAACTACAGCTTCAAGTAGCCCTTGCACACCAAATGGAAGCCATTAACCTGTCCCTGCAAAAAAAAATTCTGGAGCCTTCAATAAATAACAGCTTCAAGAGTTTAAGCACTGGAGGCTGTGCAAACAGAGAAATATGCCCTCCCCCCACCATCCTGCTGAGCCTAGGGATGTTAGGGAAGACTTCCTGCAGGATATTAACTAAGTTTGAAAATTATAGGTGAGTTTGTTTCTTGGCAACCTATCTGAAGTTGCCACCCCATCCTTCCTCTCCTCCAAAGCCTGAAGAAGTGGCTGAAGTTTGGATGGTTCTCGCACAAACCCTTGAGATAGTCCAAAAATATCCCAGTGACACATCCATAATTAACTCTTCAACATTTTATTTTATTCAGAGGTTCAGAAATTGACTTTGCTGAAGGCGAGGGGAACCCAGACACAGGGTGACAGTTGGTCAGGACCAAAACGTGCTGTTTTCTATACTCAGCACCTTAACGCGGCTAGCAAAAATCCATACTGCGCGGCTCGCGCCTACTGCACAGGTCTCTCTGGGTCATAGAAAACGCTATAATATTCATTTTTCAGAAATCGAAAGTTTCCCTTCAGGTAACACATCAAGATTTACAGTACCTTGGACAAAATTAGGCATTGGATTAGGAATTCAATGCATGACAATCTATCTTCCTTCCGGAGAGATATTGTTGCACAAATCAGAAAATCATAGCCTGGCCGTATAATCAACAACATTTCATTCCAGAAAGCATATTATAGCTGGAGCGATAAGGCCTATTGAAGCTGTGGTTGGCAATTCTTGAGGTCTCTGAATAGCCTCTCTTTCTGGGAACCCTCATAGCTTTTCCAAATGCATTTGAGGATTTTCAAGTCGATTCTGTTCCTTATAACAGGAGCTGATACAGCCAAGGTCATGGGTTCATTCCAACAAGGGACAGTTTTCTTCACTTTTTATAGCTATATTTTCAATCTCTAAAGCTGCTCCAGTGAATCTATTCCATATTAAAAAACAAAAATAAATCTACTAACCCTACATCCCATTCTTGCTATAATCTGATTTTTCAAATCCTTCATAGCTAAGCAACAACATTAATATGTGTTGCGTTTACCATAATTACTGTTTGTGGCACACCTACTATTTGTCAAACACACCATGTTTTACTCAGTTTTACTTAATCACAACAATCCTATGAGACCAATATTAATATCCCTATCTCTGAGTTGGAAGATGGAGGTTCAGAGAGGACAAGGTCATTCAAAGGCCACAGCTGGGAAGTTGCACAGTGGGATGACTTTCTCCACCTCCTTCCACTCACACTCCTACCCAGGGCAGCCTGGCTTCCTCTTCCGTGGAGCCACTGCAACAGCTCTCAGCAAGGGCACCAGTGACTCTGTATTGCTAAATCCAATGGAAAGTTTCCACTCCTTACCTTAGCTGACCTCTCTGCAGTGTTTGCCTCAGTCCTCTTCTCTCAGCCTGCACAGTACCGTGCCTTCTGAGTCTCTTCCATCTCCCCTGCATGCTCCTTCTGTCTCCTGTGTAGCTTTTCTCATCTCTGCCATCTCTTAATGTTGGTGTTACTGCGAGTTCTGTGCTAGGTCCTTCTCTCATCTCACAGGGAGCCCACCCTTGCAAGGTGGTCTCATGGGTTCCCATGGCTGCAACAGCCGCCTGCAGGCTGCCAACTCCCAGATCTGTATCTCTTGCTTGGCCCTCTCCCACTCAGTCTCAGATCTAGAGGTCCCACCACCTACTGGACCCCAATGTTGTGGATGCCCTACAGGCATGTCAAGTGCAGCACACCCCAAAGGGAACTTATAACACAGTAGTCCTAGGGACCACCAGGACTGATCCCAGCAGGCCTCCCCCTACTGTAGACCTCTGTCAGTGGGTCTCTTATCTCATTTGTGCAGCTCTGCACAGCTCTGTGTGGCTCAAGTTCCTCATCGACTAACCTCCTATCCACTTCCCTCGGACCTTCTGGAATGTCTATACCTCTTCTCTGAGTGATCCCCCACCTCTTCCTCTCACTGGCACCTGATTTCCACCAGGGACATGATTTCCTCAGCAGCTTTCTCAGTGGAGGCTGTCTGTTCCCCTTTAGAGCCTAGGCTTGAGGTAGGTGTCTGCCCTGCACCTTATTGTCTTTGCCTCCCTTGACAGGCCTCCGTCCCAGTTTTCTTGACTTGGATTGGATTATATACCCCCTGTTTGGTGTCACTCTTCTTTGGATATCAGTCATCAAAGATTTGATAACTGGCTCACTGTATTTCTCTCCTCCATTACTCCTGCCGTCATTTTTTTGTGAGTTCAGCATGCATGGAGATGAGTCATCCAACCACCTGACTTCTCAGTTGCTTAAGTGACTCATCTCCAGTGATACCTTCCTCTACTCCACCTCAGTCATCCTCTGCCTTGGCACACTGAAGACCTTGTTGTGAGTAATCACTGCAACCTCAAAGTTTTAACTCTATGCATAGTGAATGCTGACCACTGCCAGCTTTCCCACTTGTTTCTGTTAGTGCCTCACCCTGGCAAGTCTCTAGACTCCCCGGGATCTCTAACATTGAGCCTGCCACATTTTCACCACCCAACACCACTGTTTCCCTTATTTTCAAACTTCTGTCTCATCATCATATTTACTTTTTGTATGCACCCTGGCTTCTCTTTCCTTTTATTGTACTTTCCTGGAAAAACCCTAATTCCGTCATTTAAAGTCAGTTTTCTGCCTCTAAGAAGCTAAATATGGCTGGAGAAAAAGATCAGATCTTGTGTCCTAGTCCATTTTGTGCTGCTATAGCAGAATACCTGAGAGTAACTTATAAAAATAGAGATTTGTTTCTTATACTTCTGGAGGCTAGGAAGACCAAGATCAAGGGGTCAGTATCTGGTGAGAGCCTTCTTGCTGTGTCATAATATGGCATTAAATGAGAGAGAGAGAGAGAGAGAGAGAGAGAGAGAGAGAAAGGGGGCCAAACTCTTCCTTTTATCAGGTGCCCACTCCCCTGGTTACTAACCCACTTCCACATTAGCAACATTAGCCCTCATGACCTAAGACTCTAAGACCTAAGCCCTCAAGACTATGACATTAGGGATTAAGTTTCCAACACATGAACTTTGGGGGACACATTTAAACCACAGCATCTCATTTTAAATTTATCCTCACAAATCTCAAGTGGGTCCCCAGATATGAACAATAATTTCACACTTCTTTTTTCTAAAACTTCTAGCACTTCACTTTCAGCTTGTAATCTTGCTTCTTTTTTTCACTGGGAAAATAAAAGAAATAAGAAGAAAACTGTTTTAACCTCCCACCAACACATCCATCAAACTACCTGCACTTGTGTCAAACACTTTGCCTTTCCCCAGGCAACAACGGATCCATTACTCCTGCTCCTCTCAGGCAAACCATTCCCCCTCTACACTGGCTTCCTCATGAGTGTTCTCCTATAGTTGTCCCCTTTTCTTCCCTATAACATCTGCATTCTCTCTCTGTTCGTTCATTCTTATGGGCATACAAGGATGCTAATTTCTCTCATATTAAAAACAGAACCTTCCCTGACCCCATATTCCTCTCTACTGCCCCATTCCTTGGCTCCCTCTTGTAGAAAAATTCTTTGAGAAAGTTTGTGTTCACTGCCCCACTTCTTTTTCTCCCATTTTTTTAGCCCACCCCAAGTGGCTTATGCCTCCACCACTTTACTGATTCTACTGTTGTTGAGATCAATAACCTCCATGTCACCAAATCCAATAATCTCTTCTTAGACCTGTCGTAATCTCTCAGCAGTATCTCAATGTCAATCACTCCCTCTTTCTTGAAACCCTTTCTTGCTTGAGCTCCAGGACACCAGGGTGGACTCCTCTCCTGAAACCTAGACTCTGGCTCTCTATCCAATTTGCATATCTAATTAGCATTTCAAACTTAACCACATTGTTGATTTCTACCTAACCCTCTGTCTGGAGTTTGGCTCAGCCTCTCATTAGTTGTGAGACATTGGGAAAAAAGGAAAATATACATATCTCTGTGCCTCAGTATCTTAATTATATATTGGGCATAATAACACTACCTAATTTATAATGTTGTAGTGAGGATTAGATGAGATAATAAAATGAAAAGCATCGATCTTAATGCCTGGCATAGAATAAGTACACAATAAATGACAGTTCTTCCTAAGTCCCTGCCCCACACTGGTGCCTCCTCTTGAGTGTTCTCCATTCAGTGCACAGCATCTCCCAGCCACCTAAGTCAGAACCTGATATTACCCTTGACTCCTTCCTATTCCTTCCCTCCCACATCAATCAATAACCAAGAACCCTTGAGTCTACCTTTTAAATATTTCTTAAGTCCCATTGTTTTGTTTTGTTTTTTTCCCATTCCTACTGCCCCTACTGCAGTCCCTCTCATGCCCGGCTATAGCTTCCTGTTGGTTCTCCAGTCCTGACTCCACCCTGCAGTGATCACTTGAAAAGGGATTATCTGGTCATGTCACTCGCCTTCAGTTTCTCCCCATTGACCTCAGGGAAAGGTCTCAATTCCTTAGAGTTACTGTGCATTACTATTACTATACAAGGCACTTCAGAATTTGGCTTCAGTGCCCTTTTCCCTCTCATCATTTCCCACTCTATCTCCAAATTCATGGTACACATTTTCTGAACCATGTGCTATTTCCAGAATTTGCCATGAGTTCTTACCTCAAGGCTTTCATATGTGTGGTTTCTTTTGCCTAAGACACTATTCTACCTACCTACCTCCACCCTCTTTACTTGGCTAACTCATACCTGGGGTGTTAGTCCACATATTTCCATATCTAAGAGGCTGGGGCTGGTTCCTTCTGTTCTGGGTTAGCTACCCCTTCTGGTTATACTTTCCTTATGATTACCCATTTAAATGATCTGTTTCCCCTCTGGCTCTAAGCTCCTGGAGGGAAGGACTTCATATCTAAAACTCCTGGGAGAAGACAATTTTAATCCCTTGGCCTTCTTGGAATACTCTCTGGTTTCTTGATATTTTAGGTGTGTACCTAATTGGATGCAGCACACAAGTACTTATAAGTGTGCCTGGACATCCATTTTTTGATGTTTGAAATGAGGCTGTGGGATTCTATGGTTTCTGAGATCCTTTCTAGTCCTAAAATGCCAGGACTCTCTGGAACCAGAGTGTTGCCTATTAGAATAGAAGGGCTGAAGATGCTGGAGGATTCTGAGACTATCCCTACTCAGCCCAAAGTAGCTGGGCAACTACTTTTTACTTTTCCATCCAGTTGTTTAGAAACCATGTAGACACTATCTGAAAGGAAAGTTATTAAACTGTTTTCTTTGGGGAAATGACTTAACTGTTTTAAATTCATTTTCTACACTAGCTTCTTAGAATAATGGAGACAACAAGATATAACAATTAAATGGTGCTTACTCCCCAAAGGCTACTTGCTCCAGTTTACAACCTCATTTGTGCCACACTATAGCAAACAATCCTTCCTACAGTGACTCCCCCTTGGTGTGTTAATGAATCCTTGTGCTTATAAAGCGGTGCTACAGCAGGCCTTGTTGACTCTGGAGGAGGCAAGGGTTGAACACTTAGTTGTCTGGCATCTAGATGAACCTGATGATGAGAAAATAAACTTAGTCATGGGTTTTCAGAGAAATTAGTTTATCTATTATAGAGTACCTATTCCACACTGGGTCTCTGTGCTAACCAGTAGTGATGTCACGATGAACAAGATGCAGCTCCTGGTCTTGAGGAACTCACCAGCATGAGACGTGATATGACAGGGGGAAGGAAGCCCAGCTGTGGGAGTGTGGAAGACAGATACCAAAATCAGCCAAAGGCATTGGAGAAGGTTTCTGGAAGATTCTGGAGGTGATTTTCAAGATGTATCAGTCCTAAATAATGAGTAGTAATTAGTCTGGCAAAAAAAAGGAGGGAGGGATAAGAGGTAAAAGGGCATTTAGGGACAGAGGAATAGAGAAAAAGCATACTTAAAAGTCCAGAAATATGACAAAGGATGGCAGCAGAGACCTGAAGTTCATGTGAATCTCTCTAAGGACTGGCAGTAGGGTGTGGTAAGGGAGGAGATTAGACAGAGAGGCAGGGCTACACCATGAAGACTCAGGGAATTATCTGATGTCCAAGAGCCTTCCCATTTCTGAAATTCTAGGACACTGGTGCTTGGCAATATGAGGGACCAAGGTATCACATGATAGAATGGATACTAAAGGATAATGAAAATGCACAGTGATTCTCTACCCATTCTAAAACATCCAGGTAGCCAACTGCACTTGTTCCTTTTTCCGTTCAGTTGTTTGTAAAACATGTAGACACTACATGAGCAGAAAGTTATTAAACTGCCATGCAGAGGAGATTTACTTGAATCCTGAAGGCAATAGGGAGGCATTGAAGATTATTAAGCAAAGAAGTAATCTGATTTACGTAGTCTTTTAGAAAGGTCTGCAGGAGAAGCAGGGAAGAGAAGAATGCATTTGAGGGCAGAGATGGGAGCCAAGGAGAACGGTGGAGAAGTTGTCATGGCACCAGGATCATCTCGTCTGTAAGTGCTAGAAAAGCCATGATGCCTTCATGTTGCTGCTGTAGGCAGCCACAGCTGAGACCTGCACTGGATGGCAGAGGGGGAGACATGCCCTAGGAGCTGTGGGAGGAGTAAGACTTATCCCTTTCTTGCTGGAGCGCTCTGTCTGTGCAGCCACCCGCTTTCGCCCCCATTGGCAAGGTCATCTCGCCCTTTTTTCTGAGGCAACCCCTCTGGTCCTTTAAGCCAGTCCAACCCAACCTGCCCCAGATCCAAGCTCCTCACCCTCCCTCCCTCCACCTGCCTCCCTCCTGCTTGCTTTGTTTTAGAGACACATCCACTTGGTCTCCCCAGCTAGAAGGTCAACCTGGATTTTTCCCTCGATCATCTATATTCTACCCACCTCTGAGTTTTGCCACTTTTACTTTTTAATTATTCTGGACTCCACTGCCTTCAGCCAGCTCCGTTATGTCCTGGATTGCTGCCATGGATCCCTGGTCACTCGGCCTGCATAGGCCCTCTCTCCGTTGTCATCAATGCCAGAATGTCCCTTCTAGAATGCAGAGCCTCTTCTGACTCCTCATTGCCCCTGGAGAGAGGCCATGCCATTTGGTGCTTTTGACAAAACTGGGGCCCCTGACTGCTCCCCACCTTGGCCGCTCACAGGCCTTGCTCCATGAATAATGTCTCTGCAGCCCTAAGCTAATTGTCTTTCTTCTCCAAACACTGCCTTGATTGCTCGTCACCTACTTTTGTTCACATTGTGTTCCCTTTCTGAGCTGTCCTTCCAATACCCCACCTTTCTCTCTGGCAAGTTAGGTTCTATTCCCTTTTTAAGGAAATCAGGAGACAAACTCTCCAGAAGCCGTGCCTGGTGCAGCCTGGGTCCACCAACCTTCCTCCAGGGTCCAGCAGCCTCTGGCTTCCTCTTTCCTAGCCTTCTCCATGCTGTGCCGTAACTGTCGTCTCTGCACCCACCTCTTTCTTTCTGGCTTATATGTTTCCTCACCATGATGATTCTGTTGGGTTTATTTCTGTGTAGCACAGAGTACAGGGCTTGGCTCAGACCTACTAGGCACTTAACATATATTTGATGAAGAAATGAATGAAACAAGAGAAATTATAGCATGCGCTGAGGGCTTCTTGTGTGACAGGCCCTGTGCTTACTTGACTTAAATGATCTCATTGGATCCTCACGTCATCCCAATCAGGGAAGTATTATTATTACTATTCCCTTTTATAGATGAAGAAATGGAAATTTAGAGGTATAGTCATCCATGGTATTTGTTGGGGATGGGTTCCTGGACCCCCTACAAATACCAAAATCTGTGGAGGCTCAAGTCTCTTATATAAAATGGTGTAGTATTTACATATAGCCTCTGCGCATATTCCTGTATACTTTAAATTATCTCTAGATTACTTATAATACCGAATACAAAATAAATGCCTATACATCACTTCATTTGCATGGACTCAATATAGTACCTGGTGTGCAATAAACTCAAGTTTTGCTTTGTGGAACTTTGTGGGATTTTTTTTCCAAATATTATCAATACATGTTTGGTTGAATCCATGAATGCAGAACCCATGGAAATGGAGGATCAACTGTTTAAGTGTTAGAGCCAGAATTTAATCTCAAACACATATACTCTGGAACTGGAACTCTTTATCACAAACGAAACCACCCACTAAGGTAATGAAGAGGGCTGGGACCCTGGGGGCCATATCACTGTGGAGCAATTGCCCTCTGGAAATGAAAGATGGATAAGTTGAAGGGTTCGGTGACTTTCCCTACTTGGCCTTTAACAGCTGGATAACTCATTGCATTTTCTAAAAATTTTATTTTATGTTTTTATTTTTACTTGTATAATTTTAATGGGTAAAAGTGCTGTTTTGTTACATGGATATACTGTGTAGTGGTAAAGTCTGGGCTTATAGTGTAACCATCACCCAAATAATGTACATTATACTCATTAAGTAATTTCTCATTCCTCACCACCATCCCACCCTCTCACCCTTCTGAGTCTCCAGTGTCTATTATTCCACACTCTATGTCCATGTGACACATTATTTAACTCCAACTTATAAGTGAGAATATGTGGTATTTGACTTTCTGTTTCTGAGTTATTTTACTTAAGATAATGGCTTCCAGTTATATCCATGTTGCTGTAAGAGACATGATTCTGATCATCCACTGATGGAAACTTAGGTTGATTCCATATCTTTGCTAATGTGAATAGTGCTGCAATAAACACACAAGTGCAGGTATCTTTTCGATATAATGATTTTTTTTCCTTTGAGTAGATACTCAGTAGTGGGATTGTTAGATCAAATGGTAGATCTATTTTTAGTTCTCCAAGAAATCTCCCTACTATTTTCCATAGCGGTTGTACTAATTTACATTCCCTCCAACAGTGTATGTGTTCCTGTTTTTTCATATCCTTGCCAACATCTGTGATTTTTTGACTCTTTAATAATAGCCATTCAGACTGGTGTAAGATGATATCTCATTGTGGTTTTAATTTGCATTTCTCTGATGATTAGTAATCATGAGCATTTTTTTTATATGCTTGTTGGTTATTTGTAGGTCTTCTTTTGAAATATGTCTTTTCGGATCCTTTGCCCACTTTTTAATGGGGTTATTTGGGGGTTTTGTTGTTGTTGTTCTTGAGTTGCTTGAGTTTCTTGTAAATTCTGGATATTAGTCCCCTGTCACATGCATAGTTTGCAAATATTTTCTCCCATTCTTCAGATTGTCTGTTCACTCTGTTGATTATTTATTTTGTTGTGCAGAAGCTTTTTAGCTTAATGAAGTCCCATTTGTCCATTTTTGTTTTTGTTGCTTGTACTTTTGAGGTCTTACTCATAAATCGCTTGCCTAGATCAATGCCTAGAAGAGTTTTCCCTAGGTTTTCTTCTAGTACTTTTGTAGATTCAGGTGCTACACTTAAGTCTTTAATATATCTTAGTTGATTTTTGGGTATGGTGAGAGATGGGGATCCAGTTTCATTCTTCTGCATATGGTAATATAATTTTCCCAGCATCATATGTTGAAAAAGGTGCCCTTTTCCCAGCATATGTTTTTGTCAACTTTGTCAAAGATCACTTGGCTCTGGATGTGCAAATTTATTTCTAGGTTTTCTATTCTGTTCCATTGATCTATGTTTCTATTTTTATGCCAGTACCATGCTGTTTTAGTTACTACAACCTTGTACTATAATTCGAGGTGGTCAGGTAATGTGATGCCTCCAGCTTGTTCTTTTTGCTTAGGATTATTTTAGCTATTTGGGCTCTTTTTTAGTTCCATGTGAATTTTATGATTACTTTTTCTTATTCTGTGAAAAATGTCATTGGTATTTTGACAGGGATTGCATTGAATCTGTAGATTGCTTTCAGTAGTATGGTTATTTTAACAATATTAATTCTTCTGAATCGTGAGCATGGGATTTTTTCCATTGGTTTCTGTCATTTACAATTTCTTTCATCAGTGTTTTGTATGTCCTTGTAAAAATCTTTCACCCAGTTAAATATATTTCTAGGTTTTTATTTATTTACTTTTTTAGCTATTAGAAATAAGATTGAGTTCTTATTTGGTTCTCAGCTTGACAATTATTGGTGTATACAGATGCTACTGTTTTTTGTATGTGGATTTTGTGTTTTTTTTTTTAATTTCAGAATTTTATGAGAGTACATATGTTTTGGTTACATAATTTGTATGTGGATTTTGTGTCCTGAAAGTTTACTGAATTCTTTTATCAAATCTACAAGTTTTTTGGAGGAGTCTTTAGAGTTTTTTAGGTCTAAAGGACAGAGATAATGTGTCTTCTTCCTTTCCAACTTCGATGCCTTTTATTTTTCTCTCTTGCCTGATTACTCTAGGCTAGGACTTCCAGAACTATATTGAATGGAAGTAGTGAAAGTGGGCTTCTTTGCATTTTTCAGTTCTTAAAAGGATGGCTTTCAATTTTCTCCATTCATTATGATGCTGTCTGCAGATTTGTCATGTATGGCTTTTATTATTTTGAGGTATGTTCCTTTTATGCCCAGTTTATTGAGGGTTTTTATCTTGAAGGGATGCTGAATTTTATCAAATTCTTTCTCTGCATCTATTGAAATGACCATATGGTTTTTGTCCTTAATTCTGTTTGTGTGATGAATAACATTTATTGATTTGTGTGTGCTAAACTATCCTTGAATTCATGCCATAAAATCCTCTTGAATGTGGTATGTTATCTTTTTGAGGTGTTGTATTCAATTTGTTAGTATTTTGTTGAGGATTTTTGCATCTGTGTTGATCAGGGACATTGGTGTGTAGTTTTCTTTTTTGTCATGTCCTTGACTAGCTTTGGTATCAGGATGATATTGGCTTCTAGAATGAGGTAGGGAAGATTCTCTTCTCAATTTTTTGAAAATTTCAGGATGATTAGTATCAGTTCTTTTTTGTACATTTGGTAGAATTTGGCTGTGAATCCATCTGGTCCTGAGTTGTTTTTGTTGGGAGATTTTTTAAATTACTGATTCAATCTCACTACTTATTATGATCTGTTCAGGATTTCAATTTATTTCTGGTTCAATCTTGGGAGATTGTATATTTCCAGGAATTTATCCATTACCTCTAGGTTTTAAACTTTGTGAGTATATAGTTGTTTATAGTACACTATGATGATCTTTTGTATTTCTGTAATATCATTTGTAATGTCTCCTTTTTCATTTCTCATTATGTCTATTTCGATCTTCCTTCTTCTTGGTTAGTCTAGCTAGTGGTTTATCAATTTCATTTGAGTTTCGAAGGAACCAGCTTTTTGTTTCATTGATCCTTTGTATTATTTTTTTATTCTCAATTTCATTTAGTTCTGCCCTGATCTTTGTTATTTCTTTTCTTCTGCTAGCTTTGGACTTGGTTTGTTCTTGTTTTTCTAGTTCCTTGCAATGTAACATTAGATTGTTAATTTGTGATCCTTCTATTTTTATGAATCTGGGTGCTCCAGTGTTGGGTGTAATATATATGAGCAGTCCTCAGGTTACAGATGACCTGACTTATGGTGTTATATACTTATAAACAGACTCCAAGGCTTCCCACAAGGATAATTTATAATTACATAATTAAATTAACACTTCAGGAACTAGTTTCTTCCACGCATGTAAACAAAACCACATGGTATAAGTGGTTCATTGTTGCAGCATCTTTACATTAGTGACTAGTCTCATAGATAGAGAAACAGCTGATAGAAACACAAGAACATGAAGAGTCTGAAGATTCAAAACACAAAAAGTTTTTGACAAAAGAATTAGCTGAAGCCTTTCTTCCTGTTGAAACAAGATTTGCCAAGTGTGAGGAGCAAGATCCTAACATTGAATGGTTTACAAAGGCTTACCATGAAGTTAATGAGAACATAGCTACTACAAGGCCATTTATAATGAAAAAAAGAAAAAGGCTGTGAAAACAACCCTAGATACCTTTTTCAAGAAACTGACTTTAGTGGTAAGCTCCCTTTTTCCAGCAACAGAATCAAATCCTGATGCGTCATCCTCTCCAGCACCATCTCCATCATCTTTTGATTAATGTTAGCCTGTCTTCATGGCTCAAAAATGTCCCTTCCAGTAAGCAAGACATTGATGCAACATTAGGTGAATGTTAACCTTTAATATTCTTTATTGAAATTTCTCCTATTTCCTATCTAAACTTTTTACGTGAGTTTGTTTTTATGTTTTGTTTGTTTGAATTAAAAAAAATAGCAAAATAATTTCTGTAACTTATTATTGTAGTACGTTATTATTATTACAGTATTACACTATATTATTATCACCACATAAGAGCCATTTTAATATTATTGTTGTTATTATTATTACTGTAAATGTGCAGTTTTAACAGGGATCTAAGTTACATACAAATCCGACCTAAAGATGTTCTCAGGAACATATCTCATCTGTAAACTGACGACCACCTGTAATTGGAATCATTATATCCCCTTGTTGAATTGATCCCTTTATTATTATTTAATGTCCTTCTTTGTCCTTTTGTGCTGTTCTTGATTTCAAGTATGTTTATCTGATATAGGTATAGCTATTCCTGCTCTTGGTTTCTGTTTGTGTGGAATATCTTTTTCCACTTCTTTATCTTCAGGGTATTAATATCTTTACCAGTAAGGTGATTTTCTTGTAAGCAGCATATAGTTCATGTTTTATCCATTTTGCCAATTTATATCTTTTAAGTCAAGCATTTAATACATTTGCATTCAAGGTTAATATTGATATGTGAGGTTTTGTTCTTGTTATAATGTTGTTATCTAGTTGTCTTGTTGATTCTTTTTCTCTTTCTGTTTATTTTTGAGGTTTGGTGGAGTTCTGTCATGTTGCCATTTGACTTTTTTTCCTTTTCCTCCCTTGTGTAATTGTTTTATAACACCTGTGAGTTTTACATCTTCATGTGTTTTTATTATGGCAAATATCAACCTTTCACTTCCATGTTTAGAACTCTTTTGATCATTTCTTGTAAGGTCAATCAAGTGGTGACAAATTCCCTCAGTGTTTTCTTGTCTGGGAAAGACTTTACTTCTCCATAATTTATGGAGCTTATTCTGGTAGGATATAAATTCGTGGTTGGCAGGTTTTTTTTTTTTTTTTCTTTAAGCACTTTGAAAATAGGATCCCAATCCCTTCTGGCTTGTAATATTTCTGCCAAGAAGTCTGCTGTTACTCTGACAGGGTTTCCTTTATAGGTGACTGGATGCTTTTCTCTTTCTGTTTTTAGAATTTACTTTTTCACTTTGACATTAGACGGTCTGGCTATAATATGCCATGATGAAGACCTTTTGCATTGTATTTGTTTGGGGATCACTGAGCCTCCTGTATCTGGATGTTTACATCTCTTGCTAGACTTGGAAAGTTTTTATCTTTCATTTTTTTTTTTTTATTTCAGCATATTATGGGTGTACATATGTTTAGGTTACGTGTGTTGGTTCCCCCCCCCCACCGAAGTCCGTGTTTCAAATATGTCCATCCTTCGTGTAGTGCACATT
>NW_012136080.1:16099712-16111161 GCF_000956105.1 Propithecus coquereli
ACACACAAATCTGAGGCATTCATATATGCCAACAACAGTCAAGCAGAACATCAAATCAAAAAGGCAATTCCTTTTACAATAGCCTCAAAGAAAATTTTATCTTTCATTTTGTTAAATAGTTTTTCTAAACCTTTTGATCTTTCTTTCTTCTTGGGGATATTGATAATTCTAATGTTCAGTTGCTTTACGTTGTCCTAAATATCTTTGTTTGGCATGTGCCAAAATCCCAGCACAGGGAAAGAAACGTGGTTCTGGCTCTACAGCCAAGCAAGTGGGAGTGGGACACACTTCACTCTCATGCTCCAGACCTGGTGGGGCTCCCTCCTGTAGTTCAATTCAGGCAGTGAGTCCGTACAATTAGCTGAGTCATGTGAAGTTTGCCTTCTGCCCAAGAAACTTCCCCAGGCCACAAAACTCACTACCCAGATCAAAATCATTCCTCTCAGGCAAATCCCCTCCCATTCCAGTCCTATGAAGGTGGGATATCAAACTCTAGCACCTGTGGCTGGAGCCCACACCATGCTCGCCTTTCAATTCTGGCCATGAGGGTCTCTTCCCTGCTTGAGACCAGATTGCCAGTGCTCAGCCTGACACTCTCCAAACAAGTGGCTGCCGCCCCCACTACCTGTCAGGTTCCTCTGCAGACTGCTATGAGCTAGGAAGGAGAATGGCTTCCTTTTATTGGCACCCAGGTCTGGGAGCGTGTGTGGCACACTTCACAGTGCCATTTCTTCTCGTGGTTTCCCAGCTGCTCCCAAGTTAGATCCAGGGCTTGGGAGGGTCAAGATGCTTCCGCATGGCCTAGATTGCATGGTTCCCCAGTGGGAATGTGTATTGCAGAGATACTCCCTCTGCCTCTCCTGCACTGGGGATTCATTCATGCTTTTCAGCCAGATCCCACCACTGAACTGCTGCCCACCTTTTTTTTTTTCAATATCTGAAATTTTCTTTTATTTTTCTGTCAAATCTCTATGTTCCTTCTTGGATAAAAGTTCACAGTGTGAATCCCTACACATTATTTTGCTGTTTCCAAGTGGATGAGGAACACTGGTAAAGCCTCTATTCTGCCATCTTGGAAGAAAAATCCTAAATTTAATTTTAATTCACTTAGTGTTCTATTGTACAGAACAGTGACTATAATGTATATTAATGGATTGGATATTTCAAAATTGCTTAAAAAGTATATTTTAAATGTTTTCACCACAAAAGAATGATAGGTTTGTGAGGTGATGGATTTGTTAATTAACCCATTGCATTTTTAACTTCCTTTCTCTTATTGCAAGGCTACAAGACTGACTCATACTCAGACCAAGTCCAGCCAAGTCTCAACTTTCCTCCTCTCTCTGCTGCTTGACTGGGCTTTGGAATTCCACTCTTCTTCCACGTTGCCCCCCATGAAGAACCTCCGACGTAACTTGCCTCAGACTCTGAGTGAATACTAGACAGTTCTCACCTATGGAAACAAACTCTAGATGCTGACACATCCCGAAGCTCAACTCTGCACTGAGGATGGGGAGCATTTGCCCACAGCCTGGCTCATCCTCCTTTCCAGTCAGAGCCAGCAGTTCAGCCTGACCCAGAGTGGGAAAGGTGGTGGCTCTTCTTATCTCTTATCCTGTTTATGGCTTAACCTAGCTTAGGCTCGGGGCACAGCAAGGAGCTCAATAAATACTTGCTGAATTCAATTGAGAGACATCCTGCAACCATGGCCCTGTGATTTGCTGCCCAGTCTGCTGGAGGTGTTCCAGCCATTTGCAAAGGGTGGTTTTGTGTAAGCTGTCTGCTTGTTCTGTCTTCTAGAGTCCAGGTAAGGTAAATTCCCCATGAGACCCAGAAGATTAACCTACAAGAATAAATCATCTTAATACCTTTTTTGTTCCTACTGAAGCCATTTTCACACATGGTACTCTGTTAAGAAGCAGGATTGTGTCATGTTTATTTCCACATCAGTGAATAAAATCTGTTTTCATGAGGCTTGTGTATCCTGGAAAAAATAGTTTGTATGTATGTGTGTGTATGTGCATGTATGTGTGATATTTTAAGGCTAAAGGGATTAACTTCTCTGAGAGCTCAAAATTCTTTGGAATCGTTGTGTATATTAGCTTAAGACTCTATAATATCTGAGATGCGATTCTCTCTTCAGTAGCTGATCAACGTTCTTCCTATGGCAGGCACGTGTAATTCAGTCCCCTTTAAATTTCTTTTGAAAAGCAAAGAGCTTCCAATAAGAGGAAAAATTTCCTATACATGTTATTGTTAGCTTCCTTTGGAGTGACCTGCATTAGCCATACCCTCTTTGTTAGGTGGAGAAAGAGAACAGCTGCCCACACTGCTGATTTGTTCACTTCCATTTGTTTCCAAGCTGCCAAATGGCATGGGTAGAGCACTGGACACAAGGCCAGGCCAGGGCCCCACAGTTGGGAGGGCAGAGAGCCTAGTACTTGGCAAAGTGCTTTCTGCTGGGCTTGGCCAGGCTAGCAAGCCACAGAGTGCTCTGCCAGGCCAGGCCAGGAGTCACTGGACAAGAGGAGGCTTCCAATGGCCTACAAAACACATCATAGTGTGCGGACAGAAGCACAGAGTAGATTCCAAACTGCCTACCACCAAGCGCTTGCATGGAAATGACCAAATAAGACACTTCCTCAAGCACGGCTAGCATCTGACCAATTTAATTTAGAGATCTCTGTCCAGGCCACAGGAACACAGCTTGTCCATAATTCTCATATCTTTTTTTTTAAGTTATCAGTTTTTACAGAATGTAGCTATGTGTCCTGTTCTATGAGAGCTATTTGGACCTTGTTACATTGCTCAGAGCTACCAAATTCATTCCTTGTCAGAAGTCCACTTTCATTTCCCTCAATGGCAGTTCAATTTTGTTTTTATTAGAAGTGAAAAATTCTGTGCTTCTCTTGAGCCCATTTCTTATCCTTGCAAGCACATTGTACTCTTTAATCTTTGGGCAAGAGAGAGATTTGGAGTTTTCTCACCAGCTGGGGCCATCTCTGCTTGACTAGGGCTAGAGGTGATCTGGAAGGAGGGGCCTCGGGATGAATTGAGTTAAGACCCTTCAGGGTTTTTCTGAATACCTACTCCATTCCACTTCACGCACCTCAACACTGCCAAGAGAGGCTTCTACCTTCCCTCAACCAGTCCGTTCTTGCCTGTGCAAATATCCCAGGTAGAAATAAACCCAAGGTTTAAGCAGAAGTGCAATGACAAATTTCAACACAATGGGCCACTTTGGATAAGTCCAATTAATAAGACCATTTCATTTTCCTAAAATCCTACTCTGTAGCTTTATGAGATGCATGCAGAGAGGCAGTGCTTGCAGGGATAATCTGAGAAGGGACCCACAATACCACGCTGTTTATCTTGGATTGAAAACCTGACTGGTGGGAGGAGATCTAAGATGTGTAGACGAGAAGCTGCATCTGCTCTACCTTTGTTTCTGCTGTGATGGTAGCAACACACCTCCAAATACCATGTGTTGCCCTCCTTGGTATTTTAAGAAGCTGTCTGTGTTGGACTCTAATTAATTGTTATTTTCCCACCACTTAATTAAAACTGACAGGCAAAGATGATCTTTTTCATAGCTTTGCTTACATGTTGAGTCTGACTCCAGGACTTTAGCCCCTGAAGTCTGGAATCATGGGGTCCAGAAGTGAAGTTCTTGTCCTCTGAGACAGCTTAAGCTACCAAAGGTGGGGACCAGTTTCCCTAGCTGAAATGGTGGTTTGTTTTTGCCTCTAAAACCTCATTTGGAGGCACAGCTTGCTCTCTGTTCTTCAGGGAGTCCTGCTTATCCTGGAAATCCCTCTTCCATGAACTGGGTCAAAGCAACATAGCGCACAGCTGTGAAAACACAAGGGCAAGATCTGTCGGACTTGGGAATCTCTCCCTCGGAAAGTGACAAGGCAGAGACTAAATCAGGAACATGCCTATGCTTGCTTCCCCGACCTGAGAGTGATAAATTTGGCCTCAGAGAGAGGTTGGCTTTCTGATACTTCTCACCCCATGTCCCCACACCTGTGTCCTGTGGAGCCACCCACAGTTGTCTCAAATACCCTTTGAGATATATTTGGAAAAGAGATTTTTACAAGCCCCATTTGTCCTGTTTTGTAATCACCCATTGTGCAACTTACTTGACATCTCCGACATCCTCCCGCGTTGTCGGGAAATACAGGCTGGTGAGGAGCGGAGAGCCATTGGCAGCCAGCGCCAGTTCGAGGGGTGAGCAAAATCAGCTTCGCAGGCAAGCAAGAGCCTGCTTACACTCTGAATAAAGACAAACCAGGGCCTGTCAGCCTGGCTGTGGTGAGGGGAGAGGTGACTGGGCTTAGTATCACTGATTCTTGTCTTCTCACATTCAGTGTCCCCTTGAAGACTCCTGCCATCACCACAGCGTCCTCATGAAGTACCTTTCTCCTTGTAAGTCCTAATGACTTGTCGCTCTTCACTTAGTTCCCTCTGGGCAGCCATTGGCAACTGGCAGGAATATTTAACTAAGACTCTACTACAAGCTCCTGGATAACGCTAAGGAAATCAGCACATTTAGCTGGCAGCACAACCTACCTGGGGTTCCCATTGGAGCCCTCCTGGACCACCTCCATTGCCAGAGGCCATCTCTGCCTACCGCTCTGCCCCCATATCCAAGTCCCTTAAGTCCAGTCTCTTCCTGGGATGCCAACTCTCTTGAGTCCCAAGTCTGCCCTCCAAGGAACAACGACTTGTCAGATGGCCATCTGCTTCTATGGATGGGACTCCTCACTACCCTTCTCAGGATGCCTAGCCCCCGACTCCCATTACCAAAATCCACCCCCCCTTTCCCAAACTGTGCTGTGGAAACTGAGTAGGGAGATGAGAGAGGGGGTGAAGGACAGGTGAAGGCAGCACATGTTCTTTCAGAAGTTGTAAGTAGAAGTGGTAAAATTTGGAATATCCTGTAAATGTCTCCTCCCCTCCCTCATCATTGGCCAAACCGTCTCACACAAATCTTCTTCTGTGAGTGTGCAGCTGAAAGTTTGAAGATCGCTGTTAAGAATAATTCATTTTCACAACAGATATAACATATTTAGTCATTAACTGTTCTTTAGTGCCCTACCCTCTTTTGTCATTGTCTCTTTTGCTGCCCACTTCCCTTCATGATGCAACAAACAGCCAGGTGGGAAGATCTGTGGATTTTTCTTTCTTTTCCACGTCCCTTGCCTGAATACAGTGTTGCCTAAAAGAGCATGACGACTAACGCAGGCACTCTCAGCCAGCATTGCATGAGGGAGTCGAGAGCAGCAGGGGCTGTCTTAATGATGTCCTCTCTGGGACCTGAAGCCTGAAATGGAAATAAGCTTAGACTACAGAGCACACAACAGTTAAACTTTAATAAATTATAGATACGAAACATCCAGTTAAAATAAAAATTTCATGAGTGCCAACAGTGTGTCTGGCTCATGCTAGATGCTGAAGATAAAGATGAAAAGACTGGGCTCCTGCCCTCAAGGGGCACAAGTTGCAGAGGTAGTCCCATCCTGACTTTGGTCATCGCCATTTCTGTGCTTTGCTTTGTAGCTTTACTAGGTATCATGTATCCATAAGAAACATAACTTACTCTTGCCTATGTTTGAAATTTTATATAAGTGGAATGATACCATGTATAGTCAGTCAATTATGTCTGGTTTTTTTGGGTCAACATATATGGTTGTGAGATTCATCCATGTTACGTGCGTAGCTGTAGTTTGTTCATTTTCATTATTTTATTGTATTCCATTGAATGAAGATGTCACAATTTATCTCTTCTGTGAATTGACATTTGGGGAATTTTCAGTTTGGAACTATTTCAAACAGTGCTTCAATAAATACTCTTGTATGTGTCTACTGATCCATATGTGTAAGAATTTCCCTTGCGTAAATATCCGGGAGTGGTACTGTTGCATCACTGGATGGATATCTTAAATTTTACTATGTAGCCGTTTATCAAAGAATTGTAGCCATTTCCACTCCCATCAATAGGGAGGATAGTTCCCATTGCTCAAAATTCTCATCAACATTTGATACAATCAGAATTTTAATTTGGACAATCTGGTGGTTATAATTCTCATTATAAATTAATGAGTCTACATATATTCAGGACACTAGAGTTTAGCCACTTAGATGTATTGCAAATACTTTCTCCTAATTGTGGCTCCTATTTTCACTCTATAGTACTAGAGGATGTATATTTTTAATTTAATGTAATCATCTTTTCCTTTGTAGTTAATACTTCTTATTTAGTGTTTAAAAAGAAAACTCTAAATGTCATGAAAATATTCTCCTATATTATCTTCCAAACACTTTACAGTTTTGTCTTTCAAGGAGGTTTTTAATATACTTGAATTGGCGTGGGGTAGGAATGGAATTTTATTTGTTTTTCCTTATAGATGTCTAATTGTCTCAGCACAACTTATTGAAAAGCCATTATGTCTTCGACTGTATCCAATACCTCTTTATCCATATATGCACGGGTGCGTTTCTTCGTACTCTATTCTAGTCTGCTGGGCTATTTGTTTGTCTCTGAGCAAATGGCATTCTATCTTGATTACTATAGCTTTATAGTAAGCCCTGGCATAAGGTAAGGCAAAGTCTTTCATCTTGTTCTGTAGGAGTGTCTTTGTTTTTCTTGTCTTTTTATATTTATGAATATATTTTAGATTAGCTTAGAAAGCTTCACAGAACAAACAAATAAGCAACCCTTTTGGGATTCCATTGAATTGATTGTTATTTTGGAGGGAAATTACATCTTTATAATAAATAATACTTTTGATCCCATAACTTGTATCTCTAGTCATTTATTTAGGTGTTTTTAATGTCTCTTGCTAAAGTTTCTTAATAATTTCTATAAAGGTCTTTTGTTATATTTATTCCTAGTTATTTTATATTTTTGATGTTTGTATTTTTTAATTTTTTATTTTCAATTGTTTGTGGCTGGTATATGGAAAGACAAATGATTTTACATGCTGTTTTTATATCCAATAATCTTGCTAAAGGCTCTCATTAATTGTAATAATTTCTCTATAGATTTTTTACTTTCCACATTGACAGTCATAAAATCTGCAAACAATAATTGTTTTTTTTTCCAATCCTTATAACTTCCTCTTCTTTCCTTCTTTTTTAATCATGCTCACTAAGTTCCCCAGTGCAAAGCTGAACAAAAGTGGTTAAAAGTAGCATCCTTGGGGGAGGAGCCAAGATGGCGGACGAGAAAAGCCGCCAGTCAGAGAGTCCCTGCAAAAAAGACGAATTTTAGAAGATAGAGAAAAAAATAAGCTAGCAGAGAAACATAGATCGGGTGAGGGTAGGAAGGAAGGGTGCCTGAAACTATAGGAGACTCCACGGGAAGACGTTGCGGAGGAGAACTGGAAGGAGAAAGGTCCTGAGAGGCTTGGAGACCAGCGACAAGGGTAGGTGGAGTGGTTAACTTCCCCCTCCCTTGCAACTCAGACAGCTGGTGGCTCCTGAGCGGCTGGAGAGACCTGCCGACACCAGCCCAGAGACGGCTGCCGCCAGTGAGCAGTGGCCTCTTGAGGACTCAGCGCCAGGCTCTCAGCCCCCTCGGGGCACCTCCCCAGGCGCAGACCCAAGCCTATCGGCAGACACCATAGTGCTCCATTCTCTCCTTCCCCCTCCCTACCCATGGGTGCCCAGAGAGACAATTTAGCCATCACACGGAGGCATCTCCAAGGAACGGGACCTTTCCTTTTGGGGCCCTACAGCAGACTGAGGGGTACTCAGACTGCGAGCTCCCTACCCACCAGCCCTCCCAGATGCTACTTGCCTGGGGACTCCAGGAGAGTGGGGCAAATCCTGAGGTGGAGTGAAATCGATCCAGCTTGGGCGCCCTGTAGGTGATTCAAGACCAGCTCCTCTCCCCCTGGCAGGGTCAGGGATTGATCTCTAAGGTCCAGGGGACAGGCCTGCAGACCAGACCCCATACACCCAAGTCACGATAGCACTGCCCTGGGGCACAGAGGAGAGATCTGTGAAAGAGCCTACTGAAGAGTCTGTGCCTTCAGGGGCAGATCAGCATGCCAGAGTGGCAGCCCTCCTCCCAAAAGAGGGCTGTGCACCCAGCTCAGGCTACGATCCTGGGTAGGGAACCTCCCAGCCCACGTCACAGCCAGGGGAGATCCATCGGCCTGAGGCCCCGCTTGCTCGCAGAGGCCTGGGAGACGACACAGAGAGGGGGAGATTGGAGGGGAGCGAGACCTGCTCCAGAGTGTGGGTCTTGGACAGTTCCACCCCTCAAGCCCAGACTTTCAGCTGAGTGGAGCCATTTCAGCCCCTCCTGGCAGCTCTGCACAGAAACAAAGAGCAGACCTTTGACCCCTGCTAACAGTAGCTGTGGAGCCTGAGGGCAGGCTTACCCAACCCAGCCCCACCCAGACTCACTCCCGGTCCTGCCTCTACTGAGGTGGAGAATAAGGACAGTTCAGGGTATGATCCTGGGTAGGGAACCTCCTGGGTAGGGAACCACCCGGCCCATGTCACAGCCATGGGAGATCCATCGGCCTGAGGTCCTGCGTGCTGGCAGAGGCCTGGGAGAGGCCACGGAGAAGGGGAGAGTGGAGGGGAGCGACACCTGCTCCGGAGTGCGGGTCTTGGACAGCCCCACCCTCCAAGCCCAGACTTTTAGCTGAGTGGCAGCTCTGCACAGAAAGAAAAAGCAGACCTTTGACCCCTGCTAACAGCAGTTGTGGAGCCTGAGGGCAGGCTTACCCAACCCAGCCCCACCCAGACTCACTCCCCCCACTGAGGTGGAGAATAAGGACACACCTGGAAATCCCCGGGCCCCACCCACCACCTGAGGCACAAGAGGGCCTCTCTAGAGGAATAAGAGCTAGCTACAGGACCCAAAAACAGCACTGCAGCTAGCTCCTCCCCTCAAGTGCCACCTGCTGACAGGGAGGTCATCCTGCACACCCTTTCACTGCATCTACTGATTCATCATAAAGGGTGTGGTCGAATCTCACCCAGAAACACCAACTACTGGCTCAGAGACTAAACAGGGCGTGTTATTATCCAAACGAAAATCTAAAGGCAAGAAGGAACAACTGATACAGATGGGAAGGAACCAGTGAAAGAACTCTGGAAGTATGAAGACTCAAACGGAAAGCACACCCACAAAGAGGAGCAATAGCTCCCCAGCAATGGTCATTAACCAAACTCAGAACACTAAAATGACAGAAGAAGAATTTCAAACATGGATTGTAAGAAAACTCAATGATATGCAAGAGAAAATGGATAACGAACACAAAGAAACCACAAAAAAAAAAAAAATCCAGGACTTGGAAGAAAAATTCACTAAAGAAATTGAAATATTAAAGAAAAATCAAACTGATCTCCTGGAAATAAAAGACTTATACAGGGAACTACAAAACACCGTGGAAAGCCTCAAGAACAGGGTAGATCAAACAGAAGAAAGAATCTCAGAGATTGAAGACAACTCCTTCCAATTAAATAAGTCAGTCACAGAAATTGAGCAGAAAATGAAGAGAAAAGAAATAAGCCTACAAGAAATGTTGGATTATGTGAAAAAACCAAACCTGAGGGTGATAGGGGTTCCAGAAGGTGAAGAAGAAAACACTCAAAGGCTGGATAAGCTATTTGAAGAATTAATAGAGGAGAATTTTCCAGGCCTTACTAAAAGTCTAGATATACAGGTACAAGAAGCTCAATGGACCCCAGGGAGGTTCAATGCAAATAGGAAGACACCACGTCACGCAGTCATCAGATTGACCAAAATAGCCACTAAAGAGGCCCTTCTACGAGCTGTAAGGTGAAAGAAACAAGTAACATACAAAGGAAAGCCCATCAGAATAACTCGAGATTTCTCAACTGAAACCCTACAAGCAAGAAGAGACTGGGGCCCCATTTTCACTCTTCCGAAACAGAATAATGTCCAGCCTAGAATCTTGTACCCTGCAAAACTAAGTTTCATATATGAAGGAGAAATAAAGACATTCTCAGATAAGCAAAGACTGAGGGAATTCACCAAGACAAGATTAGCTCTCCAAGAAGTCCTCAAAACAGAATTACACAAGGATCAGCACAATAAACACTCTCAAATGTGAAACCACTCAAACGTTAACGATCAAAGGCTAGATTCCACAATGGCTGAAGAGAGAAAACAAAGCAACAAAATGCAACCCAACAGAATGAACAGTAATTCACCCCACTTATCGGTTCTCTCAATAAATGTGAATGGTTTGAACTCCCCTCTCAAGAGACATAGACTGGCTGAATGGATAAAAAAAAACAAGCCAAACATCTGGTGTCTCCAAGAAACGCATCTAACGTGCAAGGATGCATTTAGACTCAAAGTAAAAGGGTGGAAAACAATATTTCAAGCAAATGGAAACCAAAATAAGGCTTGTGTGGCAGTTTTGATCTCAGACAACTTGGTTTTTAAATCAACAAAAGTAATGAAAGACAAAGAGGATCACTATATAATGGTGAAGGGTACAGTTCAACAAGAAGACATAACAATTCTAAATATGTATGCACTCAACTTAGGTGCACCCAGATTCATAAAGCAAACTCTACTTGATCTAAACAAATTGATAGACAGCAACAGCATAATAGTTGGAGACTTCAACACCCCACTGACAGCACAGGATAGATCCTCCAAACAGAAAGTTAACAAGAAATAATGGACTTAAACAGAGCTCTAGAACAAATGGGCTTGACGGACATTTACAGGACATTCTACCCAAAAACCACTGAATACACGTTCTTCTCATCAGCTCATGAGACATTCTCTAAGATTGATCATATTCTAGGACACAAAGCATGTCTCAAAAAATTTAAAAAAATAGAAACCATACCATGCATCTTCTCAGGTCACAGTGGAATAAAAACAGAAATCAACCCAACAGAAACTCTCATCTCTACACAAAGTCATGGAAATTAAATAACTTTCTGCTGAACGATTCCTTCATAAATGAGGAAGTAAAGATGGAAATCAAAAGATTCTTTGAACTAAATGACAAAGGTGACACAAGTTATCAAAATCTGTGGGACACAGCCAAAGCAGTCCTGAGAGGAAAGTTTATTTCCATAAATGCCTATATCCAAAAGTCAAAAAGATCACAAATAGACAACCTAAGGAATCGACTCAAAGAACTGGAAAAAGAAGAAGAGACCAACCCCAAACCCAGAAGAAGAAGGGAAATTAATAAGATGAAATCAGAACTAAATGAAATTGACAACAGGGAAACTATATGAAAGATTAATAAAACAAAAAGTTGGCTCTTTGAAAAAATAAACAAAATTGACACATCTTTTGCTAAACTAATGAAAAACAGAAAAGAAAAATCCCTAATAATCTCCATCAGGAACAAAAAAGGAGGAGTTACAACTGATGCCATGGAGATTCAAGATATAATTTATGAATATTACAAAAACCTTTATGCACACAAAC
>NW_012136080.1:16113626-16186819 GCF_000956105.1 Propithecus coquereli
GGTCACCAGAGGCTGGAGGGGTGGAGGGAGAAGGGGATGGGTATATGCATACACAAAGAGTGCAATGTGCACCACCCGAAGGATGGACATATTTGAAACTCGGACTTAGGAGGGGAGGGGGGACAAGGGCAACATGCGTAACCTAAACATCTGTACCCCCATAATATGCTGAAAAAATAAAAAAAGAGTAGCATCCTTGCCTTATTCCCAGTCACAAAGGAAAAACTTTCAAAATTTCATAATTAAATATGATAGTAATATGTGATTTATGTATATTACTATAATCTAATGTAGACTCATAGTACATATATAGATATGTATACAGATAAAGATATATTCATTTTATAAGGGTGAGGAACTTCCATAGTTTTCTGAGACTTTTAAAGAATCATGAATTTATTGAATTTTTGAAACACCTTTCTGCATCATTCAAATTAGCATTCCATTTATTTATTTAAATATCTTAATGTGGTGAATTATATTACTCTGTTTTCTAAAATTAAATGAACCTTGCATTTCTGAAATAAACACTTATTTTCAATGTTCTGTTAGGTCACCTTGATATTAATAATTTTTTTGCTGGGGGAAGAGTGTATGTGCATGTAAGTTCATGAGTGAGTTTGCCTTTGTAATTTTCTTTTTTTCTGTACTGTCCTTGTCAGATTTGTTCATCATGATTATGTCAACTCAGAAATGGAATCTGGAGCCATTCTTGCTTTTTCTATTCTTTAGGAAATTTTGTGTAAGATTGGAATTATTGGTTCCTTAAAAGCTTATTAAAATGTCCAGTGGAAACCATCTGAGCCTGGCATTTTCTATGAGGGAAGATTTAAATTACTGGATCAATTTCTGTATGGTTTGAGTCAGTATTCTTAATTGTGCTTTTATTATATTTGTATTGTATCTAATGTTTATATTGTTAATTTGTATTTAAATTACCTTGAAAGTTTTTAAACCTTCTGAAAGCTTTCAAGAATAATTTAATGAATACTCATATAGCCCTCACCTAGATTCACCAATTGTTACCGTTTTGCCGCATTTGTACTCTCCTGCTTGCTTGAACTCTCTTTCTCTTTCACTTTCTCCATCTCTCTGTCTCCCCACCTCCCTCTCTCATGTACACAAACACATACAGTATTTTGGTGTAGATTTTTTAAAAAAATATTTACCTTGTTTTGAATTTATTAGAATTTCTATACTTAAACTCAATTCTAGAACATTCTCAGAAACTATCTATTTTTATATTATCTCTTTTCCTTTTTCTCTCTTGTCTTCTGGAATTTGTATTAGTTTGCATTCTCCCTCTATCTTTTAGGTCTTTTGACTTTTATGTTATATTTTTCTAATCTCATAATCTCTGGCCTGAATTTTGGATACTTATTCGGATCTATTTTACAGTTCAAAATTTCTCAAATTTAGCTACATAATATTTGTTGATTAAATTATCCAATTTGGTTTTTTTTTATTTCCAATATTTTTATTTTATATTTTTTATTTCTAACATTGTATTTTGTTTTTTCCAAAATATTCTTGGTTATGTATTAATGGCTCCTTCTATTCTGCTGATCTTTCCAAATTTCTCTTTTATTTCTTTAGATATATTAAACATAATTCAGATTTTTATGTCTCTAAATTGCCATATCTGATGTTTTTGTGTATGTTTCTGTTTTCTGTTGTTTTTGCTGGTTTGTACTCATGTAAGTGTATATAGTATTTTGTGCTGCTTATTTTACCCTGGACTTTACCTGTGATAATTCTTTGAGGCCTAGGTGACATTTATTCCTCAATGCATAATTCATTTCTGCTACCTATAGGAGCTACCACTGTGGGACTTTAATTTCAATTTTCTGCTTAACTCTTTTGGAATGTACAGGGAAGACATTATAGATGAAACTCAAGGTCTACAGGGTTGGAAAAATCCTCCAGGGTGGGGGAACGGGATGAAGATAGGTTGGTTAGTGGGTACAAACATAGTTAGATAGAAAGGATAAGTTCTAATTTTCAATAGCACATTAGGGTGACTATAGTTAACAACAACATATGGTATATTTCAAAATATCTAGAAGAGAGGATTTGAAATGTTCTCAACATGTAGAAATGATAAATGCTCCAGGTAACAGATACCCTAAATGCCCTGACTCGATCATTACACCTTCTCTGTATGTAACAAAATGTGACATGTCCTCCATAAATATGTACAAATATTATATATCAATAAAAAAATCCCTCAGGGCAAAGCCAGCTTTCATGCTCACATATTTCCTGTGTTTCTGGTTTCACTTCATTTTGGATTTTCAAAAATCCTTATTTTTGTGTCAGCTCAGCAATGTGTTTAAAACTTCTCTATTTTGTCCATTTGCTATCTAATCTATGATGATGTTTAAAAAGAAAATTTCTAACTTTTATTTTATGTTTATCATCATGTATTTTGGTTTTCCCATTTGATAAGACAATTTCTCTGCCTGGCGGTGTGTCCCGCTCTGCTGGAGTCGCTGGGCAGCAGCACCAGGGAGGATTGGTGGGCAGAGAGTTTGCAGTCCAAGCACCCCTCAGTCCATTTCAGAACTCCAAAAGGAAAGGTCTGATCCCCACTCCCTGTGGAAGCCTCCAAGTGTTGACACAATTGTCTCTCTCGGCAGCCGCAGGTGGAGGAGGGGAAGGGGAGAAAAAGAGTCTGGGTGGAGGAAAGTCTGCACTCTGCTCATCTCCGACCCTGTCTCTGAGAGGCAGCCCAGAATGACCAGGCACTGGAGTCACGCAGATCACCTGGGACCCTCTGGACCTCTGTTGCTCCTGCAGTCTGGGCCAGAGATAGGAAATGTCTGTGTGGGGATGATCAAGACAGAACCTCAGGGGCTGAGGCCCCCTGGGGAGCACAAAGGCCCCTGGTAGGTAGGGAAGCAATGTGGTGCTTGCCATTTGGCTTGGGTCTGTGGGGCGGGAGGCGCCCCGGACAGTGGGGGACTATTGCCCTGTCCGCAAGAAGCTCCCAGTCCCTCATCTTGTGTGGGCAGAAGGTCTTTCCAGGAGCCGGGGAGCCCATCAACGGTCAAACCAACAGTCCGAGACGCGAGGGAGGGAGAAACCAACTCCACCTACTCTTCTCGGTGGTCTCGGAGCCTCTCCTGGGCAATCTCGGCCCATGCCTTTCTTGTTCCAGTTATGCCCCGCAACCTCTTCCTGAGGAGTCTCCTGTAGGTTCAGACCCTCATCCAATCTATGTTTGTCTGCCTGTTTGTTTTTTCTCTTTCATCTAGAACTCCTTCTTACAGAGATACTCTGGCTGGTGGTGTCTCTGGTCCGTCACCTTGCTCCCTCGATCTCTCATTATTTTTAGTCATACTTTTTTGGCTTAAATTCTATTTTATCTGGAAATAAAAAGCAACATTTAGGATATACACATATAATACATATATAAATATAAATACACACATTCATTCTGTAAATTTCAACTTTTCTCTGTACTTGTGTTTTAAGTGTGTCACTTATAAACAACATATGATAACATTAAAGATATCTAACTTCAGAACCTCTATTATTAATAGGTAAGTTTAATCCCTTCGCATTTAGTAATGGCATATTGGGATTTATCATATCAATTTATTTTGTTCTAATCTACCTCTTCTGTGCTTCTTTTCCTATTCCTTTACTGAATTTATTGGATGGATCAATTTCCTTTCATCCCTCTTTACTTTTTAATTATTTGGAAATTATTTGTTCTATATCTGTCCTTTAACTGTTTACCCTTAAAATTTTAACAAGCTTACTTGCATGAGCAAAGTCTAAAAGTAATCTATATCTCTACTCTCTTCTATGGAACCTAGAATATTTTAATATTGATCACTCCATTTAAGTTTCTGTGTTATTTTTGTCCAGTATTTTGTTACTATTTTGTTTATATGTCACTCAAATTACTCATTATTAACTATTATTTTTATTTTATTGTTTAGATCTTATTTAGATCTATCTATGTTTTTTTTATTGTTCACAATTCCTTCTTTCATCTTAAAGATTCCTTTCCTGAGGGCTTGTTGGTTGTAAACTAGCCCTGGATGTATGAAAATGTCTTTATTTCATATTCATCCTTGAATAACAGCTTAGCTATTTAAATAATTTATTAATTACAGAGCTGTTTTAAGCACTTTGAAGATATAGGCATCTAATCAGTTTCTATGAAGAGTTTAAAAGAAGCCCAAATCTTTGTTTGCAAAGTACAAAGCTTCATATTCATGTATATGAATTGTATTATATAAATACTCAAAATCCTTAACCATTGTTTGTGTAGCTGCTCTTTGAATCTCTCTCTCTATCTCTCATTTATTCTTTCTTGGGTAGCTGCAGCATTAAATCAATCTCTAGATCAGTTTTAGGGAAATGTATTTAGTTTGGATTTTCGTAGTCTGATTTAAGAGTATTCATCTGTAAACTCTAAATCCAAAAAGTAGCTGGATATCTTTTATAATAAAATCAGCTTCCAATATTCAGTTACTCATGGACTAAAGCAGAAGTGGTGTCACACTTTGCCATTTAGGTATGGCATCAGGTTTTTAATGTTCTTCATTTATTCACTGGCGAATACACCATTTATCATGTGCCATCCACTCTACACCACTTTTTTACATTCCCAGATGTTATAGAACATTGTATGAAGGTGATATAATATATTTTGTCCCATTTGGACACATGATTCACTACACATAACCATGCCAACCTGGAAAAAAATTCTTAAATATTGAGAAATTAAAAGACATAAAACTTTAAAATTACTTAGGTGAAACGGTTTCCTTGGAGCAATCTAGCAAGTCAACTTGTCACCTTTAGAGCAGGAGGCTCTGAAGAGCAGACATGGGCTTCTTCCTGAATTGGAAAAGCAAATGAACATTTATCCCTTCTCTTCTTTTTCATAGGGACCTCGTCCATCGTGTGGAAGGTATTTCCTGACCCCTACTTCAGTCAGTTCTAGAATTTTCAGTACCATTGTTCATACATCTATTGACCCTCACCATGCACCAGAAGACGGTGTATAGATGGAACTCTGGACCAGGACTCAAGGAGAACTAGAATCTAGCCCAGGCTGTGTGACCTTAAGCCAGTGATGTAACCTCTCTTTGCTTCCATTTTTAATATATAAAATAAAAACAATATCTGCACTACGTATCCTTCAAAACGATCTCTGACTCAACACCAGCCCCCCACCAGTAAGAATTTTTCAGCATTTTACTCAAGCTGTAGGAAAATATAAGTTCTAGATTTTTATAAGAAGATTATACATTTAAATGGTTTTTCAATAGGATGTTTGATGAAATAGTCAAAAAGAGAGTGATGCAGGGGGAAAAAAGTGCTCTGTTCAGAGAAGAGAAACCCTTTATTCACTCATTAACTCAAAAAATAGGTCTTTAGCTATTTAGATAATTTATTAATTACAGATACGTTGTAGTCACTTTGAAGATATGAGCACTTTGAAGACCAGGTACATGAGTCTCTCTTCTCCTATAGTTTATATCCTTTTGGGCGGAGACAAGAAGTAAATGAACAAATAAATTCACAAAATATCATCAAGGAATGAATGCAGAGAAGCAAAAGAGAAATGTTATAGAGAGTGACTGGGTGGCCTCTCTGGAGAGGTGACATTTAAGATGAGACCTGAATGTCATATGATGATAAGAGGGAAGTATAATCCCAGGAAGTGGTTCAAATCAAAGACAGAAAAGACCTTGTTATATTTAAAGGACCAAAGGCCAGTGGACAAGGAGGGGTCAGAGAAGCAGGCAGGAGCAGATAAAGTCAGGCTTTGTGAGTTCGACTGAATATTTTTAAATTTTTATTTTAAGTATCATGGGAAGCCTCTTGAGGCTTTTTTTTTTTTATTTCAGCAAATTATGGGTGTACAAATGTTTAGGTTACGTGTGTTGCCCTTGATTCCCCCCCGCCAGAAGTCCGTGTTTCAAATATGTCCATCCTTCGGGTAGTGCACATTGCACTCCTTGTGTATACAAATACCCCTCCCCTCCTCCCTCCTCCCCCCTCCTCCCGCTGCCCTCCCCCTTCCCCAGCATCCAATAGATGTTGTTCTGATATGTGCATTTATGTGTTGATTAGTTAATACCAATTTGATGGTGAGTACAAATGGATCCCGTTCTGCTGCTCTTGTGGTGCCCCACTTTGGATAATGGGCTTAAGTTTAATCCAGGAAAGTGTAAGAGGTGCTAGATCACTGTCATTTCTTATGATTGAGTAATATGCCATTGTGAACATATACCAAATTTTCATAATCCACTCATGGATTGACGGGCACTTGGGTTGTTTCCACATTCTTGCAATAGTGAATTGTGCTGCCATAAACATTCGGGTGCAGATGTCCTTATCGTAGAATGTTTTGTGCTCTTTTGGGTAGATGCCTAATAGTGCTATTGCTGGATCGAATGGTATTTCTATTTTTAGCTCTCTGAGGTATCTCCAAATTCTTTTCCACAGAAGTTGCACTAATTTGCAGTCCCACCAGCAGTGTAGAAGTGTTCCTGTCTCTCCACATCCTCGCCAACATTTGTTGTTTTGTGTTTTTTTGATAGAGGCTTTTAAGATAAACATGTGTTAGGGGAAGTAGGAGAAAACTTCTGTCGCAGGCAAGGCTGAGTGTGTTAGGTGGAGAGGAAGAGAGAGAGACTGTAGGTGGGTTTGTTAGTTTGCCAGGGCTGCCATAGCAAAGTACCACAGACTGGGTGGCTTAACAATTTATTTTCTGACAATTTTGGAAGCTCGAATTTCAAGACCAAATTGTAGGCAGAGTCAGTTTCTTCTGAGGCCTCTTTCTCTGGTTTGTAGATGGCGGTGTTGTTCCTGTGACTTCGCGTGGTCTTCCCTCTGTTATATGTGTGTCCAAATTTCCTCTTTGTAGAAGAGTATCAGTCATATTGAACTGGGGTCCACTCTAATGACCTCATTTTAACTTAATTATCACTTTAAAGACCCTATGTTCAAATGCAGTCACATTCTGAGGTACCCGGGATTAGGACTTCAACATATGTGTTTGGGGGAGGGACACAATTCAGCCCATACCAGTGGGGGATATAGTGTGAACGAAGACATAGAAGCAGGATTGGCATGGCCTGTATTGACGATCAGCGAAGACACTAGACTGGCTGGAGCAGAATTCACATGTATTGGAGTCATAGGAAGTCAGATTATCAATGGAAGTTGAGGCCAGGCTGGTGAGGATCTTGAATTCTGCTTAAGGAGCTTTGGCCTTCTGCAATAAGTCGTGGGGAGCCTTGGAGAGCATCTGAGCAGTGCAGGAGAGGTAGGTAAGGATGATTAAGCCACTGGTTATGTGAAGTCCATGCAGGAGAGAATGGGGTCAGGAGAAAGCTTAGGGCATGGGGCTTAAGTCAGGCCCTCAGGAACAGAAAGGAAAGGAAAGAAAAGAGAAAGGAACATTTCCAGTGAAGAACTGCTAGTACCCATTGAGACAGTGGGGAAACAGGACTCCAATATGGGAAACTTTGAAAGAACCCTGAATGACAAGGACTTCTGTGCAAAAATTAGGATTACAGTTAGGGTGACTTGGGAAGCCCATCCAGTCTCTGTCCAAACCCTGCAACTATAGCCATGGCAAAGGTTTGGTCAGATCGCCTCATTTGGCTAGAAAAACATGGCTTCAGAGTCAGACAGACCTCAGCTCAAATCCCAGCTCCTTCATTTACAGCAGTGCACCTTAATTTCTTTTAGCAAGTTACTTAATATCTTTGAGCCTTAATTTTCCTAGATGTCCAATGGGAATGGTAAATCACCTTTCCAGATTTGGAAGGCTAACAATGTTTGGCTCATACTAGGTCCTTAATAAATGGTAGGTTCCTTCTCATCCCCCTCAGTGGAACTAACATGGCATGTGATCCTCACAACATGGTGGTCTTAGCATAGTTGGACTTCTTACATGGAGGCTCCAGCCTCCAGATGTGAGCATCCTAGCAAACAAGGCAGATGCTGCATTGCCACTGTGATCTAGTTTGGGAAGTCGCATAACATTACTGGTGGCGAATTCTATTGATAGAAACAGCGCTCAGATTCAAGGCTGCTCAGATTTAAGGAGAGCAGATATAGATTCCATCTCTCAATGGGAAAAGTGTCACTAAGTTTTATGGCTGTTTTTTTAAAAACCACCACAAGGTATAAAGTTCCAAGGAAAGTGTAAAAAAGTGTACAGGAATAATGCCTTGCTATAATTAATGACATCTTTGTTTTCAGCCAGGGTGTTCTGCCTTGCCAAGTATAAAACACTCATGTCCAAACAATGTTGAACATGACTGAGTTTGGTTGTGAACAAGATTTTCTTGCTTTTTCCTGAAAAGAAATGCCTGAACTGTTTTTTTTTAAAAGAAGGTCCTTTGGCGGCAGCAGCATCTGCAATAGCACTAAAACTTCTGAGAGCAATGTTGAAAATTCTATAACCTGTGCTGTCACCTGGGGGTCATGAAGACCCAGCTTTACCTGCCAAGATGGGGGAGGGGAACAATAAATGACTTTAGTTCTTTAAAGTTCAGCTTTTCAACCTTTCTTTTAAAGTGAAGTTAATTGAATTAAATTCTTTAAATTGAATTAAATTTGGGCCATGCAGGAAGCTTTAGTTCGATTTTGTTTTTAAGAAATAAGTTTCCATAAGTAGGTATAATTTACTTATTTTCTTCATTTATCCAGCTTAACTTATTCAGGCGTTGTGTTTTGGTGCTTAATTGGGCAAGGCATTAATGACCCTGGTGAAAATGAGAGGGAATGGCTATGTTTATCTGAGGCTTGTTCCTGTTAGATTCTATTTTCTGGAATGGGAGAGTTATTTATTTGTTAAAAACTATAGACCTAGGTAAATTGCCTGAGGTTCATTACTGCTTTGCCAGGTGGGGCCCTGGACCTGGCCTTCCTGTGATGAAGACCGTCCATCATTCTGTTCACCATGTTTTCAGCCAGGTCTTTAAAGGAACATGCCACAATAATGAGTCAAAAATAAGGGGTACGGTCTCAACAAATTGAGAGATTTGCATCTCTACTTTGTAACCATTGGTTATTTAAATGGTCATTATTCAGAAGAGATGATGGACAAAGATTTTAAAAAATCAAATCCCCAAAGCTACCTTTTCTGATTTGAAACTATGTTTTTGTTGCTTACTTATCCTGCATATCTCTCTAAAAATCACGATGTGTGGTAGAAAGATGGAATTTGGAATTAAGCAGACATGAATTGATATTCTGCACAATTACGCAAATTTGGATAAGTTACTTAAACTTTCTGAGCCAGTAATCTGATTATAATAAAATAGGGAAAATAGCACTTTGTCTTAGTTTGTTTTCTGTTGCTTATAATAGAATACCTGAAATAGGCCATTTATAAGGAAAAGGAATCTATGTCTTACAGTTACAGAGGCTGAGAAGTCCAAGGTTGAGGGGCTGCATCTGGCGAGGGCCTTCTTGCTGGTGGAGACTCTCTGTAGAGTCTTGAGGCAGTGCAGGGCATCACATCATGAGATGTGCTAGCTCAGGTCTCTCTTCCTCTTGTTAAAAAGCCATCAGTCCCACTCCCATGATAACCCATCAATCCAGTAACCCATTAATCCATGCACGGATTAATCCCTTCATGAAGGCAGAGACCTCAGGACCCATTCACCTCCCAAAGTCCCCACCTCTCAGTACTGCCACATTAATTTCAACACGAGTTTTGGAGGGGGTAAATATTCAAACCATAGCACACCTGTTGTTACAAAGATTAAAGGAGATGTGGAATGCATACCCTGTTGCAAAGCCTGGCACCGAGCGAGTGGGGACTCATCAACTGTTGGGTTGCTTTACCCACTGTCTACATCTGCAATGGCCCAGCAAAGGCAGACAGCACAGCAGTGCTGTGTACACATGGCATGGACTTGAAGCTCTTATGGGCAGAGTACTTCTAAGGCTAAACTTACCTTCATTCCCTCAAAACCAGGTCATTGTTGTCTTTTCCTGAAATGAACCAAATCAAGGTTGTGACTGGAATTTCAGAGATTTGGGAAGTAGAGATAAGAGGAAGACATTTTTACATTTACTGAACGTTGACTACGTGCAACAACTGAGTGTTGTTTTAATGATCTTATGAAGTAGGTGTAATACTGCTTAATCAATTACACCAAAACATGGTGACTTAATGCAGCAACCATTTATTATTTCTCATAAGTCGACTGGGTAGTTCTGATATGAGCCAGGCTTGGTTGATCTTGGTTGATACTGGCCTGGGTTTCCTCCTGTGTCTGTGGCCAGCTTGTGGGTCAGTTGGTGCTGACCAACATAGGGTAGCCTTAGCTGGCTAGAATGGCTGAGCTCTATGCCACTTGGTCTCTTACCCACCTGCAGGTAAGCCTGGCCGTTTGCTCATGTTGGTGGCAGGTGTAGAGGATAGGAAGAGGAAACATGCATGGTATTGTGCCACCGATCAAAGCAAATCATATGGCCAAGCTCCAAGTTGGGGTGGGAGGGCACGTCCAAAGGGAATAGATGAAGAAAGGCATGAATAAATGGGGGCCATTAGTGCACTTGATCTACCACAACAGGCATTGTTATTGGCCCCATTTGTAAAGGAGGAGATGGGGGCTAGTGATGTTGTGCCACTTGATCACTGGCCTAACCCTGGTATATCTCTCTGCTGTTTGCTTTCCTGGTGATCTATTTAATCCTTGGAGATGCCTTCTAATAAGCTGTATTTCCCCCTCTTTCTCATTGTTTGGTCTGAATTTGGAATTCATTTGAAATTTGAAATTTCATGCAAAAACTTCAGGACCAACAATTTGGTCTTAACAAAACCTAGTATAATGACATCAAGGACAGTGCAAGTGGGTAGACAGTAAGGTAGTTCTACTTAGAGAAAATGAAGGAGGCATGATGTAATTGGATGGGGCATAAATGGAAGAAAATGACACAAATTTACATTTGTCTTCTGTTTGCTGGTTTCCCTGATTTTGCCTGGATCAGCTTCCACCTCTCCATGCCATCCATCCTTCAGATAGCACATCTGAGAAAGGCAAGGTCTTGGTGTTGGCCTGGGGTGCTTACCAGCTCTTTGACCTTGCACAAGGAAATTTTCTAACTTCCCTGAGGCTCCATTGCCTCATGTATGGAATGAGAATAATAGCACAGATGTTGATTTGTGGGTTAAAGAAGATCTGCAGATCTGCCTGGTTTGAGCCCTGTGTAGCCACCATGATTCACTGCTGTTCCCAAGCACCTCTTGGTGCCTGAAGTGCCAAAGAGTTGGGTTTCACACCCGCAGTAGCTCTGGGTGAGCTGCCAGGGCAGCACAGGGAGACTGAGCAGCATGAGAGCTGTTAATGAATTTTATGGCTTTGTTGAGTACCTCAAACTACAGTTATTAATTACAGGATGCTGTTTAGACACTGTTGCAATATATACATTTTGTTAATTGATTTGTAAAGGCTCATATCTAGCAACATAAAGAATGTGCGGGACCATAACATTTACAAGTGATTGTAACTGCCTTTACCGCCCTCTCTGGCTTCCCAGACAGGGAACAAAGACTCTGAGGACAGGACCCACAACCTTCCTTGGTCTTTGGACCTCCAATACCTAATCCAGTGCTCCCTGGCAGGGTGCTACAACCTGCCTAGGTGCTCAGCGAACGTCTTGAATCAATTAATAAACAAATAATTATGTTTGTTTCTGGATTTCCCTATTCTACCTTATTTCCAAACTATTCCTTGTGAGCCCTGAATTGTGTGTGACATTGGCATTGCATATATGTAAATATGGTCAAGGATTTTTTTTCCTGAGGCATTAATTAATATTTAATATTTTCTGAGTACCTTCGTGATCCTCGGGGATGGTTGTGGATGTCAAGATGGACACCGCCCCTGCACTCTGGGAACTGACAATAATACTCCCTAGCAGGAGATTTTACGAGGCAGTGACCTGCTCTTAGAGATGCAGAGTGACAACATAAAGGTGGTAACTTCTTGTATGGCACCATACTGCAGGGAATTTTAAGTGTGACCCCTACTGCAGCCTCAGCAGGTCCAGCACTCCAAGTTTGCTTTTTCTGATCCATCTGTTCCATAAGCCTCTGAGGGCCTTGGTTGCCCCTGCTTTTCTGAGATGGCGTGGAGCCCGGCCATTGCCATCCAGATCCAAGGCTATCTGCCCTATTGACGACTCCTGGTAGCACTTGCGCTTTGGCGCTCCTGTGTGCGCCTGGCGCCCTCCCCAGACCAGGCAGCATAGAGCGCCCAGAGACTCAACCAAGGGCAGGACCCGCTGCGACGCCCGCCCGACCCCTCTACCCAGATGTCAGTTCAAAGGACATGGCAAGGCAGGGTCCCCTGCGCCCCCGCAGACAACCTTTAGGCCCCAGGTGAGCCTGCCGTTCCTTGCGGCGGCTTTTTGGAGAGCTGGGGTCGGGGGCGCCAGATTGGAGTCTTCCCCGGAGTTGCCCACCAGGGTCCTCTAGGAGCCGGGTCCTGACGGGGGCAGGAGGACCCGTAGAGCGCCTGGGAGCGTGGGGACGACAGAAGAAAGTTGGGGGCAGGGGCTGTGGGGCGGGGAGCGCAGAACCCGGCGCCGGTGTCCGCGTTCATGAATATGCACGAGCCACCTCCCTCCCTCCGTGACGTCACGGGCCGTCCCGGGGTGAGCGCCGGAGCCGCTCCGGGTCCGCGCCAGTGAGCGCGGCTGCTGCCGGCGAGCGAGCTGCGCCGCGGCGGGAACCGAAGGCCGAGCGCGTCGGCGGCGGCGACAGCGGCGCCAGAAGCGCACCCAGCGGGCACAGCGAGGCGGCCCGTGGCGCGGCGGGCACCAGTAGGCGAGAGCCGGTGCGGTCAGTAGGCGGCGGCTGCAGCTCGTTGGCGGCGGCTGCGAGGATGCTGCCTGCGAGGCTGTGCTGGGTGCCGCTCCTGCTGGCGCTGGGCGTGGGGAGCGGCAGCGGCGGTGACGGGGACAGCCGGCGGCGCCGCCTCCTCGCGGCTAAAGGTGGGTGCTGGGGAAGTTCGCTCCACTGCCAGGAGGAAGGCAGGGCAGAATTGAGGGTGAAAGCGGCAGGGACCCCGGCTCACGCTGGATTTGCCTACCTTCCCCTGCCGCCCCCTCTCCAGCCTCTGTGCGCCCGGGATCCCCGAAGTGGGCGCCCTGTGCAGCGGACCACAGAGGTTCCAACCGCGGACGCCGGCCCAACTCCTGGGCGGGGTCCGGGGGCAGAGGAGAAGGCGAGGTCTGGGGAGTGCGGACAACTTTGGGGTCTGTCTGTGCCGGGGTGGGAGCAAAGTGGGTGAGTGGCAAGCTCCGGCCCAGGGACGGCTCGAGCAGGGCGCTGGCGCTGCCACAGGGAGAAGCAGGTGTCTGCTTCTTCCCGGGGGAAGGCACGGCGGTGACGCCTTCTGAGGAGGGAGCCGAGCTGTGACTTGTCTCCCAGCTCCCAGCTCGGGGATTGAGTGGAAACTTGCAGGCTCCAGGGAGAGCCCCCGTGGCACTCCTCAGGCTCCCCCAGGGCTGCTCGGGCTCCCCTGGGAACGCGCGCCCTCGCGGTGGGCTGTGAAGTCCGGAAGAAGTGAGCGATGCAACGCTCCCCACTGCCTCTCCTACTCTGCTCTGGCCCCTGAGGACAGAGGCGGAGAACCTGGCGCCACTCCCCGGTCCACCCGGTTCCTTTGAAGATCTTGACCTCCCCAGCCCTCCCGCCCGGAAGGAAGCTAGATCCCAGTGAACGCCTGGCTGTCAGGCAAGCATGGAAGCTGGAGAGCCCCGGACTTTGACAGCTGCCTGGGATCGCCAGGAGGAGCGCTGGGGTGAGGGCGGGCGGTGGGGGCAGCTGATCTGAAACAAACAGGTCTTGTGCTTACAAGGGGTGAGGACGCAGTGGAACTGCAGAGCTGCTGGGAGAGGGCGGTGGGGGCTTAGGGAGGCTGTGGCAGATCCTGGCTGGAGCACCCGGCTTGGTGATAACTTGTTGATTCTCTGCGCTGTTGACAAGGAGGGCTTGCATTTGGTTTGAGGGCTGTAGCCAAATCTGCCAGGTGACAATGAGCCTGTATGTGGTCCCGACCATCAGAGCGCGGAGAGGTTTGTGCCTGTCAGAAAAGAGGCTCCCTATAACAGACAACCTGCTTTGGAGGCTGGCTTTGAACTACAGTTTACCACTAGCTCAGGGAAGGGAATGCCTGTCAGGTTGAATTACTCCAGAAGGGTGGAGAGAGAGCAAGAGACAGGCAGTGCGCCTTGTCAGGGCCTTGGGAACTGCTTTTCCAGTAACTTAGGAGTGATCCATTTGAGAAGAATAGGGGAGCTTCAGTTTGTCTGTAATCTTTAATTTTTTTGGCGACATAGTTTTGAAAAGATTGTGTAAGCGCACATCCTATTTCTTTTCAGCATGTTTTTTCTTGGTGTATCCTTGACAGGCAGTTTCTTTTTTAGAAAGAAAAAGAAAAACTCATTACAGAAATGTCTCAAACAGTGTGGTAAAGCGTTGCTATTAGGAAGAGATCAATCTGAGATACTGTTGTTTTGGTGAAAACAAGAATAAAAAACAATGAACTTCTAAACTTTTTGTCCTCCTTCTCCAGTGTAGACACTTTGTTAAATAGGAAAATTATATTTTTAAAAAATTTTCCATCACTTTGTAGCAAAGCAGATGGTATATTTATGAGCAGATGTCTACAAACAGGGAGGGAGCACACAGCAAGTGAAGAACAGGGAAGAAATCACTGGGAGGAGGACCTGGTGTACATAATGCATTGCTGAGTTCTTTGGTCAGAATGGAAAGCTTTGCAGAGGTAAGAGAGAAAGAGAAGGAGAGAGAGTTCAAAAAGAAAAAAGAAATCCAGGCTTTCAGTGATTTGAATTATGTAAATAATTATATGCATTTTAACCAACACCCCACTTAGAATATATCCATTTTGTGGTTAAAACTAGACGTTTGTCTTTCCATTGTAAAAAGTTTATTGGTCCTGCAAAGTGAGAGTTAACTGTCTAAATTCCCATTTTCTTGTCTTTCCCCTTCCAACCACTGGGGGGCTGCAAAGAGCGCTGTTTGCTGCATTTTTTTTTTTTTTTAAAAAGACCAAATGTGTAATACTTGATCACTACAGAGACATTTATTATGACACTTCAGTTAGTATTTACAGGACTGACTTTCCTTATTACAATGCACTTGCATTTTACGTTTCCAAATCGTATACTCTCTGAAGAATGTTTGGAATAATAAAGCTGTATGCTTCATGTATAATGCACCCTGCCTCTGACTTGGCCATTTTTAAAGTTCATGTAATTATTATTCTTATCACTAAAAAAGAGAAAACTCAGGAAGGCAGGTGAAGAAGATTGAACAAAAAATATCTTTCTTCTTCCATACAATTTTGTACTCATGTGTAGAAGAAAATTGGGAGTGCAGTGTCAAGCTTCCTGGCAGAGTTGAACGCACCCTCTGAACAACTGTCTGGAAGCATGCACTCCCGGCTCGTGTGAGAAGTCATGTCTGTGGTGCACAGCTTGTTGTGCCTTTGTGTTCATTGCTTCTTGCTTTAGGGAATCAAGCATCTAATCCCTGACAACCATTAGGGTTTTCACAGAATCACTGTACTTTCAGTGCAAACATATTTCCAATTTCGGAAATAATACAGTGGTCAGGCAGTTACAACCCCTTCCCTTCACCCTTTCATATCTTGGCTATTCAGAAAAGATAAGCACTTCTTAGATTTCCTGAAAAGACTAAATCATATATGCACATGTACAATGAGCAAAACTGGGAAGGTATTGTGGACCCCAAAAGTCTCTGGGGACATAGAAAGACATGTCTTATCCAAGGGAAAGAGGAAAATGCAATCTAGACAAACATCTTAAGGTTTGTGCTAAATCTGGCAAAATGTCAGTAGCCTTAAGATCTCAAGGACCTGGTTCACAGTCCCTTTTCAGTTCCCAACATGTAGGCATAGAGGTCATTCAGGACAATACTTGAGTATAAGTTATGGACCATCCATTATTGTAGTGCTCACCTGTGTGCCCAGAGCCTGGCCCAGTGCTCTGGAGGTTTCTGAGCAGGTAGCAGAAGACCATCCCCAGCCCCTCCCACCCCTACCATTCTTTAAGGAGCTTCTGTTTTAGTTAGTAAGACAAGATTTTTATGTGGAAATTTTAAGAGAATGACAGAAGACAGAATTTGTCCAAAATATAGCACCAACTGCGTGATGGAGACGCAGGCAAGGGAGACCAGGGCAGGGAGACAAGGCTTACAGAAGCAGCATTCGGTAATAGGGAGGGGAGAGGACAAAGCAGAATCACAACTACAGTAGTAGTGTAACTGTAGTCATGGCAGCGTATGGAGCCCTTCCTTAATATGTCCCAGGCACTGTGCTAATCCCTTTCATGGGCTATTTCTAACTCTTACAATACATGCAGAGCCAGTGTTAGCCCATTTCACAGATGAAGAAACTGAGTCCAAGAGAGGGTAAACAATTTGCCAAGACCTCTAGCTAGAGGATGTGGTGCTGGGGCGAGAATAAGAAAGATCACTATGTTCACTGCCCCCTGACTCCTGCTCAGATATTCTGCCTTTTGGTTTGGAAGCAGATCTAGGGACCAAGGGGAAGCTGAGCTGTTTGTATCTCTGAGTTACTCAGGAGCACTTGTGGTCCTGCCCACAGCAGTATGAAAGTCCAGGGCTGTCTAAAAGGGGCCTGAAGGGGAGGTGAGGAAAGTGGGCCTTGTTTTCATCTGTGGAAACCAGTGTTCTTGCTTGGAGCAGCAGTTCTCTCTCCCACAGATTCAAAAACCATCCTTGAATATTCCAGAGTGCACACTGCAGAACTTCCTGCAGGGGCAAAGGCGGTGTGGAATTTTTATGGTGAATTGTCCTAAATCATATTTGGGCAAGTGGAACCTATCTCCTAAGGGAGTGACAGAGTTATTTTTCTAACTGAGATAGAAGTGTCAAAAAGCCCACTGCAATGCATCAGAGTGTTCTCTGCCCTGCATCACCTGTGGTTCCTGTACTGGAATGTGCCCTTTCCCTGCCCTGGACCTTCTGGGCTTCAGGCTAGAAGGTCACCTTCCTCAGCCGAATTCCCATTGCTACTCAAGACATGGCGAGGCGAGGACTTGGCCTTCCCTAGGAACCTTCCTAGACTGGTCACTCCCAGAAGACTGTGCCGCTCCCTCCTGCACACCTGTGTTTCCTTGTCTGACTCCAGCACTGGCCTTTTGAGCCATCCTGACTCTCCTTGTACCTCCAGGGCCTGGCCTTGAGATATGAGATGAGCCGTCAATAGTGAAATGAGTAGCTTAGGGAACATACCTGTTTGTAATCCAGAGCACTATCATTTCTTGACATACACATTTTAGATGTTTTCTCCTCTTCTGTATAAAGTAAAATTTGGGCTTAGTAGCTACAGCAACCTGGGTTCCAATGCCAGGCTTACCACTTCCTGGCTAGATGATCTTGGACAAACTAGTTAACCCTTTGAGCCTGTTTCCTCATCTATAAAGTGGGGATACAGAAATCTATCTTGTAAGTTGGTTGTCAGGATAGTCCTTAGAAAAATTTAGCCAAGTTTGTGGCATGTAATAGGCACTAAATATATGATGACTTTAATTATTGATCACCTAAACACCCGGTTCTAATGTCTGAGATTTGATGAAATTCCCCCTTTCTGACCTCTTGGCAATTTAATAACTGTTCATATCTTTTCTCAACTCAAACAGTGATCTTTGTTTCTCTGTCCCTCTCTTAGTGTGTGAATGTGCATGCGTACGTAAATATCATATGTAAATATAAATTTGCATGCATGTACGTACATTTGGCTTGAATTGTTTGTGAAAACATCTGCTTCTTTCACTGGTCTGTGGATGCCTTTGAAGCCAGGGCTCTGTCTCATTCATCTCAAAAGCCCTGGCACTCAATGCAGGGCCAGCTCAGAGTAAAGGTCAGCAGTGTTTACTATATAAATAAATAAGCAAGCATGTCTCCATGTGCCGGTGCCAGAGGTGTGGGAGGCTCTGGTCTCTGGAGGAAGAGCTTCTGTGGTGTGATCTGGCTGTGAGGAAAGGTCCCCTGCCCAGTTAGCACTTTCCTCCAAGCCCTTCTGTTCCAGAAAACAGAGAACGTACCTTTTTGCTTAAGTCATTGACAACCTTTGCGATGATGTGTGTTCATATAGCATGGGGTAACTGAAACTGTGATATGCAACAGCTTGAAACAGATTAGTATTTCATTATTTGTTATCTAGCCCATTTAATTGGACCCTGTGGAAATGATCCCACAGAAAAGAAAACTTTTGAGGATGGACCATGGGGAGGACAGAGCTGGGGGAAGAGCACTGAGCTGAGGATCCTGGCACCGAATAGGACAGAGGCACTGAATAGCACTGTGAGCTTTGGGAAAGAAATGGGCAGGAGGCAGGAGGCACCGGTCAGAGGAGAATGCTTGGGACGGGAGTTAGGGCTGTCCAAACGTGTAGGGGGCCCTGTTCCTTAGCCTTTTTAGCCAATAGCTGTTTCTCAGCTTCCTGTATTCTCTGTGAGGGGAACAAAAAGATAATAATGAAAGCAAGTTCCAGTCATCAGAGAGAACATGCTCTGTCTAGGGCAAACATCACACATGACACGAACTATTGCAGAACTTGGCAGCTTATGGGAAAATGGTAGACTTTTGCATCACAGACCCCAAAAAGGCTTGTAGGAAAAGAAGAAATTGGCAAGGATAGAGGTCAGGAAAGATTTATGGAGAAAATGAAAGGGGTCTTGACGGCTGAGTAGGCGTTGGGTACGTGGATGGGGGAGGGGCAGGACAGGGAAACGCAAGGTGGTGAGAGTGATTGGCACATAGGCAGGAGCAAAGAGGGAGCTCCGGCAGGGTCGGATATACTTCTGCACACAGATTCCTAATAAAACAACAAATGTTTACTGAATGCACGCTGTGTGCCAGGCATGATCTTGCAGCTCTTCATAAGCAATTGCTTTGATTCTCATACCAACCCTATGGAGGAGGCAAAACTATTCTGTCATTTTTACAGAGGAGAAAACCAAGTCCCTAAAAGATGAAGTAACTTGCCCAAAGTCTCACAGCTCAGAGGTGGTATTTAATAGAACTGAAGTTGGTAGACTACCACACAGAGTAGTGTGGTAGACATGGATTCCTGACATCACACGGGCTTTACCTACCAGAGTGATGTGATGTCTGCTTGAGGAAGGCCCTGAGTGAGGTCAAAGAGGCTCTATTGCCCCAGAAGGCATCATCTTGCTATCCAAGGATATTTGTTTGGGTTTTACTTCAAAATTGCTAGAAGAGTTGGTTTCTTTGGAAGCCTCACTCTCTTACTCAGTTCTTAAACCAGAATGAGCATGCCCTGTCTCTTGTCCAGGCAGCTTGGAGCCTTCCTCCCCCTCCCCCCAGCCCCCAGTCATGCTTGGCTCAAGCAGAGGAGGCAGCTGTGTGCACCGTGTGGTCTCAGATGAGTTGGGTTGCGGGAGGGGAGGTTTCCTGCACCAGAAAGACCGCTCTAGCTGGCTGGCCCCTGTGCCCATTATGGTCGTTCATTTGGGTTAAACATTACCCTCTCCTGACTCCTTTTTAAATGATCAGGGTTCATAAAGGACATCATGAACACTTTCAAGTATATTAGGTGGCTGGACACCAAAAGGATGAGAAGAGGTTACTGAAAAGTGTGTGTGGCAAGGGTGGGAGGAGATGGTATAAGAGGAGCAGGTACCTGACTGCTCATCAAAGTTGCCTTTTCTTCTAATGTCACAGCAGGACGTTATGTACAGCAATTGTATATTTTATAAATACTCACTTTATAGGTTGGTAAATGGACATTACGGCATATAGCAGCAGAGCAGGAGCCAGACCAGGGCTCAGACCGCACGCAATTGGTTGTTATCCAGCACCAGGGAGCCAGCAAGGTGAGCCAGGTGACATCTTGGACCATGGCCACCTGAAGCCCACATCTCTCACTGCGTAGCAGTTTTTTAACGGAACAGGCAACTTGTCTCCAATACCTTCTCAGGAACTTGCTTGTCCCCAGCCCAAGACCCTTTGCTCACACCAGTCTTCCTCGGTGGCATCTCTATCCTGACCAACAATTTTTCTCTTAGCTCATTTTGAGCCCCTCCCCAACCCCATCCAAGGCTCACTCAATGTCTGTTTCTTTTAAGATGCCCCAGGGTGCCACCAGCCCATGCGTCCCAACTCAAGCGCTCATCTTCCCTCCAAGAATCTGCTGCTTCCTCTGCGTTCTGTTTGGTGAAAGGAACATCATTGTGCACTCACCCAAGCCAGAGCCCCTGGGGTCCTCCAGCATGCTTAGCTCTCCACAAACATCACATTCCACCCTTTGTCATGTCTGGTCGATTCTGCCCATAACCATCTCGAACCTCTCCTCCATTCCCATGGCCACTGTCTTGTTCAGCATCTTGTGCAAATGAAAGCACTAGATTCTAATTGCAACTCTTTCTCTACCCTACCCATCATATTGCTGTTGGAATGGTAGCGTGAACGTCAGTCCCACCAGGCCTATGAGAAATTCCAGCCCCGTCGTCATGAATTCTGTCCTTCACCATCCATACTGGGGTCTGTAAGGGTCCCAGGGCTTTGAGAATAGCTTAACATTCTTGGAATTGCCTCAGTTTCCATCTCTCACAGGTTATTACCACTTGCCTGTGATACCCATTGTCCAAACAGCACAGCCCCGTGAGGTCCTGGGCTCTCTACTTCCACAGGCACCAGACTCTGTCACGAGCACCTAGAGTCCAGTTCTCATGCCACATTCCATTGCCACTGCCCTGAGGGTGCTGCCACCATCTGGGGGTTGCGGGGAACAGGAGGTAACCAGCCCTTTTCAATTTTAGGATGGGTGCACCAAAACTCTCCCATCCTTACTGTAACCTCAGTAAGGAGCTCAGACATTCGCAGAGCAAAGGCCAGAACAGGAGATGTCTGAAACAGATTCTGCCTTTACCCTGGCAACCCACGCCTCCTCAGAAGGTTCTTAGCACAGGCAGCCACCCCTTGCTGACAGACCTCTCCGGGGAATCTATCCCAAGATGGATTCCAAACTCTCCAGCCTGGCATAAAAGTCTGTTGATGATTTTGCTTCTTATCTGGCCTCCTCTTTTCTCAATGAGCTTTCTAGACATTTCCAAATAGTAAATACTTCCACCTTTCAAGAACTTACTATGTGCCAAGCACTGTTCTAAGTGCTTTATAGATATTAACTCATACGGCCCCAATGAGGTGTCTGCTCTTATTACCCCATTTTATAGGTGAGGAAACTGAGGCAAGGAATTTTAAGCTACTTACCCAGTTCATCCAACTGGTACAATGATTTGAAGCCACAAGGTCTGGTTTCAGAGTCCACTCTCTTATCCACTGTGCCAGTGATTCTCAACCCTGGATGCACAGCGGAGCCACCTGAGAGAGTTTTAAAATAACACTGATGCCTGGAACCCACCCCCAGGGATTACGTCGTAATTGCTCTGGGGCAGGAGCTGGGGAACTGTGCAAAGCTCTCCAGCGTTTCTGATGCCTAGCAAGGCTGAGAAGCACTCGGATGAGCTAAATCGTACTGCGTCTCCCAACTGGGCGCCACTCCCAGGTGGGGCCGTGTGCCTCTGTGTTTCTCCCACCCCTCATTTGTTGCCCCCATCAAAGCGCCTGCTGCCTTCCTGTCTCATCAGTCTGACTACGAGCCCTTCAACAGGGAGGCATCCTGCTCACCCCTGTGTGGCTGGTGCCCAGCACGGTCCGAGGCCCAGAGTGAATGCTGAGTATTGAGGGAGTGACTGTGGGCAAGGGCGATGCCACCCACACGGCTGTGAACCCCACGCGGCCGTGCACAAGCACACCTCTCCCGGCCACTACCGCTTCTTGCCTTAGGTCGGGGAGTAGCTCCCCATCAGTCTTTCCCTCCAGTCATCTGACTCCCCACCCAAACCAACTGGCAGCATTCAGTCTGTAAAGGTTTAAAATACTCAGTTCTGCAGATGAGTCAGGAGAACATTAACCATGCCAAAATGTGTTAAGCAGTTGGGCCCAGCAGATGTCATTGGAATTCTCACGCAGAAAAGCTGTAAACGCTGTGCTCATTGCTTCTGAGAGTGCTTGATTGGCTAAAATTTGACTTATTCCTATGGAATCACTGCATTAAATTGTCTTGTGAAGATTGCTGATTTTTTTTTTTAAAACATCATTTTTGTGACTTCTGCCACTTTGCATTTTCATGATGTCTGTTGCATATGTAGTTAAATAAATCAGCAGTTTTCAATCAAGTCTGAGTAGAAAATCACTGTGGAGTATCAAGGAAAGGCCATGGTCTCCCACTCCTGTGGCCTGGATCCACCGATGAGCTAGGAGGATTGGGGCAAATCGCTCAACCCCCTGGGTGTCTGCTTGGCACGTGCAGAAAGGACACAACAGCACCTTCCTCCTCTGCCTTAGAAAGTTCTGAGTATCCAAACGGAAGTGGCTGTGAATGCCCTTTGAAGGGACAAAGTGCCTAAGAAAATAAGGTGATCATATTTAAGAACTTTGTTTTGAGACTATGGGACTCAAGGCCCCAAAACAAACCCTACATCTTTCTCTCTTTATACTGTTTTACAAATCTAATAAATTATTTTTTCAGGAGAAGTTTGAATTTAGCATGAGTCGCTTCCCAGTTCTTTGATGTACAGCCTGCATATGTCACACAGCTGGTGGTCACCATGGTTACGCAACAAATGCAGCAGTTGCAGATCCATAAATTTTCACGAAGAACCAGTCAAAACTGTTAATGTTATGTCAAGTGGATGTGTCGTTTTCCAATTTGCATGGATAACTGCATTGCAGCAAATTAATTAAAACAGATAAATGTTAATCTAATGCGTGTCTCCTTGTAATTAATGAAATATAACCATTATAGGGGCATTTGATTTATTATTTTAATTTGTAAAATGCTGAATTCTCCTATAAAGTTAGATATAGTAATAGGAGAAGCTGAGCCATATATAGCATTAAGAAAAATAATCACATTTCTATAAATTAATCACTCTCTAAAAGGATATAGTTCATTAACACCATGAACTGAAAGTGTTAGATGTAAATTAGATTAACCTTTTTAGTGACACTTCCATTTATATTGCGCGTTCTTTTCAAACTCAAAGCACTTTACATATATTAATTCAATTAACCCTCCCCAGACCCTTGTTAAGTAAGTACATATATCAAAGTTGGAAGGGAGGAGAAAAGAAACCCTTCAAAAATGTTGAAGTCCCAGTCTTAGGATGTATTGTTGATGATTTCCTCTGTAGCGGTGCAGTTTGTCCAGACTTATGTGGCTTGAGAACATGAGTAGGTGTCCACGATTTCTCTATTATGCTGCCAGGAAACACTTAGCCTATCACTCCATGCCCGAACCCAGAGACGCTTCTACCTGATGCTTAGGCCAAATACTGTAATGAAATTTCTCTTTTATTTAACAAAATGCTCCCCAGCAACTCTGGGTTTGGTGGGGGACAGTGCATCTCCAAGTGGGTATAGGGGACTAGACCTTTGTGTCCCCCTGGGGCATCCAGAGGGTCAGTGGGCCGGCTGCTGCCTCACTTCTACCCATCTTCCTTGACCTCTGGAGACTGAGGTCGGACTGGAGCTCTTGAACGAGACCTTGGGATGCTCATGGGAGAAGAAACAAGGCATGACAGGGAGGTGGAGATGGGGCTTAACTTTCCTCTGCTGGGGCCTCTCCCAGGCCTGCTTTGGCAAGAGACAGAGGCCACTTTGCCTTCATCTGAGCTGCAGAGTGAGGACTAGTGAGAGGAAGACTTCACTGTCTATTCAGTCTAAAACCTGTTTCTCAAGGGAAGTCTCCTGAGCGAGGATCTGTGTCTTCTGCTGTAGCTTGTCACTAGGAACGCTCATCTTTTATGAAGCCATGCCTATTTGAGCACCTACTGTGGTCATTGCCCAGGCCTCCTGGAGATAGATACGCACCTGGGGAGAGGAGGGTGATGCACACCGTCTTGCAGTATAAGAGCTAGGAGACCTGGGGGGAGGCTGCGAGTGTTTCCTTAGCTTGACTGGATGTGTGTTTAGTGGCTTGAGGTTCTGAACGTTCAGTTTTCAACTCTTTCTGCTCCTTCAAGTTTTCAAACCCACAAGCACTCCCCTAGGGAGTGCTAGGGGCAGATTCACACTACATTCCACACACCAGACCCCTTTGAAATGGAGTGCTTCTCAGATAACAGCCTGCCCTGTAGCTGATGGGTCCAAACCTGTGAAGGGTAATGGTTAACCCAAAGGAATAAATCACTAATGTTTAGACATGAAATCTAGCATAGGAGAAACATTTTACAGTGTGGAAGATTCTTCTCCCTGCCTCTGGAGTTAGAAAATCACTCACTCTGGTCCTCCCAGCCAACATGCACAGACAGTTTAAGCCCACAGCCCTAGAATCTCTCCCACCTGCCCTCTGCCAACACTTCCTGATGCACATCTCTGCTGAAAATTGCCCCGTCTTCTCTCCTCTAAGCGCTGCCTTGGAGGGATTAAGAATCAGGATTTAGAGCCACGAGTTAAAAGACAAGTTATCGTGTAGGCAATTCACAGAGAGGCTAGAGAATGAGGCGAAGTATGCAGTTTGAGTTCATGATATTTTTAAGAGTTTTTTCTTTTTTGTGCTTGTGTTTCTGCTTGTGGCAGGGTGGATGGTCATTTGGAGCAGGAAAGAAGGCTAAAATCACTTATGATCAGAATAAAAAGAATTTCACAACTAAGATCTAGATTTCACCTTCCTAGTTTTCTTTTTGTTGTATTTTTTCCCAAAGGAAAACCAATTATTTCAGCTTTATTGCACCATCATCAGAAATGTCAAGATGGCTGTGTCTTGCTTGATTATTAATTTTCAAATTATATTTAAGACTTTTTAGTGATTTACTTATTTTTAAATTAGAAGTCATGAATAAAGCATTTCTATTGCACGTGCTTCTTTTTTCCTTTTTGAACAACCCCTGGCTTCCCTCCACCCTGGTCTTCCAGAAGTTAAATTCCTGTCCTCCTGGGGAGAGAAACTCAAGCCAGGGACCAGACAACAACCTTTGCTTGAAGTTGTATTAATAGTTTTTCCTGGAGTTTTCCTTTCCACCACTTTGCCCCAAAGCCCACTGCAGAGGGGAGGTCTGCCAGAATTATCAAGTCAACCCCAGCACCCCTCTTGTACCCCCGTTCCCCCGCCCTGCTGCCCCTGCCCTCAGAATCTCTCTTCTTGTCCTTGGGGGCACCAAGACTGCTTTTGAAGGTAGGGTGGTTGCTCCCTGGAAGCTACTCCTAAAATATTACCCACAATGATGAGAATCCTCATCATTCTAGCTTTACAATTTGTGTTTTCTCAATCCAATGGAAAATGTGAGCATCTTTAGAAAACATTGCTATCTTTATTGATTGGAACCACCCATCTTAATAAAATCAGAGGGCTTGCTATGAACCACCCCTTCAAAACAGGTCATCTGGTTTACACTTCCAACCAAATAGCCTCCTGTATCAGAAATTTGGAGCTGCCAGTGCCTCAGCCCCAACTCTACAAGACACTGGTGCCCATTAGCTCTACTTACATTGTCTTATCAGGGGGAAGGATCTCTGACCTCCATGCACACTGTGGTAATGGGGCATGATGCATGATTTCATCTAGCAATGTTTGCATTTAGAAGGAGAGGGCACCACTCAACCCACAGGGTTAAATATTCTCATGTGGTGGCATTTTAGGCAGCATGGCAAACTTTCTGGGGAGTGTGGATGACGTGTGAGGAAGATGGGTCTCTGTCGTGGTGCTCAAACCATATTTGAGTGATATTAGCTTCTGTGCTCAAATTGTGTGGACCCTCAGGGATGAGTCTATGACATACCTTCTGTTATCTAAAAGCTGGCAGTGGCCTGCCACAGAGCCTTAGGAAACTGGGCTCCTGCCCATGCTGAATGCCAGCTCTGGTGGATCTTGAGTATCTTGGGACACCCGTGCTTAGTCTGAGCAGCCTCTGTGGCAATAGGAGGAGATGTGCACTTGGCTATTTTCTCTCCTCTGGACCAAGGTGGCCTTGATTTCTGGGGTCTTTGAGCCCTACTAACTCCCAGCTCACCTACCTGAGCACGTACAGAGGCACCCCAAGAGAAAAGGGAAGACATAACCATCCAGTATGATGCAAGCACCTCAAGTGTGCAAGGCTGGCAGTGCTCAGATCCAACCACAGAAGCATCACCTGGATACAGGGAGTGCAGCCTGGGCTCTTCCCTCAGTTAACCATGATGACACCTCTGGTTCTCGTTTTCGATTATGTCTGCTTCAGGCAGGGCAGGGCTTCTCCTGAGTGGCTCTCGCCCTGCCTTGGCAGTCTGTAGAACCCTGATCCTTCCCTTCTGTTGTTCTGTGTGTGCTCTTCAGTGTCCTGGGAAGGGTCTGCCTCTTGTCCTTGCTTGTAGTGCGGACTGTATCTCTGACACTTTCCCTTCTACCTCTGCCAGCTCAGGACCCGGGGGCTGGTGTAGGGGTGGGGGCAGCAAGGGCTCTCTCTGTGTATGGGGCCTCACTGCTCAGGGAGTGATCAGTGATTTGGATTCTCCTTGCTTCTGCCTACAGTTCTACACCCCCAGCATGGGGACTGATCCCCCTGCAATCCAGCTCCACACAGCTCTTGTTGGGTCTTCCAGATCATACACCAGTCAGTCTCCCATGCTCAGAGTTCCTCCCTATTTCCTCATCATCTTCACCATAAAGCCCACATTCCTTGGCTGGTCTCAGAAGGCCCTGTGCTAGTGCCTACCTGTTCCTGAGCTAGAAGGTAAGCTCCGTGTAAGCACAGCCCAGCACCTAGCCCAGCACCCAGGGCAGCGCCCGAGCCAGGGCATGAGTGAATCCTCTCCATACTTTCTCCTCCCATTTCAGCCCTGCCTGTGGGATGACCCAGTTTCCTTCCTGGCAGCCTGCAGGCTCCTCTCATGCTGTCTTCTTCTGGGAATCCATCCTTGGGAACCACTCCTGGCCAATAGAGGTTTCCTCCCTGCCCCCAATTATGTGTCCCCCTTACAGACCTCCATGGTGGCACTGACTGATGGCATCACCATTGCCCATGTGCCTGCCTCTCACTAGACTGAGTGCCTCATTCCCATGTCCCCAGACACAGTCTAGCACAGAGCAGGTGGGTGGGTGAGAGATGGTAATCCCTGAAGCTCAGCTCTTTGCCTCATGGGGGATGCAGGGCTGGGAGGGAATTTTCCTTGACTAACCTTTCTCGTTCAACCCCTGGGATCCCCAGCATCCATCCCCTCAGTGCATGCCCACCACAGTAGGGCTGGCGGAGCAGGAGCATTAGGAGAGGTCAACACCAGGCAGGCATGACTGGCTGTCACTCACATGAGCTGGTTTTTTCAGGGACAGGGAGACGGAGCCCAGCTGGGGTTGGAGGTGCTATTGGGTCTAAGACAAGGCTGGGGAGTGGGAAGCTGGATAGCCCAGGGCTGTGAACCTCTGTAGCTGATGATTTTGGAGGCAATTTCCAGAGTGTATATCGTTCTCAGATAATTAATGTAAATTACCTTTGCCATCAGTGAAGTAGCACATTCATGAGCTCCCCCTTTACTCTGTAGCATTGAATACCACACGCTTTGGGAGAATGTCTTCTGTCATGCACTGATGAGAATTTAGTTGTTAGCATCAACTCTGTGGATCTGACACTCTCCCCTGTCACTCCTTGGATCCTCCTTGCTTCCATCAGCATAATGGTAAACGCCAGAGTGTCCATGTCCTCAGTGGATAAAGCATGCTCCATTTTCCAAACAGGTTGTTAAAAACGATTTGCAATTTATGATATCAGATGCATGTGTATGCAGAGGCAAGGATGAGGTGTTTAATTGGAAAAGCTTTGTCATCAGTTAAAGTGGGACGTTGCATGTGATGAGGGCTGTGGAGTTCTTAGCCCACAGCCATGGTTGCAGGGGGTCAGGAAGATGGGCCCATTGGTGGCTGTGCTGAAATTTCCAGGTTGTGGATGTCGCCCACAAAAATGAGCAAATAGGACTCTCTTTGAAGTCAGAGCATTTACCTCTGGCTCTAAGGATATACCGGCTCAGTTCTGAGCATTAAAGCTTTGACACTATGCATAGGGAAATACCATCTTCCTCAACCAAACCAAAATCTGGAACTTCTGAGGCACCTGTTGGGAGGGGGCATGGTCCCCAGGGGGTAGGGTAAGAAGTAGGTTGCTAATAGCTCTGATTTTGTCTCTGAAATTCCCTTTCTTCTGCGGGTAGGGGTTTTTCTCTAAATAATGCTGCCATTCCCCACAGGGCCTGGGGTGAGGCCTAGACAGGATAGAACTACCTTTCTTTCTGGAACTCTGGTTCTAGTGGGAGTAACATTTCCTGTTAGATGTCAAGGCTGGAACTTGGATTAAACAGGGGTTTACGAAAGTCTCGGAGTGGATTCCAGGGAAACAGAAAGAATCACTGGTTTTCAACGCTAATAGAACCAATTGCCCTTTTTTTACAACACATAATTTGTAATGCCTTAATTTTTATCCTTAAATAAAATTTACTGATACTATTACCTGCTTACCTACATAATTTAACAAGTCAACATAATGTCTTAACTGAAATATAAAGGAATTAAAAGGAAAATAATATATAATAAAATAACAGATATTTAAACAAATGCTTAGACCTAACTACACTAGAGGAAGTAGTGAATTAGATGCTTGCTGTGAATTCAACAGCAACACAATGTTGTATTCCTGGAAAGCTCAGGGTTTATTAAGGTTATGCACAAAATGCTCAGCTGACCCACTTCAATGCCACGGGCATAAGAAAGAGAACTGTGAGCTCTAGATGATATGTGGGGGGACGTTCAGGCAGAGAGGTGCCTGAGTCCCTCACCTACACACAGACACACACACTCACTCATGAATTCTGGTTCTAAGATGTACCAAAGATGGAACCATGTATGCCTGCAGGCTAAAATTGCTTTAAAGGGTAGAATAACTTCTGGAACTATAGTCTTTCTGGAGACCTTGTGGAAGAAAAGGGAAAAATGCCACCAGCTGGTCAACTGAAAGAGGCCATCAGATTTCACACAATCTTTGGGAGAATGAGGCCTTCTCAGTGGGGTGTGTTGGAAGAGAACATGGAGCCCATAAACCATGTGTTAGAACATCAATTAGACCAAGCAAAGACACAACTGCTACTCTGCCCAGTTAAGTGTGGAGACATCTCTTGGTCTTCCCCATTTCCTGCTTATCTACCTGACATGCAGGAGTGCAAAGAAAACATTTGATGTTCATAGTCCATGGATTAGACCTCAACAAACTGGCTCCAGTATTTATTATGGTCAATATTGATATTTCAGATATAAAATACTGTTCTCTTGGATAGAAAATTCTTTTTTAGTATTCCCATTGATAATTTAGAAAGCTGAGGGTTTTTATCTTATTTTGTTTTAATCCCTAGGCATCTGTTTATTTATTCCCCGTTCCCTCACATAAGCATGAAGTGTTCCTAAGAGAGAGGCTGGATGGCCAAAGAGGGTTTCAGTAACTTTGAGATGAAAATGCATTTTAATATTTTGATTTAATAGGGAATGGTATATCCCCTTAATAAGCAGTTCAGTGACATTCGGTAGTTCTGTAATATTTGACTTGGAGTTGAGTTTATAAAAATTTCAGCCCAATAGTAACTTCATGGCACTAAGGGATATATGTATTTCTGAAATGAGAAGACCTGGTTGACATTCTGATTCTAAAATCAACATCATCTCTTATGCGTCACCATATTTTCAATTATAATGGATGATGGGCCGTGAATTTAAAAGTGGCTTCCCTGCAAGCTCCCGCATGGACTCAGCTTGTGTGCAATAAAGAGAAGAGCTTGGGTGGGAGAGGGGAGTTCTCACGCTCACTCTACTGACTTGACTTACTAAAATGCTTCCTTCCCTGAAACTGCTTTGGTCACCCCCTCGCCCCGCCACATTGGTTCCTTGGAGATATTTTAGAAAGTAGAATTTTTTTAAACTTTGTGGGGGAATTTGCATCCTAATTCACCTGAAATGGTTGAGGTTTGGAAAGATAAAATCATGGCAGTGAAAGCCTGAGATGGTATGAAATACGTCTGACGGCCAGACAAAAGCATATGTAACAAAACTTTGAGGGAGTAAAACAGATGCCTAGGGCACAGTGTTTTAGCATCTCTTTGGCATTTGGGGATCAATTCAGGCCTTGGCTTTCTGTTTGTTTCCCGTTTCACCAACATCCTACCCTCCAAGTAGAAAATGCTCTAAGTGGATTATATCAAGTTCCCAATAGGGCACTCTCAGGCAGAGATGGAGGCCAGGGTCACACTCAGGCAGCCCTAGGATGCAATGGTTTTGTGGGTACTGGGCGTTTGTTTGTTTTTACCAGGAGGCTCAGAAGTGGACCTCCCTCTACCAGAGGGTGGTCACAAAACCAGATCTGAAATGGCCCCTATTCTACCCATAGGCACCTCAGGATGGGGAAGGGCCAGCCCTGTCCCTTCCCCCCAACTGGGCTGAGCTGGAGGAGCAGAATGGCTGTGAAGTTAGGTGGGACCTGCTACCAGTGGCTTACAATTTGAGGCTGTCTCCCCAAAGGGAATGTGAACTTAGGGTTGGGCCTCTTAGCTGGTCTTAACCCCCTGTCGGGGGTGCATTTTCATCAGGGTCAGTAAGATGCAAGTTGGATAGGATCTAGATAGTAGCCATGAGGGAGTGTGTGTGTGTGTGTGTGTGTGTGTGTGTGTGTGTGTGTTTGGGGGGGTACATGTGGGCAGAGAGGGTGGTTGTAACAGATGCTGTGGGTGCCCTGTCCATATTCCCTTGTACCATTTTCATGTAGGCCCAAATTCCAGAGGCAGCAGCTCTTTGCCGATGGGCTGTCTTTGGCCACTAGACCCCTCTCTACTTGTATGTGTGGCAGATATTTGCCCTAGGAAATTAACACCTCCAGGAACTGTCCTCACCAATGACTGAAAGTTGGCAGATCAGCATCTGGCTCCCTCTTCCCTCAGGTGGGAGGACAGCTGAGGTATTTGACCCAGTCCCCCAGCAATCTCCAGAGGGTGACACTCCAGTTGCCCACGCTGGTACCTTGCTTCCGCCCCTCACTGCATTCCCTTCCGGTCACTTCCCCACTCCCCTGCTGGTCTGTCCTGAGACCACCTCCCAAATACCTGCACTCAAATCCTTGTCTCAGGCTTGCTTCTGAGGGAGCCCAGACTAAGAGAGGGAGTGGACAAGAGAAGGTGTTTCACAGAGAGTGCTTCCTGTGCCTCTTCTGCATCCACCTATGCGGTAAATCCATTTCTCCATCTGCAGGCTGGGATATTCCTTGGACATTCGGTCAGACCTGCTTGGCAGCTGTGAGGTTCTGTGTAACATTTGGAGGACTCTGTCTACCCCTGGCTTGTGTCTCCCTTTGTTCAACTGGCAACACTTGTGTGCAGCACTTATACTTGCCTTCACATCCATCTGGGGTCAGAAGACTTTGCTGGAACAAGCTGTGCTATGTTCTGCTGCTGGGGCAGACACGGGCCTAGCCGTGGTAGTGATTTTTACTTTGGGCCCAGCATGCTCTGGAAGGGCTCTTGGAAGGCAGGGTTGCCCCAGCAACTTTCCCAAGGTCTGGGCTAAGGCAGACACCCACCCTCTGGAGGTGAAATGAGTTGAATTAAGCTGAGTGCCTGCAGCCGCATAATCCAAGTGTCTGGGGGAACATCTGGCACCTCTGATCACAGCCAGATTTCTCGAGTGTCTATTTTCAGCATTTTCCCAGAGCACCTATAAGTGAATTTGCAAAGCAGTTACCTCTCTGTCTTCAGCACTTCCTTTGCTGGTGTGGAACAGCCAGCCGGCAGAATTAAAAACCCTTCCCCTATGCCCAACCCAGCTCGTCTGTAGGTCTGAATTACTGTGGTCATTTAGGTATTTCAGGTAAGGCAATGAAAAATCTGATTGATACTAATTCTGCCCTTTCTCTGAGACACTTAATGCACTGAGCCATTGTCAGCTGAGCAGTCCGATGTGAATTCGTTCATCAGCTTAGCTTAGTCACGTGGCTTAGCTCAAGTGGATGGGACTTAGTATTTTTTACTTTTTTGGCAGACAAATAACTTTATTTCAGAGGTGAGTGTTGTCAGCATATAGAATATATATGGACAATTACAGGTACTGAATACAACATCTGATTTATTCTCAAAGTTCCTTTAATCCTGGGTGCCCAATGCATTTTGTGTGAGTGGTGTGTAGATCCTGATTTGGTCTATGAATCCTGATTATGCTACTTAGAAGCTACAGGATCTTGGACAGATTATATAACTCCTCTGAGAGCCATATTTCTCATCTCTACAATGGGTATATTAAATTCTAGCTCAAGAGGCTGTTGTAAAGATAAAGGAAGCCTAAGGATATTAAAACTTGGCACACAAGAGGCTCGTGTTTTAGTTATTTATTGCTGCCTAACAGACCACCCCACAACTTAGTGATGTAAAACAGCAACTATTTTATTATGCATATAGATTCTGTGACTCGTGAATTTAGGCATGGGTTAGGGGCCATAGTTTATCTCTGTCTTGTGATGTCTGTGGCTTTGAATGACTGGAGATTGGGATGACCTGGAGGTTTCTTCAGATGATTGGGATGACAAGTACTGGGCTCAGCTGGGGCTACTAACCAGGTCCTGCGTGCAACCTCCACATGTGGTTTGGCTTCCTGACTGCATGAAAACCTCAGGATGGTTATACTTCTTACCTGGTGGATCAGGGCTTCAGGGTACAAAGTGGAAGCTGCAGCCAGATCCCCCTCCTAAGTCACCTAGCTTTCTCATCTACTAGAGTGGTTTCTGTGCCCCAAGAGAGAAAAGATGGGTAGGGGAAACAGGCCCGGAGCAGACCCTGTGAGATGGGCAGCATGCACAGTGGGAACTCTGGAGGAAAGACAGGTTCCTGTAGGAGATTAGACTCAAAGGCTTGAGGGAAGTGGGGTGATGGGGGTGGTAAGACCCTAAGGATAGTTACGCAATTTCATTAAGTTGCATTCAGCCTTCCTACAGCTAACCATTAATGAGCACTTACCATGCACCAGCCTGTTTTAGAGACTTAGCATGCATCGGCTCATGCCATCCTCACAAGGACTCTGTAAGGTGGGTCTTATGACTTCCTCATTTTGTAGTTGGGGAAACTGAGTCCCAGAGAGCTTTAGTAAGTTGGTTAAGAAATGGTATCAGGACTTGAACTCAGACTTCAGAGCCTGTGCTCTTCATGTTGCTGTGGTATGCAGCCTCCCACTTGGTAACATATTCTCATATTTTGTCTCTATTTGTTGTGCATTAATCATTTTCCCAAACTGCTTCTGTATGCATTGAAGGCGGGAGTGTGTCTTCCCTTCTTATATTCCCCTGCTGTACAGATGTGAGTCCCTCAGAAAATAGGACTGGGGCTTGACAGAGAGGCCACCGTCCCTTTCAGGGGCCCAGCATGGCGATTGTCTTGCTCACCACACCAGCTGGGCCTGGGTCTATGGAGAACAGAGAAGGCATTGTTGCTCATGTCCTATTCTCCAAAGGAAATTTTGTTCTAGTTTATTGTGGAAATATTGCCTTTGAAATTGAAACACGGAGGTCTACTAAAGGGATGTCTCATTTGGAACAGACTCTCTTTTTTCCTGTTTATAGGTGAAAAGCAATAACCATGAAGCAAACAGAAAGAAAACCCTCCAAAGAATATTGTGAATGGTTCTGACAGGTTAAAGCTGCTGGATAAATGCAGGATTTACATGACAAAAACTTTGAGCATGATGCTGACTGCCATTCACCAGTAATAGGATTCCCTGAAAAGCTAAAAATCTTAATTACAAAAATGCATAATTTATTTTTGCTGGAAAGTGTCCTTTTGCCTTATGAGCTACTCGGGCTAGAATATCACTCTCCCCAGACTTAACTTCATTAAGACTCAACTTTATCAAGGCTGTGTCTGCTTCATCCTTAATTCCGTCCCACCCCCAGCCCCCACTCCCCACCCTTCTTAGGCTTAGCAGGCTGCTTGGAGCATAGAAGGCTTCAGTGAATAGTGTTGATTTGAAAGACTGTTCTTTGCCCTCAGGTGGTCTAAATTTTGTTGTAGAAACCAACAAGCTGACAAATTAAAATGTTAAATGATGATGCTGTATGGGAGGGCAGCATGGGCATGGAAGGAGACTGGAGAGTCAGGGTTGGCAGAGGTGATGGGAGCAGGTGATGCCTTCTCTGAGCAAGAAGCCTTTCATGCCTGCCCAGAGGTGAGCTCCCAGCCTCATCCCTGCCATACCTGACACTTAGAGCTTGGGAAGGAACCAGGTGTTTCACCTCTCCAGGCAGCACTACTTCCTCTCCCAGCAGGACCTGGGATGTCCTCATCTCCTCCCTACCCACATCCTCCATCCCAGATCCCAGCTGGTGGAGAGAGATGAAGTCTCCTCTCAACACTCACCTTCTCCACAACTTTTTAAAATGAAGCTTTATCTTTCTGTTTCCACAACTGTGCCCCAACTCTAACTTGTGCACTGAGTGGTTGAGTGGACAAAGGAATGAATGGAATGAATGAATCGATTCAATGAGATGGCCTTAAAGCATGTGGGACTCTAAGGGGATGTGAGGTTAGAGAGAGTTCTGGACAGGGGAAATGATGTCAGCTAAGGACCCAAAGTCAGCAGAGGGCAGGTGCCATGTTGGGCACAAGCTAAGACTAGCCTGCTTGCCATTGGAAGGCCTGGGGAAAAAAGGACTCCTTTCTATTGATGGGCCCCATGACCTTGAGACGGAGGGGCTGGGCTAGTGTGGGAAACTTTCTCAGGCACTCACTGTCTCAGAAGCACCAGGGGATGCCATGTGTCAAACTCATCAAAGGTGAGCACTTGCTCTTGTTTTTCTGATTCTGTTTTCCTGCTGAGTTACTGCCTGTGTGAAAGCAGCTGCAAGGGCCCCTTGTTTGATATTGATCCACCCTGCAGATGAAGCCAGGGATGCACAGACACAGGGCTTAGCCAAGGTGCCTGGCTGCTTGCTCTTCTTCACAAGGAGAGCCTGGGGGCCAACTCTCACTCAGGAGGGTGGCCAGAGCAAGTCCCTGCTCCTGCTTGATGTACAGTCTGGATGCATTGTTGCCCTGGACAGGGGTATGGCCACCAAGACACTTGCCCCATGGTGATGTCTCCTAGGAGCCTAGGGTGTAAGACTGTCATTGAAGACCAAGAATATTTCTGGCCATGCTTGGGAGTGCTTGTCAGCCATGTCACCAGTACCTGTGCCTGACCTCCAGCCATTGTCCAGGAGATGAGGGATGGGTATGTGTGCTCTTTTTTTCCTAGCTTTATCTTTCTGCTGTCCATATTTCTCTTTCTTCTGCCTGAGTGATAACTTTTCTTCTGTGAAACAATGTACATTTCTTTTCAAAAAACTGAAATCCATTATAGAATGTGGTGGGACATCAATGCATAAAATAATAAATTTGACTCCTGTCCAGGGTGACATGATGAGCTTGAAGAGATGGCTGGCCATGATGTACCAGGAGTGTGGGGGAATGGGTGCTGAGGAGGGGAGATCAACTAGGAATCTGCAGAGAAGCACATCTGGCAGCCCTGCGCTCCTTCCGAGGGGTCAGCGTGTGCTTCAGTAGACTCAGGGTTAGACAACAGTCTCAGGCAAAGGAAACCCCATATGTCTGGGAAAATAAATATGCTGTGATGCATCTTTTGTGATCCAATCCTGTCTCCACTGGTCTACCATATCTCATCAATTCTAGGAGTTTTTCTTCCTTCAAATGTTAACATCTCTGAAATCAGGATGGGTCTTATAATTGATGGCATCCTAGATGTGATGAAATGTTAAATGATTGTGTCATTCATTGGCCTGTATTCCTACCCTTCTGTTGCTTGGTTCTGTATGCTAACTTCACTCCCCAGATGCCCTGCCAGCTTGCTTCTGCCTTGGTACAGCCAAAGGGAGTCACTGGTGGAAGACCAGAGGGTGGGAGGAAAGGAGAAGCCAAAGTGTTTTCCCCTTTCTTCCTCTGCCTTGAGCGATCTCACTGTCAATGGCCGCCTCTCTTCCTCTGTAGCTTCAGCTCCTGGCACACATCTCCTGCCTCTGCCAAGTTCCCTTCCTGAGATCTGCCAAGGTTCTAGGTCTGCCATGTGGCTCTACCTTCTCAGCTCTGATGACGCTACCTCCTCCTTCTGTCCCTCCAGTCCTGGGTTGGTAGTGGCTTCCCGCCTTGACATTTGCTGTTTAGCTTCCTTTTCTCCATCACTTGGGTAACTGATTCTTTGTGTTGAATTTCCTCTCTTTCCTAGAGTAGTTACTGTTTTCTTAGTTAGATCCTGACTGATACAGTGATACATCATCGCTAAACAGATATTGAGGGGGCATTATTTCTCCTCCCTCAGTCCCCACATTCTGCAGAATCTGGTCTAGTTAGGGTCACCAGTGGTCCCTATGATGCCAAGCTCAGAGGCTTCTTTGAGGTTTGTAGCATTTGGCAGCTGTCCCCATTTATTGAATTCTCCTCTCTCATTGTCTGCTGGGACATCCACCAATTTCTCCTTGAATTTTTCTCAGACTCCTTTGCCCAGTCATCTCTTCTGCAAGTGCCTAAAATGTCGAGCTCTGCAGATTCCCAAGCTCATCCTCTGCTCCCCCCACACATGTCTTTCTCTACCTGCTCACATGGCTTTAAATACAACCTCTCTCTGCAGCACAGAACTGCCTCCCAAGCTCCAAACACAGAATGTCATTGCCCTCAAGCTACATTTTTTGGGTCATATTATGGACTCTTCAAACCTAAGACATCCTTGTCTGATCTTACCTTCTCCACCCCTGATCACACACCATTTATTCTCCTGAGTTCCCTGTCTCAAAGAATGGAAACTTGTCCATCCTGAAATCCAGCCTAGAAACATCAGGGTGTCATCCTGGACACTTCTCTTCACTTTGCTCCCCCACATCCAGCTGGCTTCCAAACCTTATATCCAGTGGTATGTGTAAATGTTTAAAAACAAGCTTGGGAGCGGGGGGGAAACTCCTCTGATTTGTAGCATTTGCCCGTTTCTTTCATGGAAATGCTCCCATCGTGGCTGATTTCAAGCTACGAACGTGACGTCACTGAACATGGATTTGGGAAGCGTTATGCATGTTGGTTTCCGTGAGCTGATATGAGCCAGCTCAGCATACCACTGTGCTGTATCCATCCTCTTATTCTCATTGTCTCTCTCTCACTCTGGTTCAGGCCACCATTTCCGTCTTAGACTCTTAAGATGTCTCCTCACTGGGTTTTTAGGCTCTTTCCCCTTCCAGGCATCCTTCACCAGCTCTGAGCTCATCAGCCCCTAATTAAAAAGCTTTGGTAGTTTCCCATTGCCTAGAAGAGTACCAGAGATGGAGCCTTCTTGGCATTGATTCTGGAGGACATGAGCCATGTCTCCTCTCCACACGTATCTCTCCTCCCAGGCCTAGCACTGGCCTTGAGCTACCAGGGCACTGTACCCACTTGCTGACTTTCTTGACATTTTGCCTTCCTTTCCTCTGTGCCTGCCATCACTTGAGCTATTTAAGCACTCGACCATTTTACGAGACTGACATGCTGCCTGCTGCACTAAGGAGAATATTTAAGACTATTTGTTTGGTGGGCTATGTGATGGTGACCATGAAAGAAGCCGGGGGTGACTCAACTTTGCATCTCAGGGCTACGAGTGAGGTGGTGGACTCCTGAGATGAGGGGCAGGGTCCCCTCAGTGTGTCCATCATTTAGGCCTGTTCCAAGACTTTCGCATCATTCAGAAATAATTAAATAGGTATTGGAAAACAGAAGATTCTCTTGGATACATGTTACATTTGAGGAAATGGAATCAAATGCATAGCCATCCCTTTACCAATTTGCTTACCTTTTCTTCTAGAAATCACTCAACAAAAATTTACAAAATTCCTGCCTTGGGCACTGGAGATACAAAGATGAGCAGGAAATTATCGAAACTCACAGGTGGATTACTATAGAATCCCAGTTCTTCTGTATTAGGGAAGTCAGGGAAAGACTCCTGAAGTTAGTCTTAGCCACAGTTAGTGCTTTGTTCTTATTTTCCTCTTTATAAAATGGGCCCAAAGGACCACCAACCCAATCACTCACCCCCAGGGCTGTTGCTTTGGGCTTTTGATAAAAAAGAGAGATGTTGTAAGAATATCACATAGCATTACTATTAATTTCTGTCATCACTGTGTATGTGTGTGTGTTTGCGTGTCCCCCCATGTCCTTAGCTTTTTCCTAGATATTACGGCAAAATGGGGTGGAAGCGATGGAGGCCTAAGCCCCACCTCTGCCTTCTGGGAAGCTTACAGTCAAGATACAGATAGAAGTGGAGTTTGAACACAGTACGCAACAAAATTAGATGACAACATGTGGTGTTGATCAGTTGGTTCTCTCGGTACTCTAAAAGTAGAAAAAGGAACATGAGTTCAAGTTATAGAGTGGCAGTTTGTAGAGAAGACATTTCTACATTTTCATAGGTATAAGGATTAGAGAAATGCAATCTGGTTCTTATCTTTATGAGGGCCTACTTTTTCATGGAATAAGAAACATTGGGGAATTTCCTTGAAAATTATTTATTTATTTTATAATTTAAAAAATATAATTGTAGAAAATTAAGGAAATATATAAAAAAGTAACAATGTTTAAAAATTTGCTTTAAAAGATTAAAAATCACCCATACCCTCCATCACTCAGAGATAATACTGAAGGTATATCAGGTATTTAAAAAATGCATATTTTTATGTAATTTAGTTTATACTATATATACAATTTATATCTTGTTTTTTTTCACTTAACATTATCACGTAAGTATTTTTCCAGGTTATTAAAAACTCCTCATAAGTATTACCTTTAATGGCTACAAAATATTTCAATATGTGAGTATACTACCATTTATCTGAGAAGTCTTTTTTGTCAGATATATTAGCGATTTCCATTTTTTCATTATAAATAATCCTGCAGTAAAAATTTTGTATCTCATTTTATGTTCTTAGGATATAGCTCTAAAAGAAGTATCAAAGAATATTTTAAGATTCCTGATATGTATTACCAAAATGCCTTCTAAAAGGGATACATCAGCTTATATTCTAAATAATTCTTGCAGAATATTCTCCACTGTCATTTTCTTAACAGGTATAATTAGCACACAATAAACTGCACATATTTAAAGTGTACAATTTAGTCATTTTTGGCATATGTATACACCCATGAAGCCATCATCACAACCAAGATAATGAGCAAATCTATGACCCCCACAAGTGTCCTCGTTCCCTTTTGTAATCCACCTGCTGTCCCTTCCCACGTCAGGCCCCAACCTACAAGTGACCACTGTTTTGCTTTCTGTCACTATAGATTAGTTTGCATTTCCTAGAGTTTTATATAAATGGAACTATACAAAATATACTCTTCTTTATGTCCTGCTTCTTTTACTCAAATTATTTTTGGAATTCATTTGTTGCATGCATTAATAGTTCATTCCTTTTTATTGCTCAGTAGTATTCTATTATATGTATGTATCACGATTTGCTTATCCATTCAGCTAGTGGATATTCAGATTATTTCCAATGTACTACAGTCTGGAAATTAATTTAATTAACTTCCCTTAACATAAATACCTACGAATGAGATATTTAAGTCATATGGCTGCTGTATATTTAACTAACTAGCATCTGTTGTTACTAGTGATTATCTCTTGGGATAAAACATTGATATATTATTATAATGATGATTATGTATTAAATTATTTTAATTGACTCATTGAAAATTACACTGGTCTCCTTATCAAAGATGAGAATGGGAAGGAAAGGAACAAAGACCTCCTTACCATACTCTTTAAGGTATTCAACTGGGAGCAACCAATGGGGACACTCTGTGCACACAAGTGCTTTTTCAACCTCTGCTTCCCACACAGGGTCTGTGGTCTTAGCTCTGCTCTGAATGCCTGCAGAGCCCTCCCTGTTTTCCTTGGAAGAGCAGACTCAGGTCCTTCTTGTCCTTGGTTTGAGTGACCTGCTTGGATTTAGCTTTCTTTCCCTTTACAGTACTTTATAATGAAATGATCTAGCCCATGAAATTTTTATTAAAAATTAATAGAGTGAATTTTGTAAAATTCAAAAATAAATAAATAAAAATAAAAAAAATAAAAAATGGTCTAGCCCTACTCTGGCAATCATAGGACCTCCTTTTCCTTTTCTACACCTCACAGCCTTCCTAATGTTAAAAATGGGAGGTTGTGGTGATGGATAGGAATAAATGAAAATAGCTCCCACATGACCTATCTTGGAGGCCCTGCACCCCAGAATCTCTGGGGTTATTTAGGATCTAGGAAGACGGGCAGAGATGGGTGTTGTCTCTGTGCTAATTTTTCCACATTATTCTCTGAGCTTTCTGCTTAGAGTTATTCATCACATTAATCCTAAAGACTGGTATATCCAATAAGGCCTTTTTGTGAGTTCTGCAGACTGTTGGTTTTGTGTTTGTCTCTCTGTTTTGGAACTGCAGGTATATCCAGAAGGCCTGTGGTGGGGGCAGGGTGGATAATGGGCTGTGGTCTGTGGAACTTTCAGTGCAGCTTGCACAGCCACTGGGCCAGGTGCTGCAGCAGGACCTCACCGTGGCCCAGTGCTGAGCAGTGCTTGGCACCTGGTAGGAGCTCAGCACACATTGCAGTGGACCGAGTGGGCAGGCACTGTAGCATTGCAGGTGGGCTTGGACGACACACCAGGGCAGGCCTGGAAGCTGTCTCCCTACTCTGCACTAACCTCACCTTAAGGCAGAGGTTCCTCAGCTTTCTTGGCTCACAGCATCCTTTGTGTCTCAGTAATTATTTTTACAGTGCCCCAGCCCAAAAAAATACCCCAAAATTCTGTTTATTAAATTGATTGGTTCCCAAAATTTAATTAGTATTTATGTTCTAACAACTTATCTCTACAGAGCGTGGTAGTACATCTCAGACTGCAGAATCAGCAGCGGCACTGTCCTCCCTCAGATTACCCCAGAGTTTATTGGGTGTGGGCAGTGTCCTCTGCTCCGGCGATTCGCCATGCAGGGAGTGCCCTCCTAGTCTAGTGGGCTAGAGGGATGTGAGAATGATCACAACATAATCCAGTCCAGCCCTGCTGGAAGTTGGTGCAGGTATTAGGCATGACAGCTTAAGAGCTCATTTCATCTAAGAGAGTATATGATGAGATAAAGTAGGCACGGAAATGGAGCAAACCCATGCTGCTGTTCCAGTCTAACCCAGAAAGTCAGAGGAAGCTGAGGGTGGAGGTAACACCCAAGCTTGGTCGAAAAGTGTGAGCTGGAGGCGGGGTGGAGAGCCCTAGTTAACAGAAGAACTTGCCATTGTGCCTCAGCACCCAGTGTAGGGCCAAACTGCATAGGAGGAATGTAGGGCAGGGCTGTGGATTTGGACTGAAGAGCCACATTTTCTGGAGGCAATGAGACAGCCACCACCTAAGGGCTGAGTTCTGTGTCTTCTCCCAAGAACTTGGGGGCTGTGCAACCCCAAACCATTTCTGCAATGATTTTTCTCTCTTCATTTTTATTTAAACAAGAGAGAAATACATTTTGCTGGTGGTATGCAATGCCATTTCCAGGAGGCTTGATTTTGCCTTCCAGGCACATGTCTCTGCCCCATTGCGGCTGCCTCACTTCTCTTCATTTGGGGAATGACCTGCTTTGTCCTTCAGAACAGCTAGTTGACAAATACCATCTGATGTTTCTCCCAGGCACCCCCATTCATCTTGGTGACAGGCTTCAGATAACACTGCCGTGGTTGATATTTTATACTTTGGGAGTTTTCTTCAGTGATTTCATTTAATATGCTTTTTTTGTGCCACCCTCCCTTGGTCCCCAGAAAGTTTACATGGCGTCATTTGGTGGAGAAAATGCTTTTCTGCAACTCTGTTTAAAGGCTGTTTAAAGGAATTAATGAAAGGCTCTATCATCTGTTCACGACTGGTTTTGGGTGGTGGCTCTGTAGGTGAAGGAGTGGCATTGATTGATCCTGTGACAAGAGAGCTGCCTGCACCAGCCTCCCTGCCTTGGCACACCAGGCAGTCCCTCTCACACAGCCTTTGTGGTGGCCCAGAGGGGGGCAGAGGGGCAGAAAGGGGGGCATTTGTACTTCTGAGTAAGCCATGGTTGCCAAGCAGCTCTGGAGGCAGAAGCCAGGCTGATCTCTACTCTCACTTCTCCAGGTGTTGGGTGGGAGTGGTGTCCGCCACACCCGGGCCCCAGGGTTTCTGGGTGGTGGACTTGGGGCCTCCCCTCCGGGGAGGACTGAGAGAGAAGGGGGTGCTGGTGAATGGCAGTGCCCTGTCCAGACGTGAGGCAGGGTGGCTAACTGTGTCATACGGTGTCAAGAGACCCACTTGCATTTTCTCAGAGGATGTGGGTGGGTGGGGAAATCACATTCCTGTCCGAGGGTGCCAATCCCAAGGCTGGCTCAGCCATCTTCAGAATCAAGTAAGGCGCTAGAGCCTAGCTTTTCTGTTTTGGGACCTGTCCCTCCCTCTTGCAGGAGTCCAAAGCCCTCCCATGGCCCAGTAGTGTTCTGAGGCATGCCCGCTCCCCAGCCATCCATCTGACCCCTGTCCTTCTTTCCCACTCCCCTCCTTCAAAATCAACGTGCCCCGTCACCCTGCTGGGTGGTGGTTTGGCGACTGACCTGCGATGCTCCGTGTGTTGGCCCTTCACCAGCCCCGGCCAGTGGAGCACAGGCCAGCAGAACAGAGCGGTTAGTCAAAGGGGTGCCCTGGGGTCTGGCTTACTGGGACCAAATGACAGGGAAGACCTGGTTTCCGTAGGGCCAGTGTTGGCATCCAGGTAGGTTTTAGCTGTGGGTGGGGGTGACTGCAGCAGACGCCAATCCAGTCCACAGCTCCTGCTCTTTCTCCACGATCTGCTCTGCAGCCAATGACGTCGTCCTCCCACCACGATCTCACTGGGCCACTCCCTTGTTTAAATCCTGTCAGGCGTTCCAATCATACCAAGGAGATCGTTAAAACATGCATCTGTGGCCCTTTACGGTGCATCCCCAGCTTAACACCCGGTGCTGTGGTCCTTTGTACTTCCCACATGTACGCCCTGGTGGTTGTTTTCTCCTGCTCTTGCTGATGCTGTTTCCTCTGCCTGTTCCCTCCCTGCCTCCTTGCTGACTTGCCTGCTAATCCCTATTCGACTTGTCAGACTCAGCTCTGTCCTCACCCGCTTCAGAAAGCACTCCCTGGGTGCTACTGGTTGGGTTTGGAGCCTCCTCTCTGAGCTTGCACAGCACCATGGTCTCCCTTGGAGCACACATCCTACCTCACTCTCATGGCTGATTTATTAGTTTGTATCCCCCCACCCCCAGAGTATGAGATAACTGAAGTTAACTGTTGGCCATCTTCAGAGGCTCACCAGTGTTTGTTGAAGGACTGAGTGAAAGGAAGGTGCTCAGAGGCAGGCCCATGCCTGAATCATTTTGGGGTCTGTTTGTGCGAAGTGGGAAGGACCCAGGCCAGAGGCTGGGGGATTAAAGGAGGGGTCAAGGGTAGAAATGAGGCAGGGGGTCAGCACCCCACGATACTGCCAGGGGTCTAGGCTGTCCCCACTAGGAAGCAGAGTGTAAGTCAGAAAAGGAAAGCCTCTAGGAGCAAAGATGTGTGTGAAGTGTTGGGGGTGGAGGAAGCTTGCGGCTCATTCACAGTATGCCTGATACATTGCTGCCATCCCTACACAGGACCTCGGCAGGGCTGGCCCCCAGGCCAGTGCTCCTGAACACCTGCCTCTGGCTGTGACAGAAGCCACAGACTGAGTTGAAAGCCACAGGGATGATGGATGCATCGGATGGATTTTGGGATCAGGGGAATAAGGGCTACTTTGAAGGGATGTCTGTGAGTGGGTGGGGGGCCTCCTGCCATCCTCTGCTTTCTTCCATGACTAGTCAAACAGCAGCCTGCAAGGTGGCCTTGTCTTCTAAATGTTGTACCCATTAGGATGTGATTAATTCAGCTGGCTGTGCTGGCACTTCTCCTCCTGGGCATCGAGGTTGATAAGAAGTTGCCAAGTGGGAGGTGATGTCATCTTGCAGCTGCACCTCAGCAGCACCCAGGCCTGAGAAAGGATGGCCAGAGAATGGTCATGGCTGTCACCCATGCTCATCCTTCAGGAAGGAGCCAAGAGAATCTGGCACGTGGGACTCAAGGCGGCTGCAGGGAAAGCCGCACACATCTCTAGGAGCCTCGCTGTGTTTTCCCCGTATGATTTTATTTCCAAGACTGTGGTGCCTTTCTGTCTTCCCTCCTGCTTTAGAAAAGGCTGTTTTGTTATTAAAAGTGGTTGCCAATTTTTTCTTTTCTTGAAAGTGAGAACTCCCAGTTTCCTAGGAGTAAAACATTGCAATCATGTGTTGGATGTTTTGAAGTCACAGCAAATAGCTATTTAAAAATGATGAAACAGTTCCTTGTTTTTATACATCTACACTAATATGTACACATAATGGTGTGCAGGCAGAAACTACCCATTTGTCAGGAGACCAATTCACCACGTGGTCCTGCCAGTTCTGTTGGAGTGAAGAGAACTACATGTGATGATTCACACCTCTTAGGTCCCACAGTCTCATACTTAAGTTCTCTGAAAATGGAAGAGTGAATGCAGAGTGTTTGGTATGCTGAAATACTTTATAAAAGTGTTCATGCGGTGTGACCCTTGGCAAGTTATATAACATCCTCTTCTGCAAAATGGGCAATAATTCTATTTTGTTGTGAGGATAAATAAGGATGTGTGTATAGATATATATAGTACAGATATATAGTGCATATATATGTGCAAACACATGTGCGTGAATGTGTGGCAGCAAACATAATGAAATATTTGGCACAATCAAAATACTTAATAATCGGTTATTTAGTTTAGAATAGGTTGAGAAGCCCAAATGGGACTCTCCAGTTGGATGGCATGTGCACCCTCTTGGAACATTGTAGAGAGTTCTTGAAAAATTTAGCACTCACACTAGAGACCACAGAGTAAACTAGAGGCCATAATTACCTAGAATCCCACAGTTCCAAGGCCTGGGCCCCCTTGGAACTTGGAATACCAGTTAATAGAATTCTGGGGGTAATTGAGGATTAGTCTTCAAGCCTATTCTCTTCTGCAGTCCCTTTGTGGGTGCCCCGAGTGTCAAGAACTATAACTGAATGAGGACCCTTGGCATAGATGTTATGATCCTGATGACCACCATCTTCTGAGGAAGAGCCCCCATGAACAGATTAATGCCACTATAAAAAAGGCTTGTGGGAGTGGATTCACTCTCTTCTGCCCTCTGCCCTGTGAGGACACAGTGTTGGTCCCCTTTTTGCCCTCTGCCTTCTACCATGTAAGGACATGGCAAGAAGCCACTCGCCAGACACTGGATGCCAGTGTCTCGATCTTGGACTTGCCAGTCTCTAGAACTATGAGAAATAAATTTCTATTCTATTTAAATTACCAGTCTGTGGTATTCTATTGTAACGGCACAAATGGATGAAGACAATGACTGTGTTCTGGTTAGTTTGGATCTTGAAGTATTATTCCAGAAACTCAATATATGGAATATATTGCTACATAAAATAAGGGGAAATGTGAAAAGAAATTAAATATATTTTAAGGAACTCAAATGAAAAATTATTGACATTTTAATTCAAATTCATGTTGGTAAGTCTGTTCTCCAGCAACAGCAAAAGTCATAAACTCTTTTTATTTGTTCATAACTTTAAGCTATAAAAGACATCATTATTAATACTTTTTTCTCATGTGGTAGTGCAGCCTTCAAGTTTAAGAGCTTGGGAAAGTAAAGAGAACATGCAGAGTATTAATAACATCATGAAATTGTGTAGGACTTTGTATAATTTGTGAATATAATGCTTTTTTATTACGCTGACCATGTTCACATGCATTATCTCATCTGAGACTCACAGCCAGTTTGTGAGATGAGCAAGGAGGGTCTCACTATTCCCATCCATCAAGCTGGGTACTAAGGCATGGAGGGTTAAGTGACTTGCCCAAGGTCACCTAACTAGTAAATGTCAGGGCTGCTATCAAAAGCAACGTCTCCCATGTGGCCAGCCACTGCTAAGTCACGTCCATTCTACCATTTCAATGGCTCTTACTCCTTCAGTCTCACTGCCCCATTCCCAGCTGGTTCTTAATTTTTAGGAAGGGTGCATCCTCCTCCTAGCTGATCACCCATCCCAATCTATCTGACCTCTCAATCATTTTCTTTCTACAGTAGAGCTAGAGTGCCTCCCCTGCGCCACAGCTAGATGACTCTTGCTAGAACATATGCACAGTCGTGTCATGGCTAGTTGGAGAGTCTTCAGAGGTTCCTGTTGCCAACCACACACAGCACCACCTCCTCCCTCTGACTGTCAGGCCTTCCCAGCACCACACCCACCTCATAGCTCTGCCTCCACCTTCTCCCTGGTGGTCCTCAAAGCCCCAACCCAGCTGTGTCTTCACTTAGACCCTGCCCCCTGCTTTGTGCATGCCGTAGACGCCACCTACAACACCTCCCACCACCACTCTTGGAGATGGATCTGTGCCTCTGGGCCCCTTCTAAACAAGATTTTCCCAAAGAAACCATCACCCCACTGGTCCCAAATTCAGGGATCTCTCCTTCCTTGAACTTTGTAGCTCTTTGGACCTACATCATGGCTTTGACTAACTCTCCCCTGTGGCACTATAGTCTGTCCTTGTTCCCTTTATTAGAGTCTGTGAGTGACTTAAAGGCAGAGACTTATGGATAGAGTGATGTAAAGGACAGGAAGCAGCTTTGGAGTCAGACCACTTGGCTCAGTCACCCTGATCCCCTACTTATCAGCCATGGGACTTCGGCTAGTCATTAGGCTGCTGCTGGAATCATGGGGACAGGGTGTGGTTATATTTAATACAAAGTGAAGTCTGCATCCTGCTCTGAGAGATTTTGATTTAATTTAGGCTAGAGTGTGGCCTGGGCATCAGAATTTTAAAAATCTCCTCAGACAATTCTGATGAGCAACAAAGCTTGAGAGTCATCTGTTTAACCTGCCTGAATAAGGTTAAAACCTACTCTTCAATAAAATCCCAGTCACCCAGGGTTCTCAGCACTGTGTAAGCTGGCATGTGTGAAGCATCTGGTGGGGGAAGCTCTCCATATGCTGCCAATAGATGGTGGTCATTATAATTATGATTCAATTTTGTAACTTCTGCAATGCCTGGCATCTTGTCCTGGATAGCGTAGGTGCTCAAAGCCTAGTTCTAAAATAGGAAGCATAAGAAAGTAGGTGCTTTTGTGACAGAAATGTGATCCACCTATAACCTCATAAGTCTCACGAGGATTCCGTGAGCTCATCTATGAAAGCCCTTAGCAGAAGCCCATTTATTGAGTGCTTCTCTGGCCTCTGTACCATTTTGGTGATGATGCTTGTCACAAGTGGCTTGTGAACAGCTTTGTGTTGCTCATCCTGAACACGGCTGTAGTTGACCATGGCTGCAGTTGACCACAGTGGGTCCTCTGCCCTGTAGATTCAGCCAGGTTTCCACCTAAGCCTGTCTCCTGCAACTCCACTTGGAAGGAGCTGACTAGATGCTGACATTATTGTTTCCAAGGGGAACCATGGCCTCACTCAAGTCTCAAGTCACAATGGGCCAGTGGCCAGAAGAAGATGCACACTATAGAAATAGCTCCTGAACGTAATGACACGATTCAGCTAAAGCTAAAGGAAAGATGAGGGGACCCATTGCACCCTGCCCTCTGCCCTGTGTCAGTGCATTGCATAGTATTATGGAGGGCTGATGGTCTTTGTAAAAACTTGAGTAGGCAACACTACTTTTAATGGTGAATTTTTGCCTTGAGGAAATCAATCAAAGGGAAGATTATGGTTTAGAATTATCAGGCTTTCTTCTTTGCATTCATTTGCTCTTCACAGGAATGAATAGCTGTTAGTAGTCCATCCTGATGCCAGAGGAAAGAAATGACCACTGAAGATTTGGGGGTCTTAGTGCTGTTAAATGAAATGCTTATAGAATAAATAGTACCTCTGATTATGAGGGATATTGAAGAGCTTCAGTGCTCTGCGGGGCCAGAGAGAAATGAGATGAGAGGCCTCAAAAAAGAGCAGTCAATTATTTTAAAGATGAGTTGGCATCTTTTAATTCCTCACCAGATAATGAAATATCTATTTGAGCCTGAGGCTGTTGTATCATTTCTGGAGTATTCAACAAAATTTATTCAACAATCATTTATTGAGTCCTCCTCCATGCCAGGCTCTGGGCTGGGGGCTGGAGATGCACAGAGAAGTGGACCATAGTCGCTGTTTTGGGGGAGATCCCTGGCTGCAGGGGAGAGGTATAGGATGGAGAGTGGTGCAGACTTCCTGGAGGAGGTGTGGCCTGAGCCAGACTTGAAGGAAGGGGAGAGGTTCCCCAGGTAGGGAGAGTTGTTAACCAGGGTAGGAGTAGTCTATGTTCAGGTGAGCCACGGCTTATCCAGGGATGCAGCACTTCCTTCCCTAGCAGGCAGATGCACTGGGTTCTAAGCCACATGTGGCTGCAGAGCACAGACCAGGCCCACCCACACCCATGCCCAGTTACAGAGGACGGGGCAGGACGAAGCCTCCTTGATCAGCAGGTAGGGGAGTGGAGTCAGGAGGACAGGAGACATGGATTCTATCCCAGCTCTGCCTCATTCCTGTGTATGACTTCAGCCATCCTAGTCCACTGGGCTCCAGTGTCACCATCTACAAAATGCAGCCCCTGATAGTCTCTGAATCCCTGACCATAGGTGCTGAGGAGGCTCAGGGAGCCTAAGTCTGCAGAGGCTTCTTGGAAGAAAGAGTTTGATGGGGCCCTAGGGAGTGTAGGTGTTACAATTTGGTAGGTCCTCGCTTATTCTTCTTTCAGGCCTCCTAAAATCATTTCAGTCCTGTGCCCTTGCCCCAGGCTGCAAGCAGAGGCTGCATGAAGGAAATAATGATGCTATTACGAGCATCTCTCTGGGGATTTGAATCCTCTGTAAGTACCAAGTTGAGTGGAGAGGAAAGAGCACAGGCCATGGATCTAGACAGTGGACTGCACATTCTATCACTTGCTGACAATGTCACCGCCCTTCTTAGAGTTTTGCTTTCCTTGTCAGTAAAATGACTGTTATTCCAGTTATTCAAAGGCTTGTGAGGATTCCGTGAGATAATCCATGAAAGCCCTTAGCAGGAAGCCAAGCCCACTGCCAGCCCTCAGTAAATTGTGGTCAATGGCATGCGTGATGCCACGACAGCTCCCACAGTGGAAGAGATGCCTGATAAGGAGGGCAGGGGGATGCTGGAGGTCCCCTGCCACCTCCCCCCAGGGCAAAGAGCATGAGGACTGTAGAACCATTGCTTTCTTCTGCCTGGCCCATACGTCGCCATCAGTAGTATTTGCTAAATGAATGTCTGGATGAATGCATGAATGAAAAAACATGTTTGGCCCACCAATATTTTTTGCTAGGAATTTTGTCTGCACATCTGTCTGTATTGTTACAAGTTAATTGCTCCCTTAGTCTACCTTGAAAAATAAAAAGGATTCCTGCAGAGTTTCATAGATGGATGAGATGTTGGATAATTGGGCTCCTGATCGGGCTGGTGGGAAAGGAAACCGATCCTTATGTGGTGCTCTCTGTGAGCTGGGCTCTGAGGGCTTTCCTGAAAGACACCTGGGTGAGGCCTTGAAGCCAGGGACCCTGGATCCAGAGGGCTGCAGCATAGGTGGGAGCTGGCTGGTTTCCTTCATCATGGAGGAGCCATGTCTCCATGATTGGCTGGGTTTCCAGGGAAGCATGTGGCTGAGAAGCAAAGCAGGGTGTCTGTCCTTCCCAAGCACTGAGTTCCAGCCACAGCCTCATTAGTGGCTGGCACAGGTTAGCGGCCAGAACAAAGAATCTCGGCCAAGGACTAGAGGGCTCATCTCAGAGTATGGCTTTCAGAGGGGATTTGTCACTGGGGGAAGGCGGGCGGTGGTGGTATTGTGTGGAGGTGTGAAGGACTTGTCCTCAGGTGTAAGGGGCCATCAGCTGGTCTGCGATACCTGAGACCGGGTGGGTGTGGGGCAGAGGGGGATAGGAACTTGGGGTTCTGCACCTAGGCACTTTCAAGAAGCTGATGTTGCCCACCCTGGCCGAGTTCTGGGAAAGGACAGGTGCGGCCTGTGCTTTTGTCAGAAGGAAGAGTTCAGCTTAGCATTTGTGAACTCTGCTTCTGAGACTTTGGCATGGAAGCTGCTGAATTATTCATAACAACTCTGTCTTTGCTTTTCTGGTCCCAAGCTGCTGATTTTGTGGTTCTACCCAAGCCCAAGGTGCTTGTGAGCCTGAGAGAAAGGGACTTTGATATAAACATTCTTGGGAAAACTTGCAATGACAGGTGAAGATGCAGGCTTTGGGGCCTCAAGATGACACTGCCTGTCCTGCGAGAACCTATTTGCGGACGGAAGCCTTAGGGCAAGGGCTAAGATCTCTGGCCCCCCGGACTCAACTAAGACATGTTCACACCTTCAGCTGTAAGAATCTCTCTGCAGTCCTGCCCACATCCGATATGGCCAGTTGTCCTACCCTAGGCAAGGGATACGCCAGGGCCACCTCCCCCGGCTCCCCTAGAGGTTTCCATGTCATCTCCCCCGAGCCCTGCAAAGGGGAGATGGGGTGTCTGCAGGAGAACAGCCATGCTGTCCAGGGAGCTGCATTGGCTGAATTTACTCCCTTGCTAAATGTTTTACAGTGTGTGTCGCACTGAGTAAATTGAAATTGGGCAGGGAGATTTTTAACCAATTCATCAGTCCAAGTAAATCCCTGTTAAGAGGTAGAAATGAACTCTTATGGGGATAATAGCCATAGGAAAACAAAGTACAATAATATTCTTCTCTTTTCAAATTGTATATAAAATCAATTGCTGGTTCCCTGCTAAAGAGCCTAATGTCTTGTGCTGTAATTTATTCTGGGAGACTGGGCCTGAGGGATGTTGGCGCGCTGGCAGCCCCCTGGCCCCGCACGGAGGTCTGGGCTATTCATCTTAGAGAGGAGCGCTGAGGAGGAGAAGGAGCTGAGCCAGGGTGGCTGAGACTGCAGAGCTCTCAGGTGAAGGTAGGGCGGGGGAGCTACCTCACCCTGAGCACCCCACCCTCATGCTGCTGCACCCTGGGCATAGGTGGACAACTAGAGGGAGTGGGGTGGGTCCCGCAGGCCCTGGAATAGAGAAGGGGGACTGTAGGACCTGGGCTCTTCTGCGGTCTCTCAGGGCAGAGACCACATCTGTCACAGACCCACTGACTCCTTAGTGCTTGGCACAGAGAGGTGGCAGTGTCAATGAAGGAGTGAATACCTATACTCCTGGTGTTAATTGCAGATAGGAAATAGTACCAGGAGCAGAAGTCATTCAACTTAATCAGGACCAAAGGACTGATAGAGACATCACAAAGTAAGATTCAGGAGCTCTTGGTTCTAAGAAAGGACCTGTGATGTCTGACCCTTAGACACATGGGGATAGGTGGAAAGCCTTCCTAAAACACAACTCCATGAAGACAAGAACTGGGTTCTGGTCATATGTGTGTCCCAGCATCCAGGCTAGGATGACATATAGTGGGTCTCAGAGGTGCTTGTCCAGTAAAAAAGTGAGCAGATGATTTCCCCATCCCCTCTGTACAGAGAGCGCATGCCCAGGTGAGTCAGAATGGCCGTAACGTTTTTCGTGGAGACCCCTCTCTCCAGCCTCTAGGGAGATGGCTGAGTCTTGGCCACAGTCATTGCAACAACTGCCACAACACAAGAGCTGCCATGGCAACAGCCTCCACTGAGCTCTTGTGCTGTGCCGGGCACTGTGCTGGGGGCTTTTGACACCTTACCGTACCTAATTCTCATGGCAGTTATGAGGCATGAACTAGTACAGAGAGACTGAAGCTTGTGGGGAGGCTTAACCTGACTTTTCCGTGAAGTGAGTTTAAATTGAAAGGCAGAAAAATACAACTAATCAAGTTACCATCACCCCTAACAGATTGTGGCTCTGTGCAAATCACTGACATTTCAGTATCTTCCCAAGACTCTATTGCCAAATGTCTTTGCAGAACAGTCCTAGCCAGCAGGCCAGCCCACAGGTTGTAGGAAGAGCCAGCTCTGCCACCTGGGGCCAGGAGCCTCCCCTTGTGACGGTGCCCATCTCTTCCCTGCTGCTGCACCCAACCCCCTTCTCTGGGCTCACCCAGGGGTTCAAGCTCTTCCAGGATGGGCAAAGCCATCTGAATTTCCCACAAATCTGAATATTAAGGCAAAAATTACTAACACCTGCCGCTTAAGGAAGCAGCTGCTACGTGCAAGGCACAGGGCCAGGTGCTGCACATATGGGATTTTATAGACTCCATAAAACAATGTGAGAAGTAGGTACTATTCTCCTCTGTGCACAAATGAGGGAAACTGAGATTCTGGGGCTTAAACAACTTGTTCAAGGCCACTCAGCCAGTAAGTGCTAGAGCCAGGATTCAAATGGAGTCTGCCTGAGGTCAAAGTCACCCCTTTTCCCACTAGGCCCAGAGTGCCATGTCCTGTGATGCAGCAGATAGTTGGGTCAGAAGAAAGTACAGTGGTCCCTGGTCCCAGCTCAGCATGCAGTTGGTACTGTGGCCTCAGACAGGTTCTCTTACCTCCCTGAGCCTCCTCTTCCGCACCTGTAACATGAGTGTGCTAAACATGCTAGGGGTCATTCTCTGGGGGTAGTGCTGTGTGTATATTGATGTGTGTGTGCGTGCGTGTGTTCTTGTGTGCACATGTTTGGTGGGAAGTTAGAGACCTACCACCCACCACCATCCCAGGCAATCACACTTCCTAGAAGGCAAATATTCAGTCTGCTCCTGGGCAGACTTCCAATAATGAAGTGCCCGCCCCCTCCATCTGCCTCCTCCTCCTGCTTGGCCAGTTGCCACCTGGGCCTGGGGCTTGGGGAGGAACAGCAGCCACTCCACTTGCAAATAGGAGTCAGTGGGGCAGAAAAGACAAAACTCAAACCCTCTGTCCTGCCTGACAGCACTAACGTTTGATTTGCAAAGGTGAGAATGTGAGTGATGTTATTCCTGCTGCTTCCTCAAGTGTTCCTGGGTCCTTAACTGATCTCTCATCTTCACATCTCTTCTGCCAAAGGCTGGCTGGGAAGTGCTTCAGAGCCCCGCAGGCGAGCAGACTGCAGGTTCGGACAGGGGTAGAAGAGGGAATAGGGAGGAATGGACAGGAGAAGGGAGAAGGAGGCCCCAGTGGAGACGAGCTCATGGCAGGAGAACACCATGGGCAGGAACACCGCTTGGCTGGCCCTGGCCTCCACAGGACCCCCTGAGTCTTACTATGCTGCCCTCTGTGTTTCTTCTGTTCTTCTGGAATCCCAGATTGGTCTTGATTAAAAGCATAGCATTGGCCATAACCAGTATCAACTAGTGCAGATTTTTTACCTGCACCTTTTTTAACTCATCCATGAATCTCCAAAGAACCTCCTAGATTAAGTATTTTGGCATCAGGATTACTGAGTCTGGGCCAGCACCATTCCAATTCACATGCTTTGTAGCATTTTGGGGACCGTCCTTGCCTTTTGCTGACTTTTTGCAGGTCTATATGGCCTGGAGGCTGATAGGCGGGGTGGTGGTGGTGGTGGTGTGGGCAATGCCCCCAACCAGACAGGCTGGACATTGCAAGAAAGCCACTGCCTGGTACAGAACAGATGTGCAGGTGCTTCTGCATGCTGGCCAGGACAGAGGTCAACCACATTATTTTTTATTCTTCACCTGCTGGGGAAAATAGAGCTTTGGAATTGAGGTTATATTCCCGTGCTCTCAGCTCAGCATGTTCTTGATGCTTCCTTTGCTGGCCTGTTTCTGTGATGCGTGGTGACATGGGAGGGGACTGATACTTCTCATTGAGACAGGGGCAGGGGCTGGCTCTGAGGAAGGCCCCCAAACAGGAGCATCCACTTTTGTGGGACCCTGTGTTGAGACAAACACCAGAGAAAGGGCTTGTGCAGAGTTGAGAGAGAAACAAAACAAAGCCATGAGCAGAATAAAGCAAGCTATCTTAAGCTTATTTCTTTAATAGCTCAGAAAATTTAGTCCAACAAAACCAAGTGCTTGTTATTGCCAGGTGCTAAGTTAGTCCCAGCTGCTAAGTTAGTCCCAGCTGTATTGATGATAAGCCTGTTTTCTCAAGGGCTGCCTGTGTACTTGTTTTTGACCTGTTGCTCTGGGGATAATATCTCCATCCTCACTAAAAACTCCCTGATAGGTGAGTGCATGAGGCAGAAACAACTGGAGAGAATGTGCATATAAACTTCAAGTTTGGAGGTTTAGATTCTGCTTAGTTGCATTGTTTTTGCATAGAAAGTACCTAGAAAAGAAGGATGACAGAAATCAGGATGGTTATTAAATTCAGAAAACATAAAATGTACAGAAAAGGAAAAGTAACTTTAGGCATCTCTATGACTTAGCTGTGAATAGCATCTACATAGACATAATCATGTAAACATTGAATGTTGAGCTAACCGAAGTGTAACATAGCTAAGTCTCCTGGGAGGATGGTGGATAATGCATGCATGTGTGTGTGTGTGTGTGTGTGTGTGTGTGTGTGTGTGTGTGTGTGTGTGTTTAGTTGTATGGAGGGGAGAGAGAACAAGAACTAAATCGTCATCTTCCACAGTGGAAGGTCAACAGATAATACCCCTAGAGGCAAAAAATGAGGTAGCAACATAGGCATGTTATTTAGTGATATGGAGGTAAATAAGGAAAGAATCAGTTAAAATAGTTAAAAAGCGGTTGCCTTGGAGAAGTGGGAAATGGGGCAGAGAGAAGATTCAGCATAACAGCTGTGTTTTTGCAACAAGCCCTGTTGCAAAATTTGACTTCTTTAAAACTATGTGCATATAGAACTTTGAAAAAAAGTAATCAAAAATTAGAAAAAAAGAAAAATATTCAAAACCGATACACAATATCTTGTGGATCCCCTTGCTCCTGCGCAGGGTGCATCCCCCCACGTGGAGGGGGCAGACCTGGAGAACTGCGAGCCCTTGACCCTGACTGCTAAGGCCTGCACACTGGTGCTCTGATCCATGGGGAATGACCAGGGCTCCAGGCTGCACTGGGTGACTGTGAGCCTCCCTGTCTGTCCACACCGGCATCCCTGCTTCCTCTGTGAGGGCTTCCTTAGCAGTGACCACTGGCCCAAACAGCAGAGCCCAGGAGATTTGTCACCTGTTCACAGGGGGTGTCCAAGGTGAATATGGGACAGTTCTGTTGTCATTCACTATTTACAGTTCCTTGTTCATGGAACTGAAAATAAATTTGCTCCATTTCTCACCAGGCAAGCAGCTAAAAACCAGGTTCCTACAGAGAGCTCCAGAGTTTATAAGGACTAATTTTTAATTTTTGAAAATCAAGATGAACTCTTTACTCTGCTTTCTGCTATTGTCATTGTCATCACTATCATCATCGCCACTGGCCAATATTTATGTTCCAAAACTGAACTCTTGGCTTCTCCCTCTCGAAACCCCCTTCTCACCCCTTGATGTTCCCCATCTCAGTAAATGGCATTTCCATTCCTCTGCTCGTTCAGGCCGTCATCTTTGACTCTTATCTGTTTCTCTTACTCTACATCCCACCCACCTGGAAACCCTGTGAATTCTACTTTCAAAATGCTCCCAGGATCTGTCCACTTCTCTACCTCTGTGGTCACCACCCTAGTGGACTGGATGGTCCAGGCCACCATCATCTCTCGTCTGGATGCCTGCAGTAGTCTCCTGAGAGTATCCCTGCTCCCCTACACTCTGAAAATGCAAATCTTAAAACTCCAGCGCCTTTCCAGGGTGCCTAGATTCTACTCATAGTGATTAGCAAGGTTCTACGTGTTCTGGTCACCTCTCCAGCTTCATTTCCCACCAGTCTGTCCCCAGCTTTCTCTGCTTCATCCACATGGTTCTTCTTGCCATTGCTTGACCACTTCCAGCTTGCTTCTGCCTCAGGGCCCTTGCACTTCCAGTTCCCCGCTGGACTTTTGCTCCAGATAGCCACATGCCTTGCTCCTTCCCTTCAGTTAGGTCTCTGCCTAAATGTCAGCTCATCAGAACGGCCTTCCATGGCTGTATTATGTAAAATGGTGCCTCGGCCTCTGCACATCAATGTCTGTTCCCTTCTCCATCTTTACCTTCCTTCACAGTGCTTGCCACTTCTACATTGTATCTATCACACATTTGTTTATTTGACTTTCCCTCTAGACTATAACCTCTATGAGCATCTGACATGTTGATCCCCTGATTTATCCACAGCCCAAGAACAGTGCCACCACACAGAAGGCACTTGGTAGATATTTGTTGAATGTCCCAGTGAATGAATCCTGCATCCACTGTGGGCAGAGTGCTCCCAGGCATTATAGGATATAGAGACTTCACAGACTTGTGCCTACATCAGATTTGTCACACCCATGGAGCATTATCTGATCACAGGGAGTAGCCCACATTGACTTCTGGCAGTTGTGGAGGTGGTCTACTCCCTTCTTAGTTCCTCCTCATGACTTTTACTTACATGGCTGGAATTAATCATGTGTGGCATGGTGGGGGGTGGGGAAGAGATGAGCCAGAGAATTCCCTGCAGCTGAAATTTCATGTGTGGGTTTGATTGGGCGATCAAAGCTATCTCTGTCTATGGGTCATCTGCACATATCTGGGTTTTACTGATGTGTCTCAGTGGCCTCATCTCTTTTTTTTCACCTTTTTAGAAAATGTCATTCTCTCAACTGACTTTTTGAGAAGATTTAGCTGTGTGCATGGGGAGTAATGCAGGCCCCACTTCCAAATTGCCCTCTTTGTGAAAATGTAGTGATATAAATACTTTTGAGCATCTGCTATATTCTTAGCTCTGTTCTAAGCAGTGTGGATGCAAGTGGACTATCAGCCCTAGGGTTTAAGCCTTTTCTCAGGGGCAAGAGTGAACCACATAAAAGAGCGTGAGTCTTCTTGGGGTATTAATGCCCTTTGAAAGCATAGGCCCTGCATAACTTTTATCATTGCCTACACTTTGGGATGGCTATGCCAAGCTTCCTTTACTTCGACTTTCTTCTTCGAAAAATGGAATGCCACACATTAATTAAATGTCAATGACTATTCCTGCCAGTTCAATTTTCTGGCTCTATCTAATTAAAATTAAATGGTGAAATAGGTTAGGCAGACTAAATCAAAGGAACAAAAAGAGTTCAAGCTTCCAAACTGTGTCCCTGCATTTGCTAAATCAATTTCAATTAGCTGCCTAAAGCTGTTTGGCTGCTTTGTGAAACAAGATGCTTGCCTTTTTGGAGAGAGTCTTTGCTCTTTCCAGTTACCCACGTTGACTTTAGCAACCTCATGGCCCTGAGAGTCTCTGACTCCTTTGGGTTCATGCTGCAAGGTAAGCAAGTGAAAAGGTGGATTCCAGGATGGGAACCACAGGTGGAGAAGGAAATTCTGCCTGTTTCCAAGGTGGCCCCACCCTGGGCCCATCCTCTCTTGCTGGTCAATATCTGTCGTGTGTGTTCCAATGTGGCTGGGTTGGAGAGTTGTCTGATTTGTGTATTCCCTTTTCTCTATTGGCAGAGCAAGAAAGAATAGACCTGAGAGATGAGGAGCTTGCTAATTCAGCCAATAATAATTTATTTGCTACTCAGGAGAAGCCAAATTCACTGTGGGCAGCTTTTCCTAACCAAATTAAGTGTTCATCAGCAAATTAAAATATACTACTAATTTCTTATCTCTTTGTGGTTTCTTTGGTTGAATTTTTATATTTTCAGGTATTATTATTATCAATTTATTTTTAGATTACAGTTGTCCAAATGAACTTACCACATGCTCCAATTATACTTTAGATGGGTGTTTTGGTATTAATATTTTAATATATTTATAGTTGTGGATGATAGTATATTATATTAATATTAAAACATCTTATATTTTTTTTTTAGTTACGAAATGCTCACAGGTTCCTAGGCAGATGTAATACCCTTGGTATTAAAATGCTTCTGTGGAGCCTTAATTTCTGCTTAAGGATCATTTTTAATAGTTGGAAATGCTGGAAGGTTTTTAAACAATGCTCAGAAAGGCTTCCTTTTTTGGCATCTGCACCTTATAAACTTTTGTAGATCTGAGAAAGCCATGCATACTCTGGCCCACCACTGGATGGTAGGCTTCAGAACTAGTCTGTTTGTGAGTAGAGGTCCATCTATAGTTTCACTGTATTGCTACCAGAAATCTTCCTATGGTATATTTAGATCATGGTTAAAGTCTCAAACCAGTTTTTGTTGTGCCTAAGAAAAGGAAATGAGCATATAACATGGATATAATAGAAAAATTATTAAGGATTCAGTAAAACTAGACATGATGAGATAATATTGAGATAAGTTGGATAGTTTTGATGGTGGGCCAGTTCTAGACATTAGTTCGAATAAAAATATATCTCTCTGGCTATGTGTTCCATAATGGACAATACTTCAAAGCAGTCACTGATACTTTAGAAACAAAAGCAACAAATGAAAATCTTAGAGATTAGCTCTTTCCTATGCAAAGTCCACCTCTAATCTGGTATTTTTTTCATGCTATTAATGGAAGGATTTGAGGCTGGTTTTGACATGTTATACTTATATTTTTTGATCAGTGAAACTTAATTATAAAAATATTACTCACCTTTAATAAGCAGCCATTCATGTGGAAATCTGTTTACAAAAAAAGAGTGGACTGAAAGAAGAAAGATAGGAAGAGCGATTGTTACCTGATTTAATATAATCTAACCATATTAAATCTTAATTAGAGAAGAGGTTTTAAGCTGCGGATCTCATCTGGAGACATATGCCTGAAAGCACTCCTAAGACAGAAATGAGCTTTTCCTTAATTCGCTATCATAACTTGGTTTACATATTCATTTCAAGGCTTTGAGATAATCCCCTGTTTTAACCTTACAGCCACAAAAATCCACATACCATTATATTATGAACTTCAGAGATAGGAGAAATTGTTTTGTATTACTAACACTGCTGTCCATTGGATTTCTAAAAGCATGAAATTATATGGGTAAAGCCCATTTTTAATCAAATCTTTAAATACCATGTGATTTAAATTTCTCAGAGAATCAAAATGCCACCATTTTTCAATGTTATAGTATTAAACTACGTAATAATTTAATATGTAATTTTCAACATAGTTTAAAAATCAACTTCCAGGTTATTTAGAAGATATTCTGTATCTTGTTTTGTTTTGTGTAATGTGCTTCATATTTTAAATGTAGCTTACCCAATCAATATGTTACCCAATGTTATTAACTTGCCAAATATTATTAACTTTGCATATTTATAATAAAATGAAATTAAAACCCAATAGCCTAATGCTTCTGAAAATAAATATTTAAAGCTTTATTATTTTTTAATCATTTGTAATTTGATTTGACCTTCCAAAATGTTCTTCCTTCATTACATTTCTTTTTTTTTCTTTCTTGGTTCTGTCTTGGAACCAAAAGTAAAAGTTATTAGCATCAGCCTACAAATTGATCTGTCTCTTTAATCAGCCAAGCAATGGGTGATTTACAACAATGGCATGTTAGAAAATGCTCATCATGGGAGTCAAGAGGGGAAGCAAGAGGGAACTTGTGGGGAAATGTGTTGGAGAAACGGCAGAGACGAGGGGTTGCAGGCACCCATTCCATGGCAACTGAGGGGACTAATAAATTCTAGTCTTAACCAAGAGCACAGGTTCTTACTCCAGGAACTATTTTCCAGAATAATCCATGGCTATGGAGGCTGCAGGTGGTCCACATACCTCATAAATAAGCAATATTGTCAAAGATGCTGCTCCAAGAGAGGAAAGCACTGCCAGGAAGAGATGCATCTAGTCACTTTGTTCTCCCATTTCAATTTGGTTTCTGTAGCCGTGAGCCACTGAGGCTCTTCTCTGCTCACCGCCTCCTCCAGTGGGTTCTCCTCCACTCCTCTATGCCTGGATGTCTCAGCAGCATTTGACGTAGGTGGCCATCCCTTTCTCCCCAAAACACTGCCCTCCCTTAATGCTGGTGCCCCAGATCTCATATTCTTCTTACCTCTCATACTGCTCTGTCCTGATTGCCTTCCCTCTTTCTAACTCCTCTAACCCGTTTGTGTTGGCCTTTCCTTGGGCTCTGTCCAAGGTGCTCTTCTAAACTCTGCTTACATCACTCCCTAGGTAATCCCATCCAGTCCTGTGATGAGATGTTTTAAATACCATGTACACGATGAAAGTTTCTAAAAGGTATACCTCTAACTCCTGCCTTGGAGCTCCAGTTCTCTGCTGGGTGTTTCTATCTGGATCCCAGTTGAATATCTCAAAGGTCAAAACAGAATGCTTGTTCCCTATTCCTCATCCCCAGTCCCAGGCAAATCTGTTCCTTTTCAAACCATGCCACAGCTGCACCAGCCAAAATCTTCTCTTTACTGAGACTTCCAAACCAGCAGCGATGCCATCAGCTTCACCTCCAAAATGTGTTCTGGATTTTCCCAGTTCTCCCCATCTCCCCCAAGCATGTATCACTGTTGTCCACGACCTTCTCCTGTGTCACCTGTTGTGTGGTCTCCTGCTCTGACTCCATGCCCTTTCAACAATTCACTCTCCACAGGCAATTCTCCACTCAACAGGTTTTTTAAGGCAAATAAGATCATATCACATCCCTGCTTAAAACTGTCCAGAGGCTGCCAATGTACTCTGCCTAAAATCTAAGTCCTGTAGGTCAGCCACGACCTACAGGACTCATGAGGGCAGAGTGAGCTGGACTGAGCCTGGCACCAAGGAGAAAACTGGAAAATTGACCATTTCTGTCTAAGTGATGGGTAAGGAAAGATGCCCACAATAAAGGGTGCAGAGCAAAAATAGGAGAGCTTTCTGAGATTCGTTTCATCATGAAACCTTGTAGGTGTTTTGTTCAGCTTTATATAAACCAACCGTTTGATTAGCAGGCCTCTGGGTTGCTCTCTAGATTGAGTTTCCTAGGTCGGGGAGGAGGGTCCATGGGTGTGTGTACCCTGAAATTCTGACATTGTTTGAAAAATTGTGTGTTTGTGTTTTCATGTGCATTGTTTTTCCTGGAAAGAGCATCCATTGCTTTTATCAGTTCTCAAAGAGGTCTGTGGCTAGCACTAAAAATAGCTTATTTGAATACAGAGACTTAGGGATTAAGCTGAGGAAAAGAAGGTAACGGAATCTAGGTTGCTTGCTCTGAGATGCCTTTGGAGTCTGTGGTTAGGGCCTGATTGCCATAGAGGTCCAGTTTGTGTTGTTCAGATGGCAGCACTGAACAGTAGGATTTCCTGGGATGATGGGAATGTTCTATATCTGTGCCATTCAGTGTGGTAGCTACTAGCAACATGCATACTGGCAATGTAGCTAGTGTGACTAAGGAATTGAATTTTTAAACTTCATTTAATTTTACTTAACTTAAATTGAAATAGCCACACATGGCTAGTGGCTGCCACATTGTACAGTGCAGACTCAAGCCTTGATGTCTAAGTGTGGCTGGGCGTTAATTAATTATTCCTGATGTTGTTTAGCACTTCAGATCTTTCCCAGATCCTTAGCATCTTTCATCCCAAGTCATTCTAAGAGAGGTAGATTGGACAGGTTTTCTTCTATGATATTATTGAGGAAACACAGTCATGTTTGCCTGTTTTTTCTGGGTTTCTGAGAATAGAACTGAATTTTTATAGAGCAAGTTCCAGAATGTATTAAAAATTTTAAAGTAAATTATTATATGCATATAAAGGTTGTTGTTGTGGATCATTACTATAATTATTGGTAATAACAGCTACTGTTTATTCCATGCCCCATGGTACTGGGTATTGAGCTCTGTCATCTCATTAGTTTTCACCCCAGCCCTTGAAGGGAGCTTTTGGCCTGGCCCAGAGAGGCTCAGTATCTTGCCCATTGTAAGTGACAGAACTGGGCTTCTAACCTTTGAGCATCTGCAGTTCGCAGGGACCAGCATACTGTGGGGAGTGTGTTTGTTCAGTCCAGCCTTGCTGCCTTCTTCTTGTGGAGAACGTTAAGCTTTCTATCATGTCTAGTAGCAGGGACTCTGGTTTTCCCTCCCCTTCAGCCAGACTGTTCAGAGTCTAGATTAAATTTTCTCTATTGCTCTTGGTGGAGTCTCTCCCAGCCCCTTATGGAATTTTCTTGGTGGAATTGTGCGTTCCTGTATTGCTTGCTCATACTTAACTGTGCCATTAGCTGGCAGTTTGGTGTACACTCCTCCCCAGCTGTGAGGACAGGTGTGTCTCGCATGGACTAACTGGCTCTGGCACCAGCACACAGTGTACCGGAGAGCTGGGTTTGTTAGCAGCATCTGTCGCACGCTCAGGGGCTGGCTGTGTGGGAGTATTGCTGGGCTGTATTTGAAAGGTAGCAGAGAGGCCTGAGAGACAAGGTTGATATGAGGGCTGGGTATGTGCAAGGAAAAACTCTTCTTGATCATCCTCAGTGCGTTCTTATGCACTCTCCTTCACTTAATGACGTATCGTATATACCTATTATCTAGCTTGATGCTGCTTAAAAAATTCCCCTTGGCATATTAATCCCAATAAAAGAAGTAATCTTCAATAATTTAGTTCTTTTATCTTTTGGAGAGTAAAATATTTTTAATAATCCAATTAATGCAAACTGAAAGTCTAGCTGCCTTTTCCTTTCTGCCTGTATAATTTTAAAAAGGTAGAAAGTAATGGATTTGCCTAATGCTGGGCCCTTATAAACCACTGGTGGCAGGGTGCTTTGGCAATAAGTATCAAATGATCTTAAAATGTTTGTACCCCTGCATTCAGCAATTAAAGTCATAGAAATTTACCATAAGGAAAGAATATTAGAATGGGCAAAAACATATTTAAACATGTTAATTGTGGCATTATCTATAATAGAAAAACCTGGATGGAGCCACTGCAAATGGACAGAAAAGTACCTGGCCAAGCTCATTAGTTCCCTGTGTCTCAACTTGACCCCAAGTGGTCCCACCTTTCTCACCATTCAGGATCTCTTTCCAAAAGCTGCCTGCCATTATGTCATTGGCTTGAGCTTATGTTTTATAGGTAAGAGAGGTACTAAATAGAAAAGTAAAAAGCACGTCCTTAAAATCATTTTTTCTGCCAATCAGCAAATATACAGGGACATTGTTGGCAGTGGAACTGGTCCACCTCAGGTGATAGACGTTTTCCAGGTCTTTTGTCTCCAGTGTCTTTGATCCTTCCAGAGAGATCTGGCCAGGAGCCAGGCACACAACAAATCATATTGATCAAATTGCACACCTTGAGGGCAATAGGTTAGTCACTGAACCCCTGGTGAGTTCAGCCTCTGAGCTGCAGGAACTGCAAAAATTTCAATAGGTTGCTTTTGATTATGTTCTGGAAGACCTGCACCTCCTGTATGGCAGCTGCAGTTGTTACTCCAAACTACAGTGAAAAGTGAGAAAGAGGAAGTGGTTCTCATGGGGGATAAGGAGAACCAACCAGAATTCTCAGGAACAGAGAATGGGCCAGAGTCTTTAGCACTGGAAGACCAGCACTAGATATTTTCCAGCTTTTCTAGTTTTATTAGCATTGTAAAACTGCCAGTTTTTCAAAAGACATCTTAATGGGGATATATTGCTTTTGGGGACCTAGGGGCACTGGCTGAGTGGGATGGAGCTGAGGTAGCTCTTGTCCTTACCACTCTGTGTTTTGCCTTTCAGGGAAGCTCTGACTTGGTGATACCAGTCAGTTTCAAACATTTTCTTCACCTTGTTGGGCCCAATGACACGCTCCCTTTAAATTCCATGCATTAAAAACAAATAACAAAGAAACAAGAAAAATAAAAAATAAAAGAAAGAAAGAAAAGTGAATCATGCTGTATTCACGAAGATAGGCAAGCTTCAGCAGGGTGAAATTTTAAAGCACAGTGTTGCCAGTGAAGCACCAACGTAATGAAGAAAACATCCCAAAAATGTCAACCCCCTGGGTCCACATCCCGCAGTGTCTGCGGGGCACCAGTCAGAGTCAGTTTATTGGGTTGTGTTCAGTATGTACTGGTTACTCTGCTAGGTAGTAAGATACAAGGAGGAGTAAGATGTAGTCCTTGCCCCAGAGACTTTCTACTTGTGGGAAGACAAAGAAGTAAACAGACATTTAGAGGCTGTGGGTGCATCAGGGAGGGGCACTTACCTTGGTCTGTGGGGTTTGGCAGGTTTCCTAGAGAGGAGAGGCGATATTGTGGTAGGGAGTGAGCGGTGGGAGGTTGTCCAAGCAGAGGAAGTTGCAAAGAGACATCAGAGGGCTTTGGTAGAGCTTGAGCATTGAGGAGCCTTTAAGTATTGCTCCTGTATAAATAAAAGCTCACTGCTGACTAGTGGGGACCTGCCTCAATTTGGAAGTTTTTGTATGAACAAATTTTATCAGAGGTCTAGGGCTGTAACACAGATGGATTTGCATGCTAATCACTTAGTCACTCCTGGTAAGGTCAAGGAGAGGATGTGATATATGTGTCATCTATCATGTATAATACGGATAGGAGTCCAGCCACATTCCCTCCTCAGTGGGTGCAAGGAGAGCCTTCTACCCCAGGACAGCTCCTCTCTGCTTTTCAATTTTGGGAGCACTTTGACTTGTGTTAATTCAGCCAATCCTCACAGCAGCCTTTGAAGACAGAAGGATAGCCAGCGCAAGTCCAGCAGGTGAAAAGTGGTCAAGTTGGGTCCAGGATTCTGCTGAGAGGTCAGCTCTGATGTTGCAACCCCTATCAGCGCCTCCTCCTCTGCCCAGCATGGCCTCAAGCCTGTTGCAGGCCTTGCAGCTACCTTTGCAGCCAGCTAGGACCCCACCTCACCACCAAAGGGGTGGGGTGTTCCTCTGTCCTAGCCTATCACAGACCCACACTTTCTCTTCAGCTCACCTTTCTCCCATGCTCTTCAGCTGCTACTGTTCCTCTCCCCTGCCTTTCTGACGCCTTCCATTCCCTCCTCCATGGTTTTCTGTTCCCCAGTTACAGAGAGCACTGCTTTCCACACAAGGTTTGTGTCCCTTACTTCCATGGGGTCTGTTGCCAAGCTCTCCCACTGTCCATCCTTCTGGGTGTTGCAGGGCCCTTTGCTCTGCCTGCCCCCATCCCCCCTTACCTGAAGTGAAGGCTGCCTTCTCCTGGGCCCTGCAGAGATGGCAACTCCTGGAAACTCCCTGCACCTCTGAATTTCTTAGCTCTAAAATGGGAATGTGAGAATCAATTGAGATAACGAATCCAACAGTCCCACACTGAGCCTTACTGCATCCGGGGTGCTGACACACGACAAGCTCCTTCCCCTCATCTGGCAGTTGGTAAACCCACCTACAAAGTACCACCAAGAGGCTTCTCTCACCTACCCTGCCAGGGGTACTCCCCGGTTTCTTCCCTTCTGAAAGACCCTTGCCAGTTCAATGTAATCCATGTGAAATTGAGTCAGTAGACTTCAAAAGTGTGATGTGAAAGTTTTAAATGTCACTTGATACACAAATTTGGAAATAATTTGATCCTCCCCATTTTTTTTTCAAATTGTGTAGTTTCAAAGCTAGATGGCTGAACCATAAACTGTGTTCACACTCGAACTGGTAAACTGAAATAACCCGTTCTTTGTCCATGTCCTGTGAATCATTTTGTTGCTTCTATGCATTAGAAGGCTTTGAGTCATTTTGGTAATCATTGTGCTGTTATTTTAACATTCACTGTTACTATAATTGGAAATCCGTTTTTATACCCTATAACAATGTCATCCAAGTGTTCATTAAGGAACATTGCTAGTCCTGAAAATGGCATCTGAATGTCAATAAGTTTGGTCCAGAAGGTAGAGCTCATAAAACACCATGAAGAAGGCCAGACGGCTGCCACGCTATGCTGCTCGGTCACGCAGATAAGAGCGCTCTGTGGAATATTAGGGCCAAGGCTGAGAAAATAAAAAAGCAGCCTTATCATCAAATATGTGAGAGTGCTTGCAGATTTAGGTGCTTCTAAGATTCCTCCCCTTTACTTTTTATATATCCCTAGGTCTTGAAAGATACCTGTTTTAAATTGTTTGACAAATGTACCTTTGCTTAAAATGCAATTGCCTTGCGAGATCAAAGAAGTCATCCCCAATGTAAAGGACAACTTTAGCTTTTTATTGCCAAGTTCCTGGTTTATCAATAAGTAAGTAAATGCTTAAAGAAAAGGAGAAGGCCTATGACAGGCAGGTCCAAGGTGGATACCCCACCTGGGAAGTTAGAGCTAAATAGGTAGAGGTCATGTGACTCAGGTAGGCTCAGAGATGCCTTTAAAGGTCTCACTGGAATGCTTTAACTCACAAGTTTTCCCTAAATGTGCCAGATTATCATTGTTGGTATACAGGATAACTTTAGACAGGTACAGAGATAAACTGTTTTTGTGTTGATAGCTATGTCTTATTTTAATATTGTCTTAAAGCATAGCTAGCATATCAAATTCATGATATAAAGTTTGCTTGTTAAAATAAAATTACTGAAATGAACAAAATAGACCTATTTATTTTTATCTTAATTTATATGACACATACATATGTGTAAATATACATATATTACATATGTGTAGTTTGTTTATTTCAAAATATTATGGGGGTACAAGTGTTTTTGGTTACATGTATCAATTTTGTTATGCTTGAGTCTGGATTATAAGTGTGCCCATCACTCAGATAGTGTTCATTGTACCCCTTAGGTAGGTTTTCACCCATTCCCTCCTCCCCCATCCCCTCTGATAGATTTCTACTGAGTTTTACTTCCCTCTGTGCACATGTGCTCACCAGTTAGTTCCAGTTTGATAGTGAGTACATCTGGTGTTTGTTTTTCCATTCTTTGGACACTTCACTTAGGATAATGGTCTCCAGTTCCATCCACATTGTTACGGCAAAAGGCCTTAACTCATCCTTCTTCATAGCTGAGTAGTATTACACAATATACATTTACCACATTTTGTTAATCCACTCATAAATTGATGGGCCCTTGAGTGGATTCCACATCTTTGAAATTTTAAAGTGTGCTGCAGTAAATGTTCAAGTGCAGGTGTCTTTTTGATAAAATGACTTCTTTTCCTTTGGGTAAAAACCCAGTAGTGGGACTGATGGAGCAAATGGTAGGTCTACCTTTAGTTCTTTGAGGAATCTCCATACTGTTTTCTATAGAGGTTGTACTAATTTGCAGTCCCACCAACAGTGCATAAGCATTCCTTTCTCTCTGCATCCATGCCAGCATCTATTGGTTTTGGGCTTTTTAATAAAAGCCATTGTAACTGAGATAAGGTGATATTTCACTGTGGTTTTAATTTGGATTTCCCTGATTATTAGTGATGCTGAACATTTTTTCATATGTTTATTGGCCATTTGTCTATCTTCTTTTGAAAAGCTTCTGTTCATGTCTTTTGCCCACTTTTTAATGGAGTTGTTTTTTTTCTTGCTGATTTGCTTGAGTTCTTTGCAGATGCTGGTTATTAGCCCTTCATTGGATGTATAGCTTGTGAATCTTTTCTCCCATTCCTTAGGTTGTCTATTTGCTCTGTTGATTATTTCCTTAGCTATGCAGCAGCTTTTTAATTTAATCAAGTTCCATTTATTTTTGTTGTTGCTATAATTGCTATTGGGGTATTTGTCATAAATTCTTTGCCTAGGCTGATATCTAGAAGAATTTTCCCTGCATTTTCTTCTAGAATTATTATGGTTTCATACCTTACATTTGAATCTTTTATCTATCTTGAATTAATTTTCGTGAGTGGTGAGAGACAGGGATTCTGTTTCATTCTTCTGTATGTGGCTATTCAATTCTCCCAGCACCGTTTATTGAATAGGGCTTCTTTTCCTCAGTGTATATTGTTGTCTGCTTTGTCATAGATCAGTTGGATGTATATGGGTGGTTTTATATCTTGGTTCCCTGTTCTGTTCCATTGGTCTATGTCTCAAATTTTGTGCCAATATCATGCTGTTTTGGTTACTATACCTTGTAGTATAGTTTGAAGTCTGATCATGTGATGCCTCCGGATTTGTCCTTTTTGCTTAATATTGCTTTGGCTATTTGGTCTCTTTTCTGGTACCAAATGAAGCATATACCTATTTTTTCTAGATCTGTGAAATATGACATTGATATTTTGATGTGGATTGCATTGAATTCATAAATTACTTTAGGTAGTATGGACATTTTACCAATGTTGATTCTACTGATCCGTGAGCATGATATGCTTTTCCATTTGTTTGTGTCCTCTACAATTTCTTTCTGCAGTGCTTCATTGTCCTCTTTGTAGAGATAGATCTTTCACCTCCTCGTTTAAATATATTCCTAGGTACTTTATTTTCTTTGTAGCTATTGTGAATCATATTGAGTCTTTGACTTGAATCTCAGCTTGACTGTTATTGGAGTATAGCAGTGGTCCCCAACCTTTTTGGCACCAGGGACTGTTTTCATGGAAGACAATATTTCCATGGATCGGAGGGGGGTGGTAGTTTCGGGATGATTCAAGTGCATTATATTTATTGTGCACTTTATTTCTATTATTATTACATTGTAAAATATAATGAAATAATTATACAACTCACCATAGGTTGGGAACCCCTGGTGTATAGGAATGCTACTGACTCGTGTACACTGATTTTGTAACCTGAGACTTTGCTGAGTTTATTTATCAATTCCAGGAGTCTCTTGGTGGAGTCTTTGGGGTTTTCTAGATATAAGATCATATCATCAGCAAAAAGCGATAGTTTGACTTTTCTTTCCAAATGTGGATATAGGATCTATTTAAAGAAACATCTTAAGAACATAATATTAATAGGATAGGTGGCATACACAGCTATAGCAGAGATCATGAAAGTATTATGCAAATGACGGAATTTTGGAAAATGTTGGTTTTAGCTTATTTAGGTAAATATAGGCACTGTGTTGATGGAAATCATGGCAAGCACGTATTGTTCTTTTGGGGCAATCTATCGCATAATTGAATGTAGTGCTATTTTATATGAGGCTAATTTCAAAAGCTAAAACAACCATATCTATTAAATGCTATTTTATTTGATTAATAAAAATGCTAGATTGTTTTAGGATTGAATAAATATAAAATGCTAATTGGATATAAAATGCTTATTTATGTGATCATGGGCATTGCCATAAAACTATAAGACAGTTATTACTGTTTAATATTGCTTTAATTAGAAGTGCTCTTCCAAAAGTTAGAAGACAATAAGCTTCTCATAACAGTTCCTGAGGAACCAAAGTGATGTTGCAGTCAGATCAGCAGTCAAAATAGAGCAGGGAGATTTTCTTTTTCCCAAGAAGGTACAGAGTGATGTTAAGTTGCACTTTTAAAGATCAGGGTTTCAATAGGCTACTACAGAGTTGCTGAATTTAATTTAGTATTTATTTAATGTATACTATATACCATACTCTGTTAGGTTCCTGGGGATGTGGCAATGTTTATATTAGGCAGAATTGTTCCAGTTGCAAGTGATAGGAAACCTGACTCAAACTGGTTCAAACAAACAGAGATGTAATTTACAGGTTTGCACAATGAAGAGTCTAGGTGTGGACTTCCGGCATGGCTGAGACCGGTTGCTCTAGCAGCATAGTTGATACACAGCCTCCTCCGTCTCTTAGCTCTGCTCTCTTCTTTAACCTCCCATATGGTAACTGCTGACAAGTTGAGGTCATCCACTGGATTTTAGGTCTATTAATAAGAGGGCTTTATTCTACCGCAGCTTTGACATCAGCCAGAATTGAGACTCATTGTCTAGGCCTGCTTGTTTTGTTACCCGGCATGGGGATGGGGTTGCTTATGTGGACTGAAGATGGTGGCAAGGTGGTTTTCCAAAGGAAAACAGGATACCTCCTGCCAGAGGAATGGGAATGGACTTCAAGGGGCTCACTGGCAACTGGGGAGAAGGTGCCCTTGGGCAGGACTTTTAACAAATGGAGTGTGGAGAGGGCACTTTAGGAATGGAGTCAGAATGCTCAAAGGTGTGGAGGTGTGGGTGAAGATGGGCATTTAGGAAACTAGAACTGGGCATTGCTGGTGCAGTGACTCATAAGGATGGAGAAGCATAGAATATAGTCATATCAGAGTCTTCTGAGAATGAAAAGAATGCCTCTATTTGACAGCCCCTACTCTTACCCCGGGGATTGGTGGGTAAGGAGCCTGCACAGGAAGCTCAGAGTCTGGCTGCACAAAGCACAGAAGGGAGGGATCACCAGAGTCAAAGCTCTCGGCCACAGTGCCCACAGTGCCAGCCTTTTGTAGTGTTGTACCGGTAGGCAAAATAGAGAGCCCCAGCCATTTGTCCTGAAAGTACTTACTGAGCACCTATCGTGTGCCAGGCACTGTGCCGACTCATTAATCACATTGGAGCCGTGACGCCCCTTGTCTGCTCCACTACCAACTATTTACTAAGTACCTCCTGGTTACCAAAGGTTCTATGAAGAGCCATGGGAAAATGAACTGAGAGGGACAGGGATCTACCCTCAAGTAGAAGTGGGAGGAGAAGATGCATGGGGCTGCCAGGAGCTCTGGAGAGGAGGAGCAGGGGGCTCCTGGAAGGTGCAGAAGATTGCAGAGTAGAGGGGCTGGGGTGTTGAAGGCTGCTGTCCTCTAAACCTCCTGGTCTCCTGTTCTTTGTTTCTCTCCTTTCCTCTTCCAGTTCTCTGGAGGAAACCAAGCTACACATAAGAGTGAATGTTCAGAGGCACACTTGCATCTAACAGGGCTCATGGCCATGTGTAGCTTAGAAAAGTCCTTATGTTACCCTTCTGCCACTGCCCCCAATGTTCTGCCTCAGGGTTCTCACATGCCCTTTGAGGTTCTCTCTCCTGCATCCTATTGAGATGAACAGGAAATTAATCATTTTATTTTTCCTTCTTGTAATCCTGCCTTTCTTCTCAAGCCCATATTTAATTATCCTATGAGGGAAGAGGGCAGATTGATCAGTGCCTGAGATCTTAATTGTACCACAGTTTCTGGTGCATGTGTGTGTGGTGGAGGCAGTCACTGGAATGTTGGGACACTGGCCTTCTTTCTCTCTTATGCTCCCAGAGGGAGATCCATTCCCTCCTTCCCTCCTATTCCAGGATAGCTCATGTTGGGTCATTTAGGCCAAACCCTTCTTGAGCCTAGTGGTCTCTCTCTTTCTCCTTCTACCTGAAAAGATTTTAGCATACACTGGACCCAAGATTCAGATTCATGTGGCTCTAGACCCATGTGACCTGTGCTCATGTCCCAACTCAGCTGGCACCATAGACCTCAGTACTAGGGGAGACTGGGTGGCCCTTTGTTTCCCATTACCTGCTGCTTCCTCCACTGGAGCCTGCAAGGAAGAGGAGGGGTGGGCAATGGTCAATGTCCAGTTAATCTTGGGTCTATAGCTAAAAGATGATCAAATGGGCATCAAAACCTCACTTTAATTCCAAAGATGCATACTCCTGAAGGGCCTTTTGTCAGAAGAGTATATCCCATTTCCTTCACCCTCCCCACTCCAAAAAATTAAAATCAATAAAAGAAAGAAAGAAACTCACAAACTGGGCCTATATTTTCTGGATGCTGATCTTATTAATTTATTAACATTAATGCCCCAAACACTGGGCAAAATCTTGATCTTTGTGAAAAGCATATATTGGTTTAAATCCTAAGTTTGCCACAAACCATTTCTGTGGTTTTGGACCAGTTTGAGTCTCAATTTCCTCATCTGTCAAAGATGATAAAAATACTGACAGACCTGGTAGGGCTGAGAGAAATTAATGAAAGCATATGACAAGTGAATTGCAAATGGCAGGGTGCTGCACGAATGAGAATTGTGACTGGTGCAATGAGTCTGTGGAAGTAGGGCCAGTCCTTGGGAACTGCATTTGGGGGCTGCCCCGGGTGGTCCCATGACTTGCTATTGCCCAACCCATGGGATGCATATGGTAGGATCTTCACAGGGACTTAGGGGAGGTCTCCCAGTGGAGCACTGGCTTAGCTTCAGTCGGTCCTCAGGGACAATGGCTCCTCTGCTCTTTGCACCTGCCATGACAAGGGGTGCAGAGTGAGGCTTAGTCACAGAGGTCTTCGGCAGACCAAGCACTTTCCTGCTGTTCCTACACCAGTCCAGGTCTTGGGCTGCAAGCGTACCTTCCAGGCTACACGCTTCCCTGACTGCTTCTCTTTGCCTCTCCCATGGTAACCCTCCACCCACAGCCCCTGATCCTATTTAATGCTTATGTGATACATCCTTCTCTTGTGTATTTCCCGTTGCTCAAATGAGCCTCTTGGATTGGAAGAATTGAGTAGAAAATAGACAACATTTATTGAGAATATACTATGAGCCATACACTGTTAGACAGTGAACGTACTGCAAAGAATTCCAGCCGTTTCCTTTGCCACTGAGGAGTTTACAAGAGAAAGATGGTCCCCTCGTTTTGATTTCTTTTCCTCCTTTCCTCCCTTAGAATCCCGATGTCCTTCCTCAATGACTCAGGTCTCAGGCTCAAAAGAGTTTGGCTTTGAACCAAAAGAAAGAACTATGCGTCGCTGGTGTCTTGGCCTCTATCTCTCCAACAATTGCTGGGGTGCTTGTTCTGAGCTGTGGCTCTGGCTCTGAGGACCTCTGGGGGCAATTGGAAAGTAAGAGGCTGCTGATCTCAGCCATGCCCTCGGGTCTTCTTTGGCATCATCTGTCCAGGCTGAGGTCCTGCTTGCCATGAGCATCCAGGAATGCCTTGGAGAAATCACATTCCCTTCCTGAGCTCTGAATATCCAATTTTCCCTCAGGGACCCTAAATGACCCCATCACCCATGAGCAGAGTCTTTCTTTGGGAAATTGCTTTCTATTTCTAGCCTCCACACCTCACAGCATAGCATATTTTCCACATGTCAAGTTAAATATGCTGTTGTCTATCCTGATTTTCTCTTTCTTCCTGGAACCAGGCAGTCAGGAGGCTTCTGCTCAGAGCTTTGTCAGGCAGGGAGACATATGGCAGTTTCACGGACTTTGCATCCTACTCTGTCAGCCGGCTTTTCTCTTCTACCCTTGCCTGTGATCCCTTGAATTCTTCCTCACAGAATTGTCTGCCATGCTAGACATTTTTTTTTTTTTT
>NW_012136080.1:16187354-16227256 GCF_000956105.1 Propithecus coquereli
CAGTAATGGGATTGCTGGATCGAATGGTACTTCTACTTGTATCTCTTTAAGATATCTCCATATTGCTTTCCACAGAGGTTGCACTAGTTTACAATGCTAGACATTTTGATTGGGCTCTGTGTACAGAATCCACCCACTGTTTCGTATGCTTCATTTCAGTCGACTATGTGGAGAGCTTTGTGGAGGAGTCTGAAGTCTTAGCAGGTCTGTTATTGATGTTGCCATGGCTATGACAAGGAAAAGTGGTCACAGGGGTAAGGGGGCTGCATGCCTATCTGCTATCCATGTTCAGGTGTAAGGGGGATGGAAAGCCTCCTGGCTACAGGTCTCCAATCTGCAGCTGTGCAGGTGGCAGACAGGTACTTTTTATAGATGGCAGTGTTTTGGCATTGCCAATATTCAGTTGCAGCTGTATCCTATATTTTTAAAATTGGACCTCAGGCATACAAAATTGGATTAATTGTGATTCTTTTCATCACATACTATTATCAATGACCCTCTTTAATTTGTTAAAAAAACACAATAAACACTTGTGAACCCACAACTCAAACCAAGAATACTATACTACCAATAACTTACATCTACCCATGTTCTCCTTCCACATCTCATCTGTCTGCCTCCCCTATGCCACAGGGGGTGACTCTAAAAGTTGTCATTATTATTCCCTTGTTTATTTTTCAAAATATTTTTATCACACATAATACCTATATCCAGAATTGTTTAGTTTTACTTGCACTTAACTTTATAAAAAGTATCTTACTGGATATTGTCTTCTGAGAATTTTTTTTTCAGCCAGCTTTAAGATGTTACTTTGTGTATTTGTATAATATTCCAGTGTGTGAAATATCCATACTTTATTTGTCTATTCCACCATTGATGGGCCTTTGGGTAAGTGATTGTCCAAATTTAAAAGATAACGTTAAATTAGTTTTCAAAGCATTTGTTTTATTTTACACTCCTCCTGGTGATGTATAAAATATCCACATTAAACCACATTCTCTTGAAGACTGAGTATTGTCAGACTTCTTATTTTTCCAATTCATTGTACAATGAATTCTCATCTTGATTTTTCAATTTCCTGATTGTTCCTAAGGCTTAGCATTTTTCATCTATTATTGGAAATAAGTGTTTCATCTTCTGTGAAAATGCCTGGTTATGTTTGTTGTTAATCTTTCTATTGGATTGTTTATATTTTTTAATTTTTTAAGGTGCTTTTTATAGATTCTTGACACTAACCCTTCTTTAGTCTTCTATTTCTCAGATATCTTTCCTGGGTTGTAACTTGTCTTTTCTCATTGAGTCATTTTTTGTTGAATAAAAGTTTTTAATTTTAATGATGTTTAATGCATCAATCTTTCCCTTCATTGCTAGAATTTTCTGAGCCTTGTTTAAGAAATCTTTTCCTATCCCAAAGTCATAAAGATACACACACACACACACACACACACATGCATACACAGGGTTGATTTTTATGAAGGATATGAGTTAGAGATCCAATTGTAGTTTTTATATATGGAGAACCAAAATTTCCAGCTCTATGGATTGAATTTTCCCTTCTTTCTCCTGTGTTGATCATGCTATTTCTGTTATATGTTAAAGTTACATGTATATGAGGATCTCTTTCTGGGCTCTCTGTTCTGGTTCATTGCTTATTTGTTCTAGTCTTGTACCAACATCATTCTGTCTTACTCCCTTAATACCCATCTGTGTTTAGTCTTTGTGTCTGATAGGACAAGTTCCTCCACCTTATTCTTCTTTAGAAGTGGTGTGTGCATGCTTTGTCTATTCATCTTCAAATATACATTTAGAGTCAATATGTCAAGTCTCCTGATAAAAACTTGTTGTTTTGAATGGAGTTACATCAAACTTATAGGCCAATGTGGAGAACACCGACATTACTCTATTAAAAGTTCCTTTCCATGAATGTGGTATATCTCTGCATGAGAGATGGAGTTAATAGTTTTCTTAAGTCTCTGGAATTACAGGGCGCATGTGTAGGAGATAGCGCCACCTCCTTTCTTCTTGCCAGTCTGAGGTTTACATGGTGTTAGATTAGAAAAAACCTTAATGGACATTTGGTATGGTTAAAAAGTTTTTTCCCTACTCCCAGGTAGGTTGTGAAAATTAAAATGTGGTCATGTCCACAGAGGGTCTTCTAGCTCAGTGTGTGGTCCCGGGCAGTACCTGAGTAGTCAGAACAGAACGTTGTGTTGGGAAACGAGCCTTCCTGAGCTGAGAAATCGGACAGGCCTGGGTTTGGGTCCTTGAACCTACCAACTAGGAGGTCTGGAGCAGGGATTTCACATCTCCCAACTTTGGATTCCTTTGTTTAAATTGGGGAAAATAGTATCTATTACTTGCTGCTTCTGGGAGCTGTAAAGTGTGCAGTTCAGTGTTTGACGCTTGGTATTAACACAAGTCCAGAGCTCAGTAAAGAGTGGTTACTTTCCATAAACACAGGACATTGCCTGTCTTCCTTCCAGCTTCAGGAACTGCAAGGGCCCTCCTCACAAGGGCTCTGCTGCCTGCCCTACCCCGGCCCAGCATGGACTTAGAAGCTGACAGCCTCATTTCTCAGCTGACTTTCTGACTTATATTCCAGTCACATTCAGAGGCTACACAGCTCTAAACAGGTTTTTGTAAACCTTGAGGCCAAGTTTAAAATGAGATTACCTGTGATGGGAGGAGCAGGAGCTTCAGACTCAGCTCTCCTCTTCTGCCTGGACCTTGCGATTCCTTATTCTGAATCCTACAATGATCCCATTATGTCTGCCTGTCCCCATGGCCTGCCCTGACTGGAGCAGATACACTACTGGTGCCTGCCTTTGGAGAGGTGCTGTCTCCAAGATTCAGCCACTTGAGACAGCCTCTGTGGTGATGGCCTGAGACGCCCTGGCATTTTTTAATCTCGACTGCTGGGGAACCTGGGGATCGGGAATAAGTCCAACATCTCATACCTACCTACCTCGGGCCCCAGGGCTGTTCTTTCGCCTGTTGTAGTCTTTAAGGATGAATCTGAGTCTTGACTGGGGCTGCCGTGGTTATCTGCGTGGATAGAGAAGGGGTGGGCTCTTCTGGGGGCCTCCAATGGATCTCAGATTTGCCTGATAGAGATGGAACCAATTAAGATAATGTTTCTGATAACATCCCAGTAAGCTCTGATACACTAGCTTAAAACCCTAAACCAAATTGGAGACAGACACATTTTTTATTTATTTAACTTCCATCAAATACATTAAAAAGTGTAAGAATAAAAGCAGATGCTCCTAAGTCATTCATCCTCTGTATGAATTATATATAAGAAGCATTTTGAATTTCAGATCTTCCCTTCTTCCCTTTTTTCCTGAGATCTCTGTTGTCACACTAATGAAAGGAAAGAGACAGCATGTTTAATGAGTGTTGGCAATGTGCTGATCACTGTGATGGGCACTTTGTACAATCATCTCCTTTAAGCGTTACAGCAGTGCTGTGGGGCTAGCGATAGTTAACAACATGACTACATTTGTGGTTGAGGGAACAGAGTCTTAGAGGTTACTGTTTAAATTCAGGCAGACAGGTATAGAAGGTTTCTAACACATAGTGGGCACTTGGAATGTGTTATTCATCCCTGGATAGTACTTTAGGAATGACAAAGAACCTTGCTAGCTAGGTGGCCTTGAGGAAGATATTTAGCTAATGCTTATTTTGGAAAGTTGTTTTGATGAATGAGTTAATATACATGTGAAATGTTAAGACCAGTGCCTGGCACATAGTATGCACTAATTAAATATTAGCTATAAATGAAGTAGTGTGTAATAACTCATAATAATAATTAATACAATTGTGAAAAATATGATAAATATTGGAATTACTGCCTCATTTTATCATTTATTGATCTGTAAAACAGGAGTTGCCCAAATAGAGAGGGTTGCATGGCAAACTTAACACAGTGTCAGGGCCCCGATGAGTATGGTTCCTACTCTGCAGGTTGTCCCACATCAGTGGTAGTCATTGGGTAGTGGCAATGAGAAACACCCCTGAGAGCTGCGCTATTTGCAGGCAATCTCTGGGTGCTGGCTCGGGTAAAGCATCCCAGGTTTTCCATTTTGCTCTTCCCTGGCCTACATTATCCTTCCTTTCTCCAGGCTCCTATCCTGTGCCATCTCTCATCTTGCCCAGAAGACAGGAAAAGCCATTCCACAAGTCTTCATCATTATCTTTCCATCTTCCATGTTGACCGAGGGCTTGTGAGCCTAGGAGTCCAGAATTAGGGGCCTTGATTTTAGGATTCTGCAGTTGTTGGCATGCTTGATTCTGGGGCTGATAAAATGAAAGAGCTGTTTAGTCTTCAAGGATGACTGGGAGAAGCACATAAATAATATTTCAAAATAACCTGTTTCATTTTAAAGAGCCTACAATATTGGCTTATTTGTTCCCATTTTGTACATGCAGATACGGAAGCTCGGAGTAGTTAGGTCACTTACCAAGAACACCACTCACTTATCCAGTCAGTGAGGAGGCTGATGAGGCTCAGCGTAGGTCTGTCTGAGGTCAAAACAAAGGACAACTCTAATTACATGTGCTTTAGACCATAAAGCTGTTTCCTACATATCTCTTGTGCTTTTTTCTCTTCTTTTCCCCCATTATTTTTTTATTTATTCATCTATTTTTGAGACAGGGTCTTGCTCTGCTGCCCAGGCATCATCATAACTCACTGCAACCTCAATTTCCTGGGTTTAAGTGATCCTCCTGCCTCAGCCTCCCGAGCAGCAGGTGCCACCACACCCGGCTAATTTTTCTATTTTTAGTAGAGATGGGGTCTCCCTCTTGCTCAGGCTGGTCTCCAACTCTTGGCCTCAAGCAATCCTCCTGCCTCGGCCTCCCAAAGTGCTAGGGTTACAGGCATTCTCCTCTGTTCTTTTTTCTCTCTCCACTTTAGTGTTGCTGTTAATATCTATTCATCTCATCTTCTGTGTCCAGTCTCCTGTTGAACATACCTGATGAGTTCTTAATTTGATATGTTGCATATTTCAGTTCCAAAATACCTTTTTAAACTTTTTTATAGATTCCAATTTCTGTTGTAATTCATTTTTTCATTTGTTTATCTTTTATTTTCCTTAATATGTTAATAACAATTATTTTTAAGTCTTTATCTGCCAACTCTGATACCTGGATTACCTACTGATCTATTTCTATGATCTTTCGTCCTGTGGTTTTTGTCAATATGTCTAGTAATATTTGATTGTATGCTGGTCATTGCATGTAAAAAACTATAGAGGTGCTAATAATATTTTCTACCAGAGAGACATCTCCCTTTCCTTTATGAGGCAGATAGAGAGGAGAAATGATTAACTCAATCCAGTAAAAAAAAACCACACTAACAGTTTGCACCACTAGTCAGTGCTCACTTCCTCTTTGAAGTTTCGGGTAGCCTTCATTGCAATTTGTCTTACACTAATTAATTAAACAAGTGCCTTCATTAATATGCAGTCCTCTGGTTTATTCACAGAATTAAAACAAAGAAAGATAAATAGCTAATCAGTTTGAAGGTGACTTTCTTAATGTAAACAGATGACTAATCTGACCTTGGTTTCCATTTATGGCAGGTGTCATCTGCAGAGTCCTCCAGGTGAGGTGCAGACATTGATGAGGTGGTATGTGGGAGAAATCAGTGTAAATCCACCTCCGGCCATCTGGATCCCAACAGGGAAACCTGTACAGCAATCAGCACCAAGAGCCATTTGCAGGGGCAGTAGGGAGGATGAACCTCTAAAATTAGAGGGGAAGTCCTTCTTTAGGGAGCCTTTTTGGTGCTGGGCCCTCTCAGAGAGTTAGTTCCCTGCTGTTTGTGGACTTTCAGTAATTCACTAACATGATGGAGCAAAGACTTGGCGAAGATGTCTGAATTGGGTAAATAAGACACATTTCTAGTCAGGAGGACCTGGTTTCCAGCCCCTTTAATCAATGCAGGAAAACTTCAGTGTGAGGGGCTTCTTATGCTAATTTGGTTATTACATTGTCCAGTTTACAATAAAACCTGCTGGATTTGATTGCTGGGGCTCCACGGTGTTATGAACCTGGAGGACATTATGATAAAGAAAATAATCCAGGAACAGGAAGTCAAACACCGCATGTTCTCACTCATCTGTGGAAACTAAAAAAAAGTTGTTCTCATAGAAGTAAAAAGTAAGACAGAGGATACTAGAGACTGGGAAGGGTAGGAGGAAGGGAGGGGTGGGGAGATACTTGTTAAAGGGTACAGAATTGCAGCTAGCTAGGAGGAATAAATTCCTGTGTTCTATACCACTGTAGGATGACTATAGTTAAGAGTATTATATAATTTCAAAAAGCTAGAAGGAGGATATTGAACATTCCCAACACAAGGAAATGATAAATTTTTAGATGATGCATATGCTGATTACCCCGATCTAATCACTGTATAGAATGTGTATGGAAACATCACTGGGTACCCCATGAATGTGTACAACTATTATTTGTCAATGAAAAAAATAAAATTAAATTTAAATAAATAAATAAGAAAAATTCACAAACAAACTTCTCTCCATCCTGTAGCCAGCACTGTTGTGCCATTCTTGACATGTTGGTGGTATAATATACCCCTTCTGTTGGTCCAAAGTTTCTCATTCATGAACAAGTGCTGCTACCGCAGGTGGCCCCCATCTCCTATGGCCATTGTAGAAGGCTGGGGAGAGACAGTGGTGGCCTGTGGCTAGCCCTGGGTATTGCCTCAACCAGGGAATGTGCAGCTAAAGCTGAGTGCCAGGAACCCGAGTGTTCCTACTGAGCCAAGCAGTGGAGCCCTTGGTCTGAGGATGGAGGAAGCTTGTGGCAGGGCAGCTTGGGGAGGACAGTGTCCTGTGACTCCTGGCCATTAGGTAGTCTCCACTGGCCTCATGTCAGGCATGGTCTCAGTCCTGAACCACATACATGGAGAATTTTGCCCCTCTCCTCCCTCCAGATCCTCCAAACTTGTGTTTCGATATTGATTCCTTTGTCCTCAGGCTCTCCCACACATACTTGTTCTTTGATGACCTTGGCTTTCCTGCCCTTTGGTGTTAATCCAACCTCTGGTTACATTTCCTCAGACTGCCCGAAATAGTGCTACCAGGCCCCAGGTCTTCTCCCAGCCCCTCCGCCAGGACTCACACACACAGCCTCTCTGCCTTTCTTTGTGTCACCTTTTGGCCCCAGTGAGCCTTTTACCTGACAGCCTAATACGGACTCATCCCTGAGTTAAGCGTGTAGGGGTAAGTGAAACAAAATTTCTGCCATTAACTGGCTGGTTCTACCTAAGGAGACAAAAGCCTCTCAGTTCTCAACAGAATGGGGCTATGTCTAAGTGCTGAATAGCATGGTGCTGATAGGTGCTAGAGAAAGTTTGATGATGTGAGAAAAGTTAACGTAATTTGAAATGGGAGAAGAGGCAGATTTTGACCTGGGATGTGTCTTCTGGTCCACTTTTGGACTTGGGCCAATGTCATTATCAGCTGGCAAGGTGTGTGGCAGACAGCAAAGACAGGAAGCGAAGCGATAAACAGAGTCGTGGAATGGTGCCAACCCACACATACCAGAATGGTGATAACCAACAGTCTCTAACGTCGACAGCTTAGTCTGAACAATATTGTATATCTGATTTAGTCTAACAGTTAACAATATCTAAGTTCATTTATACTACTGCTAAGATTAGGAAAATTATGGTTCAGGAGCCAGAGTCGATATGTTGATATTCAATATAACATACACATTCATGAAAAAAAAAGCTCCCAGTTTAATCCAGGTTGAGGTTTTGTGCTTTCTCAGTGGAGTTTCCATGGATGCTTCAGTGTTAATGAGAATGTGATATTCCTGAGCAGATGGAGAAAGTGACCTATGGCTTAAAATCAAATTAGACATTTTTGTGTGTGAGAGATACTTCGTTTTATTCTTTCTGAAAAAAAAACCAAAAAACTAGATTTCAAGATAAGTGCTTTTGGCCACAGATTTCATTATAATCTTCCTCCCACAAATCTAAAATAATCTTATGAAAAATTCAAAGCCTGTTTTTAAAATACTTGCTAGGCTTTCTTTGGTATGTGAATCCTCTACCAGGGAAGCCTTCCTTAGTCTGCATGCAAATCGTGGAGGCAGCTGGTCTCCACAGCCTCCCGCCCCTTGGAACCTCCGCAGGCACCCTGCGATCCACTCTAAATCTCCTGGCTGGCGGTATAGTGCTTCATCATGCTTTGTCCGTGTCACTTCTGCCCTAAGTAAGATCCACAGTGGGTTAATGTTTCCTATTCAAGCACTGTCATCTTCACTGTCTGTTGAATTTATGCCTGCATTTCTTACCAGCTGTGTGACACTTGCTATGCTATTTGCTTTTGGTGCCTCAGTTTTCCCATTTGTCAAATAAGAACATTGCTCACTGCTGATAAGAGTATTACAAGGTTTATATATAATTTTTTAAAGTGCAGTGTCCAGTATATTATTAGTACTCAATAAATAGTAGCTCTATCACAATAGGGATTAGGATGAAGTGAGGCATTCACCTCAGCTGAAAAATGTGGGGCACCAGAAAATATCTCGGATATCAAAGTAAATAACATTTAATGCAATATTTTAGAAAATCAAGATGAATGCAAAAATCCATGATGAATGAAATGTCAAGATTTAAAATAAATACAAGGTCAGTATTACTGGTTTTTCCTTTTGCCTCAGGCTCTAATATGGCACAGCATGGCACTGGTGGTGATAAATAACCCATCCATGCCTATTCCTGCCCCTTTATTGCTATTTGACCCATAAAGAAGTCCCTCTTCCTCTGCCACCCACTAGGGATCTGAAAATAAGATAGAGTGGGGTGGGGGATTGCCCGTTGCACAGATGGTTCCACTAAGCTGTTGGGCTTGCGGAAGAAATAGAAAACCATGCATGTGTCCAGGAGCAGGCAGGCCTGAGTCGAGACTGAATAACTGGTATAAGCTCAGGCCAAGGCCTGATGAGATGGTATGGAAACAGGGACCAGGGGAGCAGGAGACGCAGGTGTGCTGGCAGCTGGCATGGTTGGCACAGGCATGAACGGTGCCCATGGAAACTGCTGGCCAGCACTGTGTTCTGATGGGGCAGTCTTTTCCCTTCCCCCATCCCCCTTTCAGTTTTTAGTAATCCAATTGTGGGAATGTGGTTGAGTCCCATGCAATAGGAATTTAACTCATTTACTTATTTGTGCTGCCATCAATTTTGAAAAGGAGAGAAGAGAACAGTTTAAGTAGTGCTAGGGATCCCAGCCACCATTCCATGCAGAGGACGTGGGCCCCAGAGTGAGCAGCAAGGGAGCCGTGGGAGGCTCAGCCTGGCTCTCCTCTTGGTGGTTCCCATGTGCCTACGATAGTGTGGGAACCTTGTAGTGCCGAGTGTGCTCCTTGTGTTTGTTACTTGCGTGTGCATGCTGAGACTGCATCGTGGTAACTGTGTGAGCCAGGTACCACGTCCTCCGGCTTTCAGCAGAACCAGCAACTTTGTCCAGCGATGGAGGAGAGATGCTGGATGGTTCTGTATGAGCCTTCTGGGTAATTTGAGTAATTTTATGGAGGTAACTTGAACCATCCATGATTTGCACAGCATATGCTGATCTAGAACCTAGATAAGATGCAATTTGCTATTTTATGCATTCATCTACTCACTTACTTAACATTGAATAGTACTGAGTGAAGACTCTTGGTCAGATACTGTGCCAGCTGCAGTGATACTTGGCAAGACGTGGTCCCAGCGTCAGGAGCTTGTGTTCTGGTGGGGAATAACCCCATGTAAACAGCTAATTCCAGCAGAGCAAGTAGTGTTGGAGGCATGGTTCTGGTGGGTTCTCTCTTCTTTTCCAAGTCTTTGAATTTGTCCCATGAGTATCCCAGGCTTCTTCAAGAGAACATCTGTGAGATGTCCAGTTGTTCTCAGGAGCTACAGCCTGGGTCTTTGCAGTGGTCCGAGTGGCCATGCCCCTGGCATCCTGGTCCACAGCATCCTTTTCCCTTTGGGCAGTACTCCAAGGCTCAGGTCACCTCCTGCTCCTGGGGTCTGCCTTTCCTGGCCTCTTCAGCCTGCTGTGAACACCTTCTGTGCTGTGTTGAATGAGGAGGCTGCGGCCTGGTGGGTGAGGCAACCCCAAGAAGGTAGGTGGTGCACTGCTTGTGTGAGGCCACGGGGGATATAGGCAGCTGTTCGTGCAATCTATGGGGGCCTCGGGCCCTGTCCCCACCCTTTGGCCAGCCCTCTGAAGCACCTGCTGTCTGCTTTCTTCAGCTCCGCCTGGAGCAGAGCCAAAGCTTTCTTTGCCTCCATCAGGGTTTCCAAAGTTTCAGAGTTAACAGAATTTTCCTAATGTGAACAATCAGAAGATTACAATTTGGCTGCAAAAGGACATCAGAGAATCGGTTGTGTTATTTGTCCAGCACATGTTTTCAGTGATGGTGACGACGGAGCTGGCTGTGTTTTTGCCCAGCCACTGGCTTGATTGTTTGAAGCCACATTCTCTATTATGTTAAAACATCAGAGAAACATGGATGATACAATCAGTCACCCCAGAAATTGATCCAAATGGCATTTGTTTTGCAGATTTGCTCAACTATTTAGGCGTTTGGCATATCTAGACTTTTTTTAATGTAACTTTTTTTGCACCATACAAACATAAGCCTTGTTGACTTTATTTTTGCATCAAGGTAAATATTTTCCTTTACTAACATTTAACTAATGTGCAGTGTTACACATAGCTGAATAAATAATAAACATGGAATGGACTTGTGTTAAGCAAATTTTGGCTGTAACATTGAAAAAAGGTTTATCTCTAATGTTTACAAAAAGAATATGTTCTATCCTATTGTATTTATCTAGCCACACTATTTTCTGTTCTTTCCTGAAGTCCCATTTCCTATTAAAATTATGAGTGTTGATCTTTAAAACTGACCTTGGTAAGTCATTGCCTGCTTTTGATACATTTTCTTATTTGTTTGTTTTTATTGAGTAAGAAATTCATGGGCATTATACCAAAAATTAGATAGTTCAGATAAATAAATACAGAAAAGAATTTAAAATCACCAATAATCTCATCACTAAGAAATAGTGAATGTAAACTTTTCTTGGTGTTAGTCTGTTCAGATATATGTATTTGTCATTTACTCAGTAAATATTCATTGAATTCCTATTTTGTGCTCAATACATGGACTCGTCCTATACATATTCTTTGAGACCTGCTTATTTCTTCTAGATGTGTATGTACATCTTTCCAAGTCAATAAATGTGTGTTGACATCATCTATTAAAATGTTTTTCAGTTGTAAGGACACATTGGCATATCTTGTTGTTTTTAAGTTTTTGTTGTTATAAAAATTACTGTAATGGAGGTCCTTGTAAATATTTCTTTGCATGCTTATCTGATGAGTTTGGAAAGATTTCCATATGTATTTTTCCAAATTATAAGACAAGATGTAAAATCCACTTACATCCCTCCCACAAAAATGCACCAGTTCTCATGAGTCACTGGTTAATGAAACTGCTGTCTCAGCAATGGGTTTTCACCCACACTATTGCCCCTGGCTGGACTTTGCTTTGCCAGGCTCGTGTTTGATCGTCCTTCAGTTTCAATTTAAATGTGACATTCTGAGAATGTGTTTCCTGACCTTCCCTCAGAGTAGGTTTGTACTATTATTGCTGCTACCCCAGCCCTCTATAATACTTACACTTCTGTCCTGGTGAGATCACGGAACACAGGGACCCTGTCTCTTTGACTCACTGCTGTCCTTTCAACCAATATGCATGGTGCTTGGCCCACAAATACATGTTGAATGAGTAAAATTAACTTTCTGTGGCCGATCACTTATGCTTCTCTTTGATTTGCATGTCTATCTTTTGGAAGATTTCTGTGCCCTGTCATGAAGAGGAGGTCTTGGTTTTACTCTTTTGTGTTGGTGTGTAGACTTTGTCCTAAACAAAATGAGAAAATATTGAGTCATATAACTGAAAATTCCAGAGGTAGAACTGGCTTTCAGACATGGCTGGATTTGTGTGCTCGATGATGTTCCAAGAAATTCCTCTTTGCATTTCCAGAGTTGCTTTCCTCTAAGCCGGCCGCATTCTCTGTGGTAAGGAGGATGGCCCGCCATTGTTTCAGATCTACCTCTTGCTCTTTCCCGATAATTCTGACAGACATTCTAGGGAGGCTTCTGCATGGCCTGACTGGAGTCACAGGCTCTTCCCTGAACCTCCCACTGTGCCAAAGGAGATGCAGCCCTCTGGGCCCTGGCCCCGCAGGAAGCCAGAGGGACGGAGAGGAAGACGAAATTGGCTGCTGTCACCATCGGCTGTACTCCCTAATTGTTGCGAGGTCACCAGCTGCTAGACCTTTTGGGGTCTTGCTTTGTTGTTGTTGATGTTCAAGTAGAAAATCTGAGAAGTAACCCTGGCTTTATTGTCATGAGGACCCAATGAAACAATGAATATGAAACACTTTGGCAGTTATAAAACCAGTTGACAAAAGAAGGGCTCTTTGTATTTCATATTTGGCATTCCCTTTGTCCTTATGCCTTGGGTGTGCCTGAGTGACCTGCATGTCCCAGAGGTTGCGGGGCGTCAGCTAGAGGGGTGGAGTCTGAGCCCAGGCACAGGCGGGACCCCTCCCCTCAACTCCCTGTGGAGGGGCGTGTCGCTGCAGTCAGAGCGTGAGCTGACCACCGCAGGCAGGCTGCTTCCACAGACCCTCCTGGACAGACCCAGGGACCCGCCCGGAGGGCTCTGGACTTGAGCCATGGCACTGTTAACCCGGCAGCCTATTAAGGAGCAGTGTTTCCTGGGGTCTACAATCCCTTGACTGGCGTTCTGTGACAAGCCTGTTAGTATTAAAGTGAGGTCTGTTGCAGCTTCTCTGCATTTGGCAGGTGTGTAGCTTTCAGAAATGGTCTCAGCACAGCTGAGGAGCCAGTGGCAAAGGGCAGGGGGAGACAGCTATCCTCTGCTTCCAGGACAGGAAACCTTGACCTGCAGACCACCAGCTCCCCCAAACTCATTTCTGTCTACTTCAGATGACCAGTCTGCCTGTTATTTGCTGTGTGACTTCAGAACAACTGCTGAATGTCTCTGAACCTCAGAATCCATTCTCTGTAAAACCATTCCAATTGTGCATTTTAAAATGAGATAATACACAGATGCCACCTGGCCCAGGGCTTAGTGTATAATATATCTTTAATCAGTGGTCATCTTTCTCTGTCCTCGTCCTTTTGATGATTCCTCACACAGTTGTTTGGCTCTTGTACCCAAATGTAACCCTGGTCCTTCCTAAACGCTTTGACCACTGGTCCCCTTTTCCTGTCTGTGGCCACCTTGCAACAGAGTTTGCTGAGTCCCTGCAGGAGGGGTGAGTGTCTGGGGAGTGGAACTGAAGTGCTGAGCCCAGGGTCCAGGTGACAGGCAATGGGCATGGGGTGAGAGGAAAAGGACACCTGCACTGGGGTGCAGAATGCTCCTACTCAGGAACATGAGGCCAGGGAACCCTCTGGGAGACCTGAAGGCCATTGCAACACCTTATTGCAGAAAACCTGAGATTCTAGTGCTTGAGGTGTGCAGGAGAACCTGAAGAAGGAGCAGCGGACTGCGATGGGAGGCTGGCAAGGCTGGGCACTGCCTGCGTAAGTGCACAAGGCAGCTGGAGGGGAGATACCAAGCCTGGGCACTCCCTGAGGCCCATTGTGTGGCTGGTTCCTGCTTCCTATTGTGCACAGAGTGTGCCCAGGGTGGATGCTCAGAAAACACTTAGAGTGCTGAGGAAAAGGGGAGAGAAAAAGAAGTGAGAGCAGTTGAGTAAGGAGGTGTGTGCGGGTGAGGGGAGGGAGCAGAGGAAGAAGAAATGAAGAATAAACTGCGTGTATCAGTAAGGATGCTTTTACTGCAAGCAACAGGAAACATCACAGAAACATGTATTTACTTCCCAAGACAAGCTGTCCAGAGCTTGGTGGCGATGCCATCAATGTTGCCAGCGTTCTCCTTCTCCCTTGACTCTTAGCCTGCGTACTTGCTGTCCTCCAGGGTCTCAGGGCTGCTGCCGCAGCTCCAGGTGACACATCAGTGCTGGTGGGAGGAAGTGGGAGGGAAAGCCCGAAGGTAGAAGGGCAACTGGCAGAGCTTTCCCAGACTCCAGGGTGGACTTGCGTTTCCAACTCATTGGACAGAACTGTGTGTCTCGTGACCTCTCCCAGCTGCTCAGAAGGAGAGCCCTTAGCTCCTGCAGCCTCCACTGTGAGGCAGGCAAGTGAGAAGGGTGACATGGGCACAGGGTGAGCTGGAGCAATTCCACAGATCCCGTGGGGGGCAACACCCGAGTGACCGAGGCATGGAGGGTTGCATTAACACAGTGAGAGAGGTCAGCAGGCAGGAGGCATGTTGGAGGGAAACTGATGAGCCCTGAATGCCAAGGCGCATCAGAATAGAAGCAGCACTGGTGCTGGAAATGCGGCCTGCAGGTGCGGCTGGAAACAGACACAAGGGAGGCTGTTGCAGCCATGGGTGACAGCAGCCATGGGGTGGGGGCGGAGTGCTGTTCCAGCCCAGGCACCCTGAGGGAGGCCAGGGGAGGAGGGCCTCTCCAGAGGACAGAAGTACCAAGCAGCTTCTGCCTCAGGAGAGCATCACCACCAGGGAGGACATGGTGAGGCCGTGCAGCCAGCAGGGAAACCAGGTTCCTTCAGGGAGTTGGTTTTCATTGTACCTTGTGGATGCCAGGAATGAAACCAGAAACACTTTAGAGAGAGCCTTGCTGGAAATCTAACTGTGGGTGAGGAAAAGCCCAGAAAGGTCTGCAGCTGTGGAGCCTCAGGCTGGGGTGGAGCCTGCAGGCTGTGCTGTCCCAGCCCAGCCACGTGTCCTGACAGCCCAGCTTGGCTTTGAAAGGGGGCTGAGCTTCTTCTCCCAGCTCTTTGTTTTGGCTCGCAAGGATCTGAAGGTTGTCGCTGGGAGTGTGGGAATAGAAAGCAGTGCGTGGAGACAGGGACACATGTGGGTGATATGGAAACAAGGCCGTTTGGGTGCCAAATATTGAAATATGTCTTTTCTGAGGGTTTTGCAACTCAAATATATAAACTGCATATAGGAACACACCGTGCAACATCACAGACAACCCAATGCTTAGGTTTAAAGTTTTAATTTAAGAAAATTTAATTGCAAAACACTAAAAATAATAAGAAACATAAATAGCAGAGCAGGCCTGTCATAATCACCAAACTCAAAACCATAACTGAAAAGAGTATGAGATGTTATGGAAAACGTACCAGTTGAACAAATAAACTGACTCCTTCAGACCTCACCAGCCTGTGCTAGAGACAGAGTCAGTGTCCACATGTGGCTCGAATGCCCAGCTCACTGCAGTCCAAGCCTTCTTCCAGCTGACCTGTCAGACCTCAGCCCTGTGCTGCATCTCTGCCCCCAAGTACTTCGGCAGCTCCCCAGGAATGATGACATTTATACCAACTAGCGCCAGTCCACCCTTGCTCCCTCTGTCCTGGCTTCTTTCTCAGTGGAAGGCTACTTCCTTCTAGTTGCTATTGTATTCCCTGGAGCCATTTTCCTTTTGCGCAGCTAAGAGAACCTCAGGTCTGCTGCCGCTCTGCCTGTCTGTCATTGTCAGGGGAGGGGCTGTGACTAGGTCACTGTTGCCCCTTGGGGGTCCCAGGGTTAGGGAGGTAGTGTCTAGGGCCCATGATGGCAGGAGGATGCAGTTGTAAAGAGGGGCTCAGAATGGTCTCAGAAGCTGACGGTGAGCAAAGACAGAAGGAGTTGAGGGAGTGAGCCACGTGGATATGAGGACGAGAGCATCCAACAAGTGGAACAGCAAGTAAAGGCACACAGTAGGGCATGTGTCTGAGGGGCAGCCAGGGGGCCGAGATGGCTGGAGCAGAGTGGGGGATGGGCAGGGGAGCACAAGATGGGTCAGAGATGGGATGGGGGGCACGGTGCAGGAGAGGGCTTCACAGCCATTGTAAGGACATTGGATTTTTCTCTGAGTGAGATGGGTCATTGTAGGATTTTGAGTAAAGGAGTGACTTGACTTGATTTAAATATGAAATAAACACTTTGGCTGCTGTGTGTCAAGAACTGTGAAGGGTCTGCTTACAACCTAACAAGTTAGCCAGCTGTAGGTTCACAGATGGTAGCAGAGACATGAGACTCCTGGTCAGAGACAAAGGATTTTATCACCACAGCATAGCAGGCGGCTTGAGCCTCTTGCTAACATCCATTCCCCTTGCTCCCCAAGTCCCGTGGGGGTGATTTGGAGCAGCCCAGTTGGTCTGTGTCACGGTTGATGAACTCTGAACTTAGAAAACCCCCAATTTTATAAGGGACTATCAACAAACCTGCCCAAACTTTGCCCTGGTGTAAGACAATATCTTTATAATCCTATTCGGGAAACAATCTGCTCTCTGTCCAGGAAGGATATACTATCTCTATCTTCCAAGGCTGCTTGTGTATAAATATCCTCAGCAAGATAGGCCAGCCAAATGCTGTCACAAGATGTGCAGAATGTCCTGGCGAGCTGCCCCTAACGCTGTGATGACTGTAAACTGGGAGGAGGGAAAGCAGCGGGCTGTTGCAAGCATCGGAGAAAGAGGTGATGGTGCTGGGAGGAGGGTCATAGCAGCAGGGTGTCGGAAAACACAGCCGATTCTAAGTGTGCATTGGAGGTAAAGTCAACAGGACTTCCTGACACAGTAGATGAGGGATGTGAGAGAAGAAAGGGGCAAGGAGGACTCTGAGGTTTGGGCCTGAGCAACAGAAGGATGGAATTTCTGTCAACCCAGCTGGGAACTTGATGGGAGGAACAGGTTTAGGTGGAAAGATCAGTAGTTCTGGACATGATGAGTTTGATTTACCTGTTGGTAAATGGCTCAGAAGCAAGACTGTAGAAACTGGGCCAAAGGCCCATTGATCAGATATGCCTGCCCAACGCGGTTGCTTTTGTGTTTTTGGTAGTGACTGTTTTGCTCAGAAAGGGAAGGACTCCAGGCAAAAGCAGGTTCTCAGCCCCTGCTTCACCCTTCTGGCCAATTGTCCTCTCGTGCCATGGCAGTTGACTTTCTCTTCTGGTTCTCCACTTGACACCCACTCAGCAACATTGCCCAGCAATGTTGGGCCCCGCCTAGGCCCTTCTGGGCACAGAGCCGAGAAGGACAGTGACAGCCTCCGAGAGTTCCCCAGCCCAGAGCAGCGGCCAGATAAGCAATCAGCAGTCACTGTATAAGGAGGCCAGGCTGTTATTCAGGTACAGAAGTGGAGAGGGCTACCTAGACAAGGTGGTGGCCAATGCAGAGGCTTGAGGGGCATGAGCGTTTGGCCCTTTTAAAAGCTTCAGGATCTGGGGATTACTGGAGCAGAGGAGGTTGGCAAGAAATGAGGAGGGCTGGGGCTGGCCTTGGAGTCCCTCAATGTGCCAATGGAAGAAATCTAGCAGAACTGAGATTTCCAACTGGATCAAGACCCACGGATTGGTTATGTATTTAATTTAATGGGATACAGCCAGTATTTTAAAGGTGGGATGGGATAGGAATAGAATAGACTAGAGTTGACCCTGAACAACGTGGGTTGAACTGTGTGGGTCCACTTATACATGGATTTTTTTTCAATAAATATATTGGAAATTTTTTTGGAGATTTGTAGTAATATGAAAAAACTCACAAACTATATAGCCTAGAAATATTTTAAAAATTAAGAAAAAGTTAGGTATATCATGAATGCATAAAATATATGTGTTGTTTGACAGTTTATGTTATCAGAAAGGCTTCCAGTCAACAGTAGGCTATTACTGGTTAATTTTGGGGGGGGCAGAAGTTACACATGGATTTTGAACTATGGGTGGGGGGCTAGGTGCCCCTAACTCCCAACTTGAAGGGTCACCTGTAGAATAGAACAGAATATCAGAGCACACTGAATATGGTTAGGGCACTCTTTCATGAAAGTTGCCTTGCAGTTGTGTGCCTGTGCTGTGGCCTGGGCCCATGCCATTGAGTGTCTCCCTGTGGATCTCGTTAATGTCTGGAAGTCCTGCTGTGGGCTCTCAGCTGATGACATATGTGCTGATTTGACCCCTGAGCCCCCCGGTGGCCCGAGGCTGGGCACGTGGTCTCCAGGCACAGACGGCTTCCTGTTTAAGCTGCTGCCCCGTGCAGAGGTCATTGTTGACTCTGCATGCTATGACCTGGGAGGGCTGGGAAGCGCTGGTAAGAGGGGTGATCACTGAACGGTGTTGAGGGCAAGAAGGGTGGGTTGGAGAGACACAGCTACAGAGAAAGGAGGGCCTGGAAAATGCTGGGCCTGGGTACAAGGATGTCAAGATAACACCCCAATCACTGGCCTTCTGGGAGCATTGACCATTGGTTCCAATGTTAGTAACCCCTGCAACCCCACGCAGAGCTCCTCAGGGGTCTGAGCGGACCCCGCTTCCCTCCATCTCCCAGGCACACATGTGGGGCTGTGTGTGCAGTGGAGCCCGCATAGGCTTGAGGTACTGTGCGGAGGTGAGGTGGGCAACAGTGCCCATGATCCTCTGGATCGTCGGGTGGAGTGATGCCGTCCCATGACTTGGGGAGGGAGGTGGCATTCCAGAGGCAACAAAGTGGGGAGGAGACCTAGAGTGTGACCTTCTCTGTTGTCTGAGCCTCCTACACAAGCAGAGGCTGCCACAGGGCTGACTCAGGGCTTTCCTTCGACCTGCTAGTGACATAAACCAGTGTCCCAAGGTGGGGCCGTGCCAGGGCCTGGGAGTGGCTTTAGTGCCTCATCCTGAAGAATTTATGAGCACTCGGCCTATGCCAGAGATTGTTTTTCCTAAATAACTCTGACAGTGGAGGGAGATCTTGGTGCCTCTGCAGACTAGACCAAGTACAGGCTATTTTTGCATTTTTTTTTAAGGAAGAAATAGACTGATTTTCTCTTTTGAGGATGAGAAATTGATCTAAAATTACAAAGCATAACTTCAGGGCACCCCTTTACTCTACATTTTTAAAGAAAAATGTCATTCTTTCCTCACATTCCCCTTGCAGTGGTGAGCGATTGGCTGTGGTCGCTGTGTTTATGCATCTAGAAGACGCTTTTAATCTGGCATAATGCTTCCATTCATATTTACCTAATCGCCAGATGAAAACCCACTTGCAGTTGTGATGTGATGCTTCTCTAAATGAGTCCTCAGGTCTGAGGGGACGCATTTTGCTGTAACTCCAGGAACAGCAGTATTTATAGCAGTCTTTGCTGATGGAAGTCCCTCTTGAGCACAGGGGGCTGGCTGTAATAAGAAACTTGCACCGACGCTGGGAAGGTGATGGATGAGTCAAAGGCAAATCGTCTTCTAGGACTGCAGCCTGCCGTACAGGGCTGGGCGTGTAGTCTGCTCTCCCTTGAGGCTCTCTGTGGGTGCCGGATGCTCAGGGTGCTTTGGTGGCTCTCTGGGGAGGAGCATGGGAGGGCAGTGGGGGCAGGAAAGAGTAGTCTGTGAGTTGGCTCAGGTCTAAGGCTGAGGCTCCCCTACTGCCTGTGTGACCTGGATCAGGCCATTTCTGTAGGCGTCTGGTATTCTTCCTCTGCAGAGTAAGACTCAGTGTGTGTAAACAGCTGTACTTCCAAGTTGGAGAGGGGTCCTAGGGGCCAGTTCCCTTCATCATCTTCATTCATCTGCCCCAAATCACTCCATATAACAAGACAACGTAAGTAGAAATTGCGTGCTAGCTATGGAAACACAACTTCAGGACAGGTCGCTGCTACCTCTACACCCTCATCTTCCCACGGATTTCTGCCCCTAGGCCCCTGCCTGGCAGGACCCCTCACACACATATAAACACACACTGTGGGTCACCTGTAAAGCATAAGGCCTGGCACTCTGCAGGTATTTTGTACTGCTCAATAGTAAGTTCTTATTGGTAAATGCCACATTGTACGGGGCCCTCAGCTTTTATGTTGCATTGCTCATATTTTAAATATGTACCGAATCGATGCACAGCACGCCTTGCCTTCCCAGTTAATAGATTGTTACATGTGTATGAGACCTAGACCCTTTCTGGGCCTCTCTCTTCCCTTCGCTTTAAGAGGAACTCCAATCAGATGATCCTGGGCATCTCCCCAGCTCTGAGATCTAGTTCGCTCAGGTTGGAGCCACTCAGAGTCATCTGCACTAGCCACGTAGGAGGGAGGTAAGTCCTCCTTGCTTCCCAAAGCCTTGACCCCATCATTGCAGAAAAAAGATGGCACCATGGTTAATTTTATGCATCATCTTGGCTGGGCCAAGGTGCTCAGATATTTGGTCAGACTTCACTCTGGATGTTTCTGTGAGGTATTTTTTAGACATTATTAACATTTACGTTAGTAGACCGATGTGATTTGAGTAAAGCAAGTTACCTTCCGTACTGTAGGTGGGTCTCACCCAATCATTTGAAGGCCTGAGTGGAACAGACTGACCTGGGCTGGGCGAGGACTCCTGCAGCAGGCGGCCTGCATACGTGAGCTGCAGCACAGGGTCTTCCCTGGGCCTCTGTGACCGCAGGAGTCAGTTCCTTAGACATACAGCTCTCTCTATACACACACACACACACACACACACACACGCGCACACACACACACACAGAGTCTGTTGATTCTGTTTCTCTGGAGGACCCAGACTAATACAGATGGACTGTCACATCATTTTAAGGAATGTTTGCAGGCATATTTCCAGGCAACGCTTACTTTGGCAGGAATCACAGAAGAGCGTAAAGCAGAGGAAGACTTGGCTGGATTTGTACTTTGGAAAGGAGCCGGGCAGGGTCCGATGGCAGGTGGGGAGCCTGGGGGTGAGGGGACCAGTGTACTTACCCAGGTGGGACATGACACACTTGGGAGCAGCCGTGAGGATGGAGAGGAGAGGCTGGAGTGGGCAGAGATTTAGGCAGAAGCACCCAAGGAATCAGGACCCAGTGTGTGAGGGATGAAGGGGAGAGTCAGGGTGAGTCTGGTTCCTGGCTTGGGTACCCAGGGGATGCTGGTGCCTGGTGGTGCAGCAGCAGGAGAGTGGTCTTGGGGCAATGGGTGGGGGAGGTGATGAGTTTCCTGTGGGGCTTGTCACATTGGGAGGGGCCTCCGGGAGAGCCTGAGGGAGATGCCCAGGGAGCATAGATACGGAGATGGAGGCAGCTGATGGGGTGGGTGTTGAATCCTGTGGACTCTCCCAGGGGACAGACATCAGGAGTGCCTTGCCTGGCATATGCCCTTGCCAAGGCCTGTCACCCAAGAGCCCACAGACACAAAAGGCAGGCTGGTGATGCTGAGAAGGGAACATTTAGTATTGTCACCAGAACTCAGCAAAGGTGTTAAACACCATCTGGTGACTCTGTGAGAAGACCCTATACCAAAGGGAAGAGACTTATTGCTTGTGGATGAGGGGATCAGGAGAGGGGATTTTCCACGTATGTGTGTGCGTGCATGTGTGTGTGCTCAGGTAGAACCCTGCTGCATGCACACACGTGCATTTATGAATAATGGAATCTCTATAAACGTACCACCATGCATCTCATTTTAGCCTCACAATTCCTCTTTCTACCCTTGAAACAGCTGCATTATCCCCCCTGGCAGGTGAGGAGAGGGAGGGAAAGCTGCCTGCCGACAGGCTCAGTGTGCTGCCAAGGAGGCAGGCGGCAGTTGTCCCCATGCCCTCCCACAGGTGCGGCGTGGGCCTTGTCCTAAGATGGCAAACCCAAGGCCAGACAGCTTCTGGGCTCTCTGGTCTACCCAGAAACAGCGTCTCCTCCTCCCCCCACACTGACCGGCCTCCAAGGCAGGACTCTGACACCAGGGTTATAAATGCCTCTGTTCGAGTGCATTATCTAAATTGTTATGTATCACCCTGGGTAATGGCAAAAGTAAAAACCGCTGTTAGCTCAGTGAATAAATCCTTGGTGTTGATCAATCATTGCACAGCGTAGACTCTTTTAATAGGCACAATTTACACGGAGGCTTGGCAGACTGCTCCGTCTTCTAATTGCAGACGGAAAATGGATGCCGATCTCCGCTGTGCCGTAAAAATGTAAACTATAAATGACTTAAATGCTCGTGTGCTCCCTTCTCCACCCAGCACTCATTTCCACCTCGTATTTAGATAAAAATCGAAGAAAAAACTACTCTCCTGCGAGGTAATAACTTTTATGGTGTGGGGCTTGATGCTCCTCCCATTCGATGCTCTGAATGCGCCCTGGCGGCATGGTTTCCCAGGGCTCCGTCCGGGGGGGCATCGTTGTTAGCTACGCAGGCAGTCCCCAGCCTCCTAAGTGCCATGGTGTTATTACACACTCTTAAGTACTCTGAGTTACTACCCCTTCCGCTCATTAATATTCCTGTGGGCCGAAGGAATCTGGAGCTTCCAGAGGGGCTTAACTCCAGCATAGAGCCCCGGGAGAAATGGATTCTACTGGCAGGTGTGTGCCAGTGATGGGCTGAAAGTGGCAGGACTTCCAGGTCGACAGGGGCGACTTGACGATGTGGTCTCCTGGCAGCATCACGGCGAGCCGGCTTGCTCACCTGCACTTGGCCCTCAGGCACCGGCGAGCCCTGCTCTGTTAGACGCTGCCCCTGTCGGAGGAGGAGCCCTGGTGTGTGCCTGATACTATAATATGGTCCGGGTGGGTTGTGCATGTATAAGTGTGTCCCTGTATGTTGGGGCTGGTTTTCAGCTCATGCTCCAGGGACACCAACGAGGTACACATGACTACTTTGGGAAGATGTGAGGGGGCACCATGAAGCCCTCTCTTCTCAGGTCCGAAAGTTTCACTCACTCACATGCCACTCTACCTGCCATTAATTCCAGATGAGAGGACCACCCCATGAGGCATTCTCCATTGTTAATATGTTAGTTCAGCCTGGAGTGTAGAGTCACTGCGTGTGAACACACTCACTTTGGGGGTAAGAAGGACAAAGGTAGAGAGGGTGTATAGCTTACCGTCAAGAGACGGGTGGAACTGGGGCTGGGCGCAGCTCTTCTAATGGGAAGTCACCTGGAAAGGTGCTGAAGTCACATGGCATGCCAGGCTGTTTGGTTGGGGAAAAGCAGAAGCTTATATTGAGAATTCTGGGTTCAATCCAGGGGGAGGCGTCGCTGGGCAGGTGGGACTGGGGAGCAGCCTGCGGCAGGGACACAGCCTGGATGCCCACTGAGCTCCGGAGGAGACGAGATCGGCACAGGCCCCAGCTGCTCTGTCCACGGCCCCTCAGACTCCCAGCGACTCTAGCAGGAGCCTGGCAGCTGGCTGGGGGCCACAGCGGGCTGAGCCGTCCTGCATACAGATGACAGGCGCTGAGAGAGAACTCCTGTCAGGTGGCAGGGGCCAGGACACATCTGTTTGCGATGTGCAGGAATGGTCTGCGGAAAGGGGGATGAGCCCACTCTGGAAACGGAAGCAAGCTGCCCAAGAGAGGGGCCAAGTGAACCGCGGAACAGGGAGCTGGGCAACCCTGCAGGGAGAACTTTGTGTGACAGGCCCAGATAGCAGGGCAGCCAGGGCAAGTGCAAGGGTCGTGGGGCTCGAAGAGAGGCCAGGAGATGCGGGGCAGTAGCAGGTGAGGCTGCACGAGGGGTCAGGCAGGGGCAGTGTGGAGAGTGCCATGCTGGAGGTGAGGGCAAGTGAGAGGCAGTTTAGGCCGCGCAGTGGCTCCATATCGGAAGGGCCCATGGTGTTGCTGTGTGGGGAACGGGCAGGACGTGGGGGCGGCAGGCAGGTGTTGCCTAAGGGTGCTAGACCCCCTTGTAAAATGAGACAGATGCTTGTGTGGCTTGTGGAATCTTAGACAGTTTTATCCTGATTTAACATGATGGGGGCTGGGGCGTGGGCTCTGCAGCCAGGCCCAGGAATGGGCTCTCTGAACAAAACTTCTGGAAAGGGGCAGCCCCTGGCCCCCTACTTGAGCTCCTCCCACGGGTGATGCTCTTAGGGTCCCACCGCTGCATCTCCAGTGTAGCAAAGGTGCTGGTGGGTGAGGAAAGGGGGACAGAATTGGGAGGAAAAGGCTTCAGCCTTCTCTGGAGGCCTCTAATCTTCCCTGGGAGGGTGTGTCCTGGGGGCCTCCGGCCTGGCCCCACTGGTTATCCCAGCTTAGCTCCTGGACACCTCCACTCACACGGTATCGGTGGGTCGGTTTCATGGATCTCACCCCCGGGGAAGGGGAACCAGCCCCGGGACAGCGAGAGACCGAGGTTGTCCTGCAGGTGGAAGTCACCTTCAGGGTGGGAGACCATGGGGGGTGCAGTCCAGGGTGTGACTCTGGAGGCACGAGTGGGGAGGGTGAGATGAGGAGCAAACAGATGTCAGCTCCCCAAAGCAGTTTAATTACCACTACCACACACATCATGACGGAGAAGCTTGGGGCCTCATTATTTGTGGGTCTTGTCATGTTTCTGCCCCAGTCGTGGCCAAAACAGGAAGTCAGGAAGGTGGAGAGTAGACAGAGGAGAACCCAGAGTCCAGAGTGAGGAGAAGTGCAGGCCCAAATCCCAGCTTGTAGCCTTAAGACAGTCAGACTTTCTGAGACTCAGTCTTGTCATTTACACGATGGGGTGGTGATGCTTGTCTTGTAGGATTGTCTTCAGAGTCCAGATATGCAGATAAAGTACTGCTGCATATTTGATGCTCACGAAGTGGTAGTTGCTGCTATTTTTGTTAAATTTGCATGTATCCAATGCAGGGATTTAACCCTTTAGGGATAAGCTTTAATTATTTGAACTAGTACTAAGAATTTTATAGTTGGAAGGAAACATAGTCAACATCTTCCATTTTGCAGATGAAGAATTAAGGCCTGTGGAGGACTAGAAAGTTGTCTAGGGTCTCCTTGCCAGAAACCTTGCTGTTTCTCAAATCTTTTCCCTTCAGCTTTCTATTTTTTATTTGTAAATAAGAATTTTGTAAATAAGTGACCGCAACTTTGTTCCTGAAGCAGTTTTATTTCTGCTTACTATCTTGGGTACGTTAGAAATTTGCTCAACAAAATTGTATTCCTGGATATGCCGACCCAAACTAAATATGTGTATATGTAGCAGCAGGCCTTAGAAACACCCACAGAAATGGTGGAAGTACAGAAAGGTGACTGGCTTTGTTCCACGTGGTAGCTGTGTAAGCACAGAGGTCTGGGGTCCTGGGCTGGGACCCTGCCTCTGCTCCATCTGCAGCAAGTCACTCATGCTGCCTGAGCCTCAGCTTCCCCCCGCTGCAGAGATGAAAACAAACAATACACAAAACTTAGCCCAACTGTACAAGGTTTTGGTGATTGTTGACATTATCGATGGTTATCTCTCAGCTCCCACTGCCTCCCCACCGATGTTCTTGTTGGGGGGGTTGACAGATGATGAGGAGAGAGTTAAATTGTTCTTCCTGAGCAAAGCAGGAGGAAGAGGAACGAGACAAGAGGCAGCTGCAGCCAAAGAGCTGTCCAAGGAAGATTTGAAAGAAGTTTTCAGTGTGACAAATGATGTAGCCCTCTCCAAAATCTTCAGTGTTATCTGTCTTGCTGGGCAGGCTGTGTGAGGTTGGATTTGCTTTTCGGGGTAAGGACAGAGTTGAGTCCTGCTTCAAGGTGGACGTGGGATGAGACAGAGCAGAAATGATGTGTGGCCCAGGCTGAGCGCTAGCAGGGACTGAGCAAGCACCGTGTGTATGGCACTGGGGACTCCATGCGTGGCCGAGGGCCCATGGTTGCTGCTGCTGGTGGTGGAGGTGATCCCTCATCCCCATCCCTACGGGCAGCCCAGTTCCTGCTAGCTCCTAGAGATGGGGGTGAGGGGAGCACTGGTGGGTCCCTCTGCACTCCAGGATGTCCCCCTGCCCCCGCCTCCCTCCAGTGGGGGAAGAGTAGATTAAGTTCCTAACCCCATTCTCAGGGTATCGATGAGTTCTGTTTGATGAATTCAAGCCTCAGCACTTCAGTGTTCTTGACATGAGGATATATGGCTGTGGCAAACATTGGAGTTGGGGACTATTAAAGTGTTTTCTGAAGTCAGGCTGTGGACCACAGATTTATAGGGAAGGGTTTTGTTAGGGAGGAAAGTGCCGAGAGCATAAAAGCCAACCATACCCAATATCTTTCCCAGACAGAAATGATATTCCGGTAGGTAAAATAAATAGTATATGGAAGTGCTGGCAAATACATCACCGAACCCTTTCTGTGCTATGTGGGGTACGTATGCGCTAAATGTGTCTCAAAGCTCAGGAAGTGGAAAAAAACTAAACGGACAAAAAAATTTGCCTTCACGTAAAGGGCCATCTTTTCTCTGCTTCCTCTCTCTGTCACAGAATGCTGTGGGATTTGAGAAATGGAACTGCTACTTTTTTTCGTGTTGGATTGGTTATAGGGCTGGAAATGGAGGTGGCTGGACTTTACTCTTCAGAAGTTCTGGCCCCTCAGGGACCTTAGTGCCCCAAATGCAAGGTGACACTCCAGGCTGGGTGGGCTGGGCGTGATTCCTTCTCTGTCTCTTCACAATCAGGAAATTTTGAGCTCCAAGAGCTGGCTCCTCTTTTTATAGACAGGTACAAAGGGCCAGTAGAGGGGACGTGAGGCCCCTCTTCTTATCTCAGAGACCCCCACATCTCAGAGGCCTCTCCCTTGACACTGCCCGTGCCTAGGGCAGCCGCCTTTCCTCCTGGCTGCTCCAGGCCCTGAGCCGGGGCTGACGCGTGCCTGCAGGAGCTCAGTGCAGCCTTCCCCGAGGAAGGGAGTGCTGGAATTATCACCAATGGAAGCACAGATTAGATTTGGAGCTGGTGGTGAGATTTCTCTTTAAGCATCACATTTCAGTAGAATTTTGAAAGCCCTTTGAAAGTGTGAGCCCCTCTCCTGAAGTTGTCAGCTCAGGGGATTCACCAGAGCCAAACTGAGCCAGCAGGCCAAGTGGAGGGCAGGGAAATGGCTTTGCCTTATTCTCTGTAGGGAGCTGGTTAGTGTCTCCCCAAGTTCATGTCCACCAAGAATCTCAGAATAGCCTTGTTTGGAAGAGGGTATTTGCAGAAGCAACTAGTTAGGATGAAGTCATCCTGGATTAGGTGGGCCCTGGTTCAATCACTGGTATCTTTACGAGACGAGGAGAGGGCACACAGAGTTATAAGGGGAAGTCCATGTGGAGGGGGAGGCAGCCCCATGCCAAGGAATGCCTGGAGCCATGAGAAGCTGGAAGAGGCAAGGAAGGATCCCACCCTGGAGCTTCCAGATGGAACGTGGTCCTATAGATATTTTGATTTCAGACTTCTGGCCTCTACAACTGTTGAAGAATAAATTTCTGTTGTTTCAAGCCACCCAGTTTGTGCAAATTTGTTCTGCAGCCCTAGCAAACTAATACAGACTAATACAAATGGCATTCGCCAGCTTCAATCAGTGTGGAGGCATTTTCCGGGGAACTTGGGTCAAGTCTGGTGTCAGTCACAGGTGACCTCTGTGGCCATTTGGGCCTTTAGGCCCCAGTGCCATCCAGGGTAAAGAAGGCTGCGACAGCTGATGTTCCTGCTAACAAAACCTTGGGCTGTAGAAATTTTGTTTCCACGAAGACTTTACCCCAGAGGGGACAGAAGAGAAGGGAAAGAGCACGTGGCAGCTCACCTTGTGGTTACGAGCAGGAGCTGTGTTGTTACACCTGATTGGGAATGTTGGTCTGCCACTGACTCACTTGGTACCCTTGGGAAGTCACTTGCCTTCTTGCAGCTGTGGCTTCTTCATGTGTAAAGTGGAGTCGTCCTGTCACCCTCCCAGGTGTGCTGTGCAGGAGGCCATGTTGTGGGCAGTAAGCTGGGGCTGTGCTTGGGCCAGTGCAGGTGAGGGGAAGGGCAGCTGCTGTTATTCAGGAGGACATTGCACATCCACCTCTGCTGTCAACCATGAAGACGATCTCCAGGACTCCCTAAACTCCTGGCACATTGGGAGGATGGCAGCCTGGAAGGAAGGTTGATTTTCTTAGATGGAAGCTTGCTCTCAGGGTCATGCTGTCCATTCCCATCTAGAAGCAGGTACGCACAGGAGAAGAGGTGTGCTCAGAGCCTGCACCAGGCCCTGGTAAACTGGTGACATCTCTTCTCAGTGTGTTGGAGCCTCCCGTACATGAGGGAGGTTGCCTTTCCCTTCGTGCAGACTCCCAAGCCCCAGGGCATCTCCCTCATTGTTCAGTGTGGACTCTAGACCCAGGGACTCTGGATGGGGGGTGAGGGATGCTGTGAGAGGGGAGGAAGGGCTCCTATATTAGGATACAGATACTCATTGTATTTCATCCCAAGGTTACTTTATATTTCAAATACAAGGACAGAAATAGACATTTGGGGAGAAAATGTGTGTGCCTATGGTATGGGTGAGGGAATTGCAAGAACGGGCTGAGTGCCAGCCACAGCAAATGCGTGGGCAGCTTCCCCTGCACATGAACTAAGGAGTGGACCATGAGGGTGTCTGAATGTCTTCCATTAGTGTATCTCCCAAGGTCCCTTATTACAGAGAAGGCTCTGCTGGGAGAAGTAGGCAGGGGCTGGCATTCTGTTGACCTGTAGGTTGGAAGGACAGGATCAGGGAAAGCCAGACTGACATGCGACACCTTGACTTTGATCTCAAATTGACCATCTGGTCCCACTGCACTGCCAATGCTGGGGGAGGGGCAGCTCGGCCATAGCAGAGCTCAGCAGGAGACCCGCTGTGTGTGCCAGGTAGAGGAAGGTTGCTCCTGGGTCTGCTCTTTGAGGAGGACAGATGGCATGTGGGGCCTCAGTCTAGGGGGAAGAGTTGGAGAAAGCGAGAATATTCCACAGTGGGTTTTCCATCTCAGAGGATATGGTGAAGGAGCGCATGGCTCCTGGAAAGCCAGTGACGGAGGCTCCGTGCTCCGTTCGGAAGCAGCACTGCCTAGTGTGGGGCAGGTGTGCAGAGCACCCAGGGTGCCCAGGCCTTGCTCTGGGAATTGCAGGATGGGTTGTGGGGGCACTTCTACATTTGTGCTAGTGTCCTGTCTTATAATTGTGTCTACTTCCCCTTTTCCCTGCCTCCTCCCAAAACTCTGACAGGATCCAGAACATTCTCATTCTGAGAATCCCATACGTTCTTCTAGGTTTCTCTCAGGCTGTCCGGAGTGAAAGTGTGGGTGGGCTGGAATAAATGGAGGGTTTTTGAAAAGAAATGAATTCTATTCTTTGCCAAATCTTTTCCTACATTTTTACATTTTTAAGGATAGCAAAAATAATGAGTTTTGTGACTAAAAGTATGGTATACATATGGTATGTATATGCTCTTAAATTAACATTCAAATTTAGATCTATAAAGGAGGCTGGGGGGAAACAGAACAGCCGATGGGGATGTCTGGCCCATGCCTACAAGGCCTGTGACCGACATGTTGATTTTTAACTCTATTGTTAGAAATTTGAAGTCATTTCTTATAAAAGAAATGAAGCCTTCAGAGCAATCTTCCCAAAACTATTTGACTCAATGAATTAATCACTGGGTAGGGGGTTTGAGCTTATCTGTATATAAGGAACACACAGAAGCCAAATGCACAGAGATGAGAAATGCTTATACTTCAGGTGTCTAAAATTTTGTAAACTTAAAGTTAAATTTCTCCCAAGGTTTTAGAGTTCAGGGTATTTTTATCTCTTGTGTTGGGACCATTATCTTTCCCTCTGGTCCCTTTGGGATTACTTCTTATTTCCATTCTCCAACTGCTGATCCCTTGGAATCACTTGGTTGGTCAAACACTGAGATCTCCAAAGACCCAAGATGGAGGCATCATTGAACTTTAGTTGACAGAATGCAGCAGCAGCTGCCCGGTTGAGTCCTGGAGGCTGTGTTCAGAAAAGCTAAAGCTATTTCTGAGAGGTCACGATTTCAGCTGGTTCTCTTAGCATTTCATCTTGGTCCTGGAGTTTCTGCTTTGTGTGGAGTGGTGAAACATACTGCCCACCACTGCATTTGGCAGCACTAAGAATTGTCAGGAGCTATTTGCTGGCAAGAGCAACAGACTGGGGACAGCAATGGGACCACAAAGAAGAAATTTCTGTTTCCTATCTGGGGGGCTTGCTATGTGCCAGACACTGTTCTGGGGACTTCATATATTCCACGTCACAACATTTTTTGCAACTCTCTTATGAGACAGATGATAGTATACCCATTACAGACATGGGCATGAAGAATTAGGAAACTTCCCCAATATTATACCTCTGCTGTGAGGTAAAATACACTCACCAAGACGGCTGATCCCAAAGCATCTGCTCTTTCTTCTTCCCTGATCCTGACTTTGATAAGCTGTATCACAAGAAGGCTAAGAAGTGGACAGAAGGAGAGTGGGTGGGTGGTGGGGGTTCACACAGCCTCCATTTTTCTTGTTCTTTAATGAGTCCAGGCCATTCACTAGACAATTAGGAGACTCAAAGAACGTTGGGTGGGAAGAGGCTGTGGAGAACTTGTAGTCCCCTGCTTTTTACCATGTTTACCTGGGGGAAACAGCCCCAGGGAGGGGAGGACAGAGGGCTACTCAGGTACCCTGGCAGTGCTCTTCCACACCCCTGTGGTCCCCTCACAAGAAAAATGGTTCCATCACTTCATCGGAGATAGTTTAACTGAAATCGAAATTCCTTAACACACTTTTGGAATTGTTAATTAAAAAATGCATGCCCAACAACGTTTTCACTAGGTACCCAAAATGGCAGATAAATTGCATATTCTGCCTTGAATTCCCTCTGGTGTGACACATAATTAAAGTCAGGGAAATGGTGTAGTGGTTCTGTGGCATAAGTTAGGCTGAGGGAGAGAGGAGCCCCAGATGAACAGACATATTTCCTTTCCTTTTTCATGTTGGCCCTTCTGTTGGGGAGATTCATTAGCTTTGACACTGCCTCTTCCTGCTTTTATTCTTTTTAAGAAGTCTTGACAGTGCCATGTCAAAAGGCTAGGATGCTCTTCTTCCAAAGACATCAACATATCCTCCTAATTTTTCTTAAGGGCTTTAAATAAATCCAATTAAGACTGGCAGCAGCTTTCCCAGGAAGCCAATGTGGGGTAATGCTTTGCTTCTGTTTGATTATGTTGTAAATCAAACTGGACTTCACTTATTGCATGTGGAGGAAAAACATCCTTGGACTTCAAAGAGCCTTGTTTGTTCATTCTTGGTTCTTTACAAATGAGGAGCAGCATGAAATTCTCAAATAGTAGGGAGAAAATAATCACCACATCCGTGGAGTGGTTGAGGTGTTGGCTGCCTAAGTCTTGGTGGTCACTTGGAAATGTCCCAGGGAAACATTCCCCATGATCTGAAACTCTTGCTGTCCAAACTTGGCAGATTAATAGGTTTGGATAAATGTTTTCGGATAGGGTTGGTATAGTGTGCTAGCCAAACCCTTGCTGCTTTGCTATTCAACTTTCAGGAACGAAATAGATTCAGATAATTAGGTATCCTTCTATATTTTGGAGACACATTCAAGTTCTTTCTTTCCAACTGTATAGGTTTGAATATGGAGGGATGTTTGTAGTTTTCTTACTCCACACATTCTTGACAACAAGGACAGAATACGTGAGCTGCAATTTGGTGTAATGGACAAGACACTGATTCAGAAGCTGTTTGTTAGAGCTTGGTCTCCAACTGCTGCAACTGAGTCAGGTGATATCATCTAAAGCTGGCCTTGGAGAGAAATCAGGTAGCTGGTAGTTTGTGTAATTTGAAATGTGCTGGGGAAGATTCCTGTGTGTTCAGGTAATCTGTCCAAAGTCACATGGTTAGTAAGAGGCAAAGCTGGGATTCAAACAAACAGGCTGGCTCAAATGTCCCTCAGCCACTGCACAACTGACTGCGTGACCTGGGGCAAGTCATTCCTCTTTCTAGACCTCAGGATCCTTCCGTAAAATGAGGAAATGAGTCTCCAGGATTTCCAAACTGCTCACTAGTCCTAACACTCTGTAGTGCTGGGACTACTGTACCATGCTGCTCTGAACCCAGAGCACACACAGGTAGAGGTGAGAGGGACCCCTTGACTTCCTTTCCCCCGGGACAAAAGGACAGTGCTGCCCCTGGACATACTGCGTCGGCTTGTCATGAAAATTATAACTACAAAAGGAACAGGCTTTCTGGGGATGAGAGACCCATAAATTTACTCACAAGGAAACATTAATTTGTTAAAAATATATTTCAAATGTAACCTTTTCTGGAGTCTGCCTAAAATTCATTCTTATTCTCCAGCTCTTTCTTTTCTCCCACCAAGCCTAGGTTCTAGGGCCAGCATATAGTTTTGCTGGGTGGTCCAAAGCTGGTACAGGGTTGCAGAGGCGTGCACACCTTCCTGCCAACTGGACAGCAGGTGCAGGGTAGGATCTACAGTGACCTCCAGCCCCGCAGCCACTGCTACCCATCTGTGTGACCTTGGGAAAAGTCCCTTGGTCTCACTGCCCCTCAAGTTTACCACTTACAAAATGGAAATTGAGGATAAAAAAATACTCCTCTGGGTTTGTTTATGAGGAATAGGTTGTTGTGTGAACTAAGTGAAAAGTGCTGTAGATCTGGGAGAGGCAGCCTGACCCTTGGGGTAGAGCAAGGACATTGAAGTGACACAGTACCCATGGAATCTGGCTACACAAGTGGTCAGCAAGGAAGCCAGCAGTAGCCCCTTCACCTTTCTGAGCTTTGGGATTTTTTATTTTGAAAATTAGAATAATGACACCCACTTCTTGGAATCGTTTCAATATTAAGAAAGAAATAGGAGGACTGGCACATGGTAGGTAATGCATAAAAATTACAATATGCTCTGAGACTTCTTAAGAGAAGAATAATACTGAAGAGACATAGCATGGTGGCAGGGTCAACCTAACTCATCAAGGGACCAGGCAGGAATTAGTTTATGTGCCCCTGAAAGACACTAGCTTCACAATGATAGTCAAAGAATTTTCATTGAACACCCACCTTGGGCCAGGTGCTAGCTTTGGATAAGAAAGAGCCTTCCTCTTCTGCTGTATCTTGCTTTGGATGCCAGGCATGCTCTTTTGTTTCCCATTCCAATGGTGCATTTAGCTAACTGTCCCCTCCAGAGGCCATTAGCACATTCTAAGTGTATTTGCAAAACACCTAATGATTAAGCTCGGGAGCAGAGACGTAAACAGAAATGCTGCCGTCATTCTACACTCAGCGTCTTCACTCCTTCACTTAGGAGTGAAGAGAATGAAACAGGTTGCCATTAGTTTAATAAACAAATTAATAGGCTGAAAAAGGGAGCACAGCATAATATTCTTCAGGGTTCCTTAGCCCTCAGGTGGGCTAGAAAATATCTGAAATTGTGCTTTATGTATGTGTAAAATTATCTTTTTGTGTGTCGGGATGCATAGGTGGGTAACATTACACGTTTTTCTGGGGAGAAACCCTTCTGAGGATCAAAAGGTTACAGCACACTAATCTACTGAGTTGTTATTTCTTTTTAGACAGGAGGAGGTTGAAATAATTGGCTTCACCATAATATGTGAGAGAAAATTTCTCTCATTAGCCTTTTAACAGCTTGAAAGGGTGCAAACTTTCAAGACTTCGCCAATGAACATTTTCAATTAATGTTGAGTAAATTTGCATTTTGTAAATGTGATCAAATGTGTATGACTCTATATTAAAAGCATTTCTAGGCTCTGACAGAAAGCACAAAGCCATTCCATGGGGTTAACACCGACAATCCTGAGTCGACTCTCTATTTGTTTTAGAGATAGCTCTGCTGTGCATAGAAATTAATAAGTAATTTTCTTGGTGACAGCCTGAGGCAACTGAATGAATGCTCAAATCGAAGTCATATGCAGGGTGGAAAGGAGCAAACGATTTTCATAGAGGGTGCCCATGGCAGTAGGGGAGAGCCTGGTGCTGTGGGGAAGCGTCTAATGGGACTTCTCATATTTTAGTCATTAACCTAGAACTAGGATGTCATCATTCTGTCAGAGGAAGAGGGAATAAAAGTCCTAGAGGCCACAGGAACAAAATGACACATTGGAATCAAAGTTTGAAATGAGGATTGTTCTCCCTGTAGATGTACCCTGAGCTGTTTTCTTGGGAAGGATCCCCACCGTGCCATAAAGCACCCCACACAGGTAGCACACCTGCAAATACTAGACCTGGACATAGAGGGCTTGCAGGCTGAGGGGAGCCCACCCTGCCTTCCTCTCCTTCATCAGAACATCTCCTTCAGCTAGAATTCCAGCCTCTGAAGTTCCAGGAGAGTGAGAAGCAGGGAGGGAGGGCAGTGGGAATTATTTGGAGTTTGATATCTTTTGATATCAATCAACTGTTTTCCTCCAATCTCCTCATTCAATAGTGTGAGGTAGAGACGCTAAACTAAGTAGACCTAGATACAAATGCAAATTTCTCTTCCATAAAGCGGGGATAGTAATGTGTATTTCACAGAGTGGCTGAAAGGCATATTACTTATTCAAAGTCCAGAATACATAGTAAAAGTTACACAATGAAAGTTAGAATTGACCTATTGTTATCCACTGTGGGCAAGAAGCAGTCTACTCACAAACAAATCTTTTCTTGAACTCTGGAGTTCCATTCTTAATGACTCTCTTATGCCCCTACTGGCCTTTGTAGGAATACTTGGGAGCCTACCTTTGCCTGGTTAGGGATGATTGACACACTAAGGATATTGTTCTCTGCTTAATTACATATATTGGAGCTTGTCTGAAATAACCATTTTGCTTTTGGAGTTTTAAATTCTGACCAGCCAGGTTTCCATTCCAATGGCCTATATGGGCTGAGGAACTTTTACTGAAGCTCTGCATCCTTAGGAGCTCTGATCAGTCCCAAGACCGAAAGAGGGCTTGGAGATCGCAGCAATACCTTGTCAAGGGAATCACTGAGTCTGTGGCAATGGCCCAGGAGTCGGAAGTCCTATTGTCATGGTCCTGTGAGCCTCTAGTAAAGCATATGGGGCAGTAGGAGGTGGATGGCTGCAGTTGCCGGCCTGCTAGATTACTTCCTTCCCACCCAGTCCTGCAGTGCATGCCTAACACGGCAGCCAGTGTGAGCACAGAAAGGCCACAGAGCATCATGGACTGTTGGAGGGTGAACTCTGGAGTCAGAGTTGGAATCCTAGCTCAAAATCTTACAAACTGTGGGAACTTGTGTGTGTTATTTAAATTCCTTCTGCCTTCATCGCTCCATCTAGGGTAATAATAGTACCTGCCTCATAGGGTTGCTATGTGGATTAAGTGAGAGACACATGTAAGCCCCACAGTGGTACTTGATTCACAGGAGTGCTCATCGATGTTAACAATTATTACTGTTTTTCCAGTTATCTGCTTAAAATACTTCATTGACTTTAGACCAAGAGTTTTAATATGGTATTTAAATCCCTGAAATATTTGCCTTCTGCTTGCCTCTTCAATCTCATTTTGAGTTCCTTGCCTGTGGCCCAGTCATTTTTGTCCCTGGAAAGTATCACCTTAGGAGCTCTTTTATGCCTGGTGCATTTTCTCCCCAACTCATCTGCCTCCCCAGTTGCTCAGGTAACATCTTTCATATCTCAGCCTGAAGAGCCTGTTCTGACTGCCAGTGCAGGGGCCAGAACCCCTGTCTTATTCTCACAAAGTAGCCTCTTGTTTGTCTTCATGGCATTTATTACCATTTGTAATTATACGTTGTATCTTTATTTGACTAAAACCTGACTCTCCCAGTAATTTGTGAGCTCTGTAAGGGTGGGGCAGTGTTCATTTTCCTGCACTTGTTTCCTGGTGCCTGGCCTAGGATTTGACACCATCTGCATGCTGGGTAATATTTGGCGAGTGAGTGGTTGAACACTTACTCTCTGCAGCACTAGTAATCATGTATATGCTACTTACATTCTGTCTCATTTTTTAGAAGTGTTTCCATTCCATTAACTAAAACAATTATAGCCCAATCCCAAATCCATAGAGTGATTTATACTGCTTTTAATTAGGACCAACTCTGAGACAGCTTGGCTCAAGCCTAGAAGAACCCCTGGCTTTGCCCTGAAGAATCAGATGGCATTGTTCATCTCTACTGTTTTCTATAGGTCATTAAATATGAAATGTCCAGTTTCGAATCAAAAGTGTAGTTTATTATATCTCAAACAAGAAGCAGTACAATTAATCAAAGTATGTATCTAAACTATCGACACAGTTTTTCCATCTTAACGGTAGCTTGTTTATGCCAGCAGCAAAGAAGCCTGGAGAGTGAGTGGCGATGAAATCATCAAAGGTGTTTTCCACAGCTTGTTGAGAATTGAATATTTTTTCCTTGCAAGAAGTAGTCCAAAGTCTGGAAGAAGTGGTAGTCAGTTGGTGCAAGGTCTGGTGAATACAGTAGATGACAGAGAGTTTCCAAGTCCAGCTCCTGTAGTTGGAGCAGCATTGTTTGTGCAACATGTGGTCGAGTGTTGTCTTGCAATAGAATTGGCCTGTCTCTATTGACCAATCTCAGCTGCTTAATCACAAGCATCCTCATCATTTCATCCAATTGGTTGCAGTAGACATGCACTAAAATGAATTGACCAGGGTTCATGAAGCTATAGTGAATAATACCAGTACTGGACCACCAAAATAGACACCATTAGCTTTTTTGATAAATTTTCAGTTTTGGACTGTGTTTCAATACTTCTTTATCTAACCATTGTGCCAAATGCTTGCAATTGTCAAAAAGAATCCATTTTTCATCACACATAACAGTACAATGCAGAAATGATTCGCCTTTATGTCGTGACAGCAAAGAAAGGCAAGCTTCAAGATGATTTCTCTTCTTATGCTGGTTTAATTCATGCAGAACCCATCTATCCGGCTTCTTTACCTTGCCAATTTGTTTCAAATAATCCAATATTGTTGGAATAGTAATGTCAAACCTTGCTGCTAATTCATGCATAGGTTGAGATGGATTCATTTCCACTACAGCTTTCAGCCCATCATTATCCACCTTGGTCTCAGGCCACCCACATGGCTCATTTTCAAGATTAAAATCACCAGAATGGAACTTCTCAAACCATCAATGTTACTGTGTGTTCATTAGCCACATCCTTCTGAAACACTTCATTGATATTTCGAGCTTCTGCTCTGCATTGGTTCCCCAATGGAACTCAAATTCAAAAATAACACAAATTTTTGACTTATCCGTGGTTTCACAAAAATTGCTCTAAAAAAATTTAGAAGATAATCATAAGCCACAATGTGTGTTTGAAATACTGAGGATGTACCTTCACGATAAAAATAAAACAAGAAGTGTCAAGTAAAAGTGAAATGTCAAAGATATCAACTATCAAACTTAGTACTTAAGGAAATCAAACATTTCATACTTAATAACCTTTTACTTCTGGATAGTTGATACTTTTGTTTGAAGTAAGTGGGAAATAATGAAATCTTGGGGCGCTATGTCATAATACAGATATATAGATAAAAAGTCTAAAATCTGGGCACATTTCGGGATATTTGGAAACATTTGGATTTTCACCTTAGGATTCCACTTTCCTTCCCAACTGTGCATGAAAGGAACATAGTGTCAATGCCCAAATCACATCCTCATGTCAAATGCCCCGCCCACTCCCATTATTCTGATCACATCAGTAGGGGTCTAGATCTGCTTTTGCAGGAAGCAGAGCATCAGATAAAATGCAAGGCATCTTGCTCATCGGGCTGTTTCCAGTATTTAGCATGTCATTAGTTTCTGACTTAACATTTTAGATTATATTTATCTAGGATGAGGGTATATTTAATCTAATTCTTGAATGTTATAAATACTAAGTGTTAGATCTAAAAAGCAATAATACTTTTCAATTAAAATACGTGTGATAATTATAAATAAAGTGTAAAATACAGAAATGAATAAAGAAAATAAAAATCTTGCATAATCTCTGCACCCTGAGATAATTACAGTTTGCATTTGGGAGTATATAATTTTACTCTTTTCTCTTGTGGTATATGTACAACTGTATTTATGTACCAAATTGGAATCTTATAATACATGCTATTTTGTAGTACCTTTTTTTCTGAAAATGAATACATCAAAGGCACCTTTTAACCTTCTGAATTATTATTTTCAAACTTTTTAAAAATTTTGTATCTGGAAAATTTCAAACATATATGAAAAAAAACAGAACACTATAATAACCCCTTTTGTACCTATCACCCAGGTTCAACACTTTTGACTTGTTTGCCACTCTCTCGCCTGCCATGGAGCTATTTTGAAGCAACTCTCACCCATCATACTCCTTCCTCCATAAATATGTGAGCCTGAATCTCTAAAAGATAAAGATCTCTTTTATTAAGTATATATTCACAATTTCATTATCTCACCAATAAAATTAGTAATAACTCCTTACTATCATGAAACATTTAGTCACTGTTCAGTTTCCCCCAATTGGCTTATAAAAGTTTTTTACATTTGTTTAAATCAGGATCGAAATGAAATTCATGAATTAAAATTGGCTGATATGTTCCTTAATTTTAAAGTCCCCCCCCTTGTTCTTTATTGCAGTTTATCTGTTAATTTGCACTGCAGAGTTCCCCACAATCTGAAGTTGCATCTCTGTGGTGTAGTTTAACATGTTCCTCTCTCCTCTATATTTCCTATAAACTGATAGCTAGCTCTAGAGCCATTGCTAGGCTGGCAAGATGACCTCACATGTAAGACAGCGTGTTTCCATCAGACGGTATGTAATATCTGGTTGTCTTTATTTTTGTGATGTCGGTAGTCATTGATGATTATTGCCTAATTCATCATTGTGGAATAGTGATATTCCAATTTTATCATCCTTTCTGCATTTATTAGCTGAAATACTTCTATTACGATAAACTTCCCTTCATTAACTACTTGGTTAGCAGTATTCAAAATAAGGAGTTGGTCCCTAATCTCCCTTACTCAAGGGTAACTAATGTGTGTTTTGTATTCTGTGAACTCACGGATTTCAGCATCTCCATGTGTTTCAATCCATTTCAGTTAACATTGTTATTAATGCTCAAATTGTTCCATCTTTGTTCAGCAGAAGCCTCTTTATTCTTTAGTTTGGTGCCTGTGTTCTCTGAGACACAATTCCATAGTCTTTGATGAAATCCTTGCTTTCTTTCATGGCAAAATATTCTAGGCTCATCTTGTTCATCTTCTGTCCCCAAGCTAGAATTAGCCATTTCTCTAAGGAGTCTTTGTTTTTTTAATGAGAAAATATTTTTTAGATATGAGGGGCATTCATTGCTGCTGGTTTTCTTTTTTAATTGTTTCTAGTTTTTTCTTGAATAGAGCAAGGGAAAATGTATTAGGTTAAACTATATGAAATTGTCATATTATTAAAGTGGTACAACATTGGCGATGTCACAAGGTTTAACCTATTTTTAAGAGAAAACACATTATGAACCACTTATCTCTAGATATCTGGGGGCGGGGGGAGGCTAATTCCTACTAATTGTCTTTCTTTTCTTAAGGGCTATTCTTGATTTGGAACCTCATTCATTCATTCATTCATTCAGTGGTTGCATAGTGGTTCATCAGTTACGTATGCCAATATCGATTTAATCTATTTCCTTCCTTTTCCTGGATATTTTGATTCCAATTTTTCTATATCGTAAATGTGGCTATGTGAACACACTTGCATGTGAGTCTTTGTTGTAAATCTCTGATTATTTTCCTAAGATAAATTCCTAAAATGTGGAATTTCTGGGTAAAGGGGGCAAAGTCCCTTTTAAGGCTTTTAATATATTTTGCCAGATAGCTTTCCTCCCTTACTCCCAGTACTCTTCCACTGTTAACTTTTTGATCTAAATCTTTACTCCTAGCCACTGGATATTTCCAGTTTGTACTTCTTTAATTTGGATATTAATACTTTTGTTATTTATACTAACAATATCAAAAAGCATAAACTATTCTTAAATAAATTAGAGTTTTTATTTTGTTTCATAACTATGTGTGGCATTCCTACAGCT
>NW_012136080.1:16227306-16238144 GCF_000956105.1 Propithecus coquereli
GGTTCACCATGTGGAAGCATTTATTTGTACTTTATTCCTTTTTATTGCCAAGTAATGTTCCATTATATGGAGGTACCACATTTTATTTTTCCATTCATCAATTTGTGGACCCTGGCCTGATTCTCAATGACACCGCTGGTGCCACCTCCTCAAGGAGGCATTCCCTCTGAGGGAAAGTCCTGTTTTACATGTACATATGTGTGTGTGCATATGTATATAAAGTAAATATATGTAAGATATACTACAACTTATTAAGTTATTAAATAAGTATAAACATAAATTAAACAGTATCAACTAGATTAAAAGACAACAGTAACAACAACTTACAAGTGTCGAAAATGGGCTATGCCTAAATTAATTTGAGTTAAGTAAAACTGACCTTTCCTTATTTTAAGTTGTTTTAAAAATCAAGGCTCTCGCATTAATACCATTTTGTACAATAAAATTCATTGTCCATCTCCTGTAAGCCAGGCATCGTACGGGGTGAGTTTACCTAGTTTATAACATTGCTTACTAAGTTGCTAAAGCTGCCATGTTTTGAGTTCATCTGATCTGATTCTCTCATGTTTTGCACATCAGCCATTTTCGTAGCTGTGGCTTTCTTTTCTCATCCCTTTTGGTGTCCTTCACTGACCTCCTGCTTATGGCTGCAGCAATTCTCACCCCGAAACAGAAGGCATTCCTCAGTCTATGCGCTCTCTAGCTCCTCCTTGCCATTTATCATAGAACATCACTAAAGTTTTAGTTAACACTCCTGGGGTGCTAATGTGAAAAAAAAAAAAAAAAGGAATAGTCTGAACCTTTTCAGGCCAGACTGTTCATTGCATAGGTTAAATATAGTCAGATTATTCAACAGAGCAGTTACGAGCTGTGTTTATGGAGAGCAGCAGATTCCCCGCCCCTGGTAGCATTCTCAGGTGCTCTTCCTTTGCCTGCGGGGCAGAGAGAAGAAAGTCAGTGACTAACGTCCCACAGGTGCACATGTTAGTATTCCTCACCAGACAGCCTGATCCTACCTCATCCCAATTCTGCCAGGGGTCTGAATATTGTATTCAGTGCTCATGGCTTTTCCCATTGGTGAAAAGAAAGTCAAGTCGCCAAGCAATTTGAAGAGATTAAAGAAAATGGAACACTTCTTTAGAAATGTGCCTTTACTTCTTATTTAGTTTGAACCCAGTGGCAAGAGAGAAAGAATAAAGTCTTGGCTTGAAGGCTGTTGATAATGCAGCACGAGTGACAGCCCCATTGAAGGGGAGAGGCTGTTTTTCACTATTACAAGGTGGAGTGTGTGGAGCTGGCCGTTAGGCCGGCCCAGCAGCAAATCAGTCATGTCTGGCATGACGGGGGTATGAGGAAAGAAAATAGGACTTTGACATCCAACTCGTGTTGCCGACAGCGGTGATAAATGAAGGAAATAAGCGCCCTCCAAATCGGGTGGCCGAGTGGAGAGAGGCCCCGTAATAAAGATCGGAGATACCTTCCACTGGAGCTGCTGTGAGCTCCCCGCAGTATATTAGCCTTCCATTCATCACGTTAAACCCAGAGAGCAGGGGGAACATATAACTGCCCATTTTTATCATCTGGAGATATACGGGCTGTGATCTTGACTTTAATTAGCTGACTCGAAGTAAGTTTATTTAGAGTCGCTTCCCAAGGCCATAGAAGGAAAGGTCACTTGGCCACATACAGGCAACTCATGGCTGAGATGGCCAATACTCTGCACCAGAAACCATGTGTTTCATGTGCACAGGTTTTTATTTTTCAGGGAACAGAGGGGTCAACAGAAGAGTCTTCTAGGCAGACTCTGGTCTCTTTAAGTCCAGGAAGTTGGGAGCAACAGGAGAACTCAGCTCCACCTTGGAAAAGACCTTCACAGAGGAAAGCCGCAGAGTAAATGCAGGTTCTTCCCTTTGTACATTACGGAGAGGGCCAGGTGGTGCAGTAGGGGACGTGCAGAGCCAGCCGTTGGCGGAGGCTTCATTATGGAGAACCCTGGGCCCTCCAAGCCCCTTCCTACCTCTTCAGACTCCTTGTCCTTTCAGCCCTTACATCCTGCATGAACTCCTTGAAGTTCCCAAAGGCTTGATCTCTCTTGCTTCCAAGCTTTGCAGTGTTGTTTCTTCTGCCTAAAGGTGTTTCCCCACATTCTGGGCCTGCCAACTCCTATGAAGCTTTTGAGGCATATTTTTGTCATTTTAGACCATCGATGCCATTGCTTCTTTCAATCCACCAAACAAGAACCTGCACAAAGGAGAGGCCTCATCTGCCTGGGTCTCCTGTGTTTGCAGCCACCCCGGCAATAGCTTGAGCAGAGTGAGTGAGGCAGACATTTGTGGGGAGGGGGACGGGGCTGAGCTGCTCTGGGCCATGATCCCTCTCCTCTGTTCTATCCACTCTCCAGCCTCAGTTTTCATTTGTTTATTTTAATATTTAACAGCTGTTTAGTATATAACAGCTTTATTGACATAGAGTTTACAAGCCACACAATTCACCCATTTAAAGAACATGAGTCAATGTGTTTTCAGTATATTCATGGAGTTGTACACACTTAGGTTCCTTTGCTTCACTATGCTTTTGAAAGCAAATAGAAACCTCTGTACCCATTAGCAACTTATCTCTTTCTCCTCCAGGTACCGGCAACCACTAATCTACTTTCTGTCTCTGTGGGTTTGTCCACTTTGGGTATTTCATGTAAACCGAATCAGAGAAAAGGTGGCCTTTTGTGTCTGACTTTTTTCACTTAGCATAGTCTTGTCAAGGTTCACCGTGTGGAAGCATTTATTTGTACTTTATTCCTTTTTATTGCCAAGTAATGTTCCATTATATGGAGGTACCACATTTTATTTTTCCATTCATCAATTTGTGGACCCTGGCCTAATTCTCAATGACAACGCTGGTGCCACCTCCTCAAGGAGGCATTCCTGGCTTACTTCTGTCTCAGATTGTGGGAATGCTCTTTTTCTGTCCAACACCTGAGTGAAATGACTTATATTTCTGCACCCCTGCAACCTTGGCACTGTCCTAGCTTGGGGTTGCCTACCTCTAGCTGTCCCTCTGGGTGATTTCTGTACAACTGCATACCACCTGTATTATCACTGATGTCAAGAGATTTATAAAATAATGAAAGAGGCAAGAATATTTAATAAGCATCCATGTTGCTTTAGCCCATATTGCTAATATTATGTCATATTTTTTCAAGTCACTTCTTCTCTTTTTAAAAATAAAAAAGGAATTAAAACTTTTAGTAAATTTATGTCCCCTTTGATTTTAAATCTTAGCAATATTCCTTTCTCTTATCTTTCCCCTAAACTTTCCATAAGAAACACCAGCCTTATTATAGTCAATTTTGTATATCGTTACAGAATAGATACATATAGTCATGAAAAATGTCAGCAGTAGTATATTGGGTACAGTTTAAGTTTCCCACAAATGATGACAAAAAATATATATTGCTTTACCACTTTCTTTTTCATCCGTCTGTATGTCTTAACTATCTGCGTTGATATACAAATGTAGTTTATTATTTCTAACTGCCATATAATATTCCACCTGTACTTTTTATTTACATGATACTTTCTTTTAACTTGCTTCTAATGTAGATTAATTTAGAAGGAAACTGTATGTGTCTTGGTTCTTTTTCTGTTGCTTATGACAGAATTCCTGAAACTATAATTTATAAAGAAAGGAATTTATTTCTTACAGTTACAAAAGCCAAGAAGTCCAAGGTTGAGGGGCTGCATCTGGTGAGGGCCTTCCTGTTGGTGGGGACTCTCTGCAGAGCCCGAGGCAGCGCGGGAAATCACACGGTGAGGGGCTGAGCGCGTTGACACAGGTGCTGGCTCAGGTCTCTTTCTCTCCGTATAGAGCCCCCAGTTCCACTTAACCCATTAATCTATGGGGGCTCTGCTCTCATGGCCCAAGGACCCCTTAAAGGCTCTACCTCTCCATCTTGCCACATCGGGAATTAATTTTCAACACGATCTTTGGATGGGACAGATATTCAAACCACAGTCGTATGTCACCACTATAAATGGGCAATGATTATTACTTGCCTTAAATAGTGATACATGGAAATAAAGAAATGCAGGGCTATTAAAATTAAAATATGAAGTATTAAAACATGACCAGAAGGATATTGTTCCCATGGTGACTGAGGGGAGCAAGGAGGAGGAAGGAATATGGCTAAGGATTGTGATCAAAAGGGACACAAATTTATCTAAAATATTGTCATTATTTATTTATGTGGAGAGCTAACATTTCTTGCCATAAATATTAATATAAGGAGATTTTAAAAATGCATGGCTATTAGAATTAAACAACAATGTCCAATATAACCCCTACTGTCAACTTGTAAACCACAATTGTACGTGGACCATGTTTTGGGAAATACAGCTTAGCTCATAGTTGAATGAATGAATGAATGAATGAATGAATACAAGATCTGCAGTGGTGCCAATGACCAGCAGTGAGCTGTTGTGAGACTGAGGGCTTTCCTTAAGTCCTGCCCACACATGGGACAACCCCCAGAGTCCAGCAGGCCCTGCTGACAGTGATGGCAGCTCATAGTGTGGCACTCACAGGGGCCAGGTGCTGTCCATATATCAATTTTACGTATATTAATATGTGGTATATGTAATAAACAGTCATATTTACATATATTAATTTAGTCCTGACAACAGCTCTATTGGGTAGACACTCTTATTGTCATTCCCATTTTAAATAACGAGGAAGCTGAAGCAGAAACAGGCTAAGTGGATTGCTAGGATCACACAGCTAATGCATAGAAGGAAGGGCTAGGTGTGGCCTGGGGCAGGGTGACTGCAGGCTTGGCAGTCCTCACCTCTGTCACCTTTGGCTTCTGTCCATCAGCTGGCGAGGCCGCGCTGAACCCTCCTCTGGGGCAGTCCTGCGTGGGAGGGCTCAGGGCAGCTGGAGGGGAAGCCAGCAAACTGCGTGCTCACCTGTACTGAAGCCTTGGCCCTGCAGCTGCCAGACGGAGCCCCTCCGGGACAGCACACCCAGAGGGAAAGACCAGACTCAATCCTGCCCACACCTGGAGCTCGCTCAGACTCTCGCCCCCTGTTTCCAGCCCCCGCCTGCGTCACTGTCTCCATCCCCTCCTACTTTGACCAGCTGCTCTGCCCTAGCCAGCCCCGATGAGCACGAGCTCGTGCTGATCCTTGCACAGTCCCCATCTCCTGGGAAGGCCACGCAGGCTGCCCGACTAGAACTCGAGTTTGAGCCAGAGAAACAAGCAGAGGCCTGGGCATGTGTGGGGAGTGCGAAGTTAATTCTGTCTGAGGCACAGGAGATGTCTCCACTGAAGACGCACTGACCAGGACACTGACCAGTGGACCAGCTTTGAAGAGCAATAAATTGCCTTCAACTCTCATGCTTTTTGGGTGGCCTTTGACTGACTTCTTTGTCTTCCTGAAGGCTGTTGCCAAGGAATCCTGAAATTTAACAGTAAAATCAAGAAAACCATTTTTAAAGAAGAATTTTCTAACCCCAGGTGCAGAAAATCAATGTGTGATAAACAGTTTTAGCCTCCCTTCTTAAACCACCAATTATAATGTCCAGATTAGAAATGTTTCCAGAATGAGGGAACAGAACCAGCCATTTATTAGTGCTTACTTGGGACTCCATGTTTTGCCTATGCTATCTTTATTTCATCTTCTCAGCCCCTCTGAGGGAGGACTATCACCTCCCTTACAGGGGAGGACACTGACATGCAAGGAGGCCAGGTGAGGTGTCCAAGGTGTGGAGTTAGCAGGTGCCCAAGCTGGGCCATGTTCTGTCAGGTTCAAAAGCTTCCTGTTGACCACGTTGCCTCAAGAGAAGCACATCAGGGTTCCAGTGGCTGAACATGAACTTAGAAGGGTCATGGGAAGGAGAGGCAGGCTCTGCCCCAGCACAAAACCTCAAGACAGTGGTGACCCCAGTGACCCCATCCCAAAAGGTGGCCCTAGTGCAGGGCCCTTCGAATATCTCCTTTTATCTTAATCAAAAGCATGGAAGCAGGCTGGGCATGGTAGCTCACACCCATAATTCTAGCACTTGGGGAAGCTGAGCTGGGAATACCAGAAGTTGGACACCAGCCTGGGCAACATAGCAAGATCCCATATATACAAAAATTAAAAAAAAAAAATTACAGCTAGCCGTAGTCCTAGCTACTCAGGAAGCTGAGGCAGAGAATTACTTGGCCCAGGAGTTCAAGGCTGTAGTGAGCTATGATCGCACCAATGCGCTCCAGCCTAGGCGACAGAGTGAGATTCTGTCTCTAAAAAAAGAAAAAAGAAATTAAAAGCATGGAAGCTTGTTATTCCCGTCTTGTCCCTCCAGATCTCCTTTCTACCTTCCCTATTTTGTTCTGTGCCCCAAGAGCCTGGGCTCTATAGACTGCTTCATATGAGCTCGCTGGTCCTCTTGCTTTTGGTTGGTTTTGACCAAAGGAAGGGACCTGGGTTAGGTACTAGAGTCTCGATTTCTGCATTGGTAAAATGGTACAACAGTAGTCTCTGTCTCAGCGTTTCAAGGATTAAATGAGGTAATCTGTAGAAACTGTTTAGCATAGTGACTGGCACACAGTAAATTCTCAACCTGTCATTGTTATTATTTTCTCAGCCACACACTAGATGACCTGGGGCAAGTCGGTGAAGCTCTTTGAGTCCCTGTTTCTCACCTGGAAATGGAGGTCATCATCTCTCCAAGCCTGCTGTGTGGGTTGAGCAGGAAACAGAGGCCCACGCAGAGCAGGTGGTGGGAGACAGTGTAAGGAGGGAGGGACTGTTTCTGGGTTAAATCATATTAAATCACCACCATTTGACCTAGGCACACAGCAATTTCACATGGTTCAAAGGTGTAGGCAATGGTAAGGGGCGGCAGTGAGGGACAGTGAGATCCAGGGCTAGCGACATGGGCTGTTACCATCAAAGGGGACGGGGCAAGAGAAGCTACCCGGAGGAGCTGCTGGGCCCGCCTGCGAGCTGCAGCTGTGGAAGAGAGGCCAGCCCACAGGAGCAGTGACCCTCCCTCCATGGGACAGGGGACCACGCTGGGAACCAACAGACAGGGGGCCAGAGGAACAAATACCACAGCCTCTCGCTCCTCCTGCCTTCAGTTTTCTGCTGGTGCCTCCCTTTGTCAAACCCAGGCAGAAGAGGAGGGAGCTTGGAGGAAGCAGTCCATAGAGGTCAGCCTCCCAGGGCACGGCAGAGAGAAGGTGGGTGGAGGATGGGTCTGCAGGGGTGAGAAGGGAATAGCAAGCTCACGTGCTTTCGGTTAAGATAAAAGGAGATATGCCACAGGGCCGAGCACTGGGCCTGGTGCCAAGGGGGTGCCTCCTTACTATTCTTACTGTTGGGGTTTTGAAGGCTAAGCATGGGGGGACAGGATGCAAGGTTTCAATGCCAACAGAGAAAAGAGAGAAACATAGCTCTTGAACAACCACAACAAAAACACACACAGAGGGCACCTTTGGAGGCTTTTCTGGATTCAACAATGCCTCTAACCTGTCCTGGCTGGGCCCTGAGGCCGGCCTGCCCAGCCCCTGTTCACTGCCCAGCCTCAGGGCCTCCTTCTGCTCAACGAACAGGAAACTGGGCCTCCAACCCCTATTCAAAGCCCAGGCCTGGCTGATGATGTGAACAGCTTCAAGCTCTTTGGTAGAACTGGGGTTTAAACAGCAAATTGCATCAGGGAGAGCCTGTCGGGAGAAGCCATGAATCTTGTGGCATGTACAATTTGCACAAGTTTGCAGACCTTCAGGACTTTTTCTGATAAATGGAAAATGATCAGACTTGGATGAAATATTACGGACTTTTATGGAGCTCATTAAAGTTGAAGTCGAAACCCTTCCTGCCTTCAGTCTGTTCTGATCTCTCCTAAGCGTGGTCGCTGTGCGTCTTCCTAAACAGCTGTCTCATCATTCATTCATACCCACCTGCACCCTCACTGTGCTCTGCTGAGCAGGCAGGAGACAGGGAGGAGCAATAGTGCCGTCTGCTGGCTGCAAGCGGCCATGAGACGGGAGTAGTCACATGTTTCTCCATCTGTGATCTTATTCCGGGCTCTCCACTGTGAGGACTGTGTTATCATTTTCACTGAACAGTGGTTTCAACTGGGCTGCATCTGGAATTATCTGAGAAGCCTAAAAAAGATCGAGGCGTGGGTCTTACCTCATTTAACCAGAGATGGTGATGTTGACCTGGAATGTGACCTGGGTTCTAGGATTGCTGTAAATCCCTCCAGGTGATTTTAATGTGCAGCCGGCCATAAGCACCCCATGGTGCTCAGTCCTGAGCTGCTCCGGCACCACCTGCAGGGCTTGCAAAACAGATCACAGGGCCCCAGCAGCGTCACTGATGCAGTAGATCTGGGGGAGAGGGGGTGGCTGAGAATATGCATGTTAAGCAAGTTCTCAGGGGATGCTGAGCTGCTGGTCTGGGAACCCTACTTTGAGAATTACTGCCTTAGTGAAGCTGAAGGCTCAGAGAGTTTAGATGACTTGAGGGCAAACACCCCTCAGTGGATGGAGAGTTGAAGTCTGTTTATCCCTTTCCAGGCCTGGCTGGGTGAGCCTGTGCACAGGGCCATTACTTTCTTCAAATCTTTCTGGTATTAAATGATCCCAGGGTCTAAACCTCCCCATACCTGTTCTGGGCTTATTCTTACTGCCTATGTTTACCAGACCTGCCAGATCATAACCCTGGGGGAGATGGAGGGGAAGCACTAGTATAAAATATTTCTTTCTAGCCAGCTGTGTCTCCCACCCCCACAACAGGGGTTTGGAAATGCCCCCACCCCTATTTCCCCTTGGAAAACCATCTCTGCCCAGCTGGTCAGTGTGAAAAGATTCATTGCTTGACGTGGGCTTTGGAACCGAAGGAATCTGGATTCCAAGCACAGCTTGTCAGTTCACAGGCTGTGTGGCCTTGGGCACATTCCTAGCCTTGCTGAACCTTCTTTCCTTCTCTGGCAGACTCACATCTGTACAATGAGGATTTTGAGAGGACTAAATAGCATGCTTTGGGCGTGGGCCCGGCATGTTGTTTCTCTGTCCCCATGCGAGACAGAAGTAGGCTCTGTGTAGGGACAGACGCAGCTGCTATCAAGACAGCACAGCCAATCATGAGCCTGCAGGGGGAGCAGAGACCCCTCCCTGGGTGGGGCTGGCAGTCAGGACCCCCTGCATCTACTTGGGCTCCCTGTTAGTCTTGAGTGCAGGGAGGACATGGGATCTGAACCCAGGCATCCTCCTGCCCAAGAGGCCCCTCCTCACAGTCAGCTGCCTCCTCGGGGCTCCTGCCATCCTCCGACTCTGATGGAGGCAATTTCACGCCCCTGGCTCCTCACACCTGGGTGATGAATGTGTGTAAGTGACCTTGGCCCCTCCAGCCACAATCAGCACACCGATGATGTAATTGAATTTGTATACACTGTAAATTTTATTAGAGGAAAGCAATCTACTTCCAATTCTAGTTCTCTGAAGTTACTGGATTGCATCTGAGGATAAACTCGCTGGTCAGCTGGGTGGGGACAGAGGTCAGGGCCATGGTTACTCTCTCTCTAGTTTTCTCTGGGCATGATAAACAAAAATGCACATCAGGTCCCAAGGGCACCCAACAACTCCAGCGTGGTGGTGAGCGTTAAGGGAAGGGATGGGCGCAGAGGACTGCCCGGGGCCAGCTCACAACAGCAGCTCGACAGAGAGGAGTTCAGTTTTGTCTTTCATCCCTGACTCTGCCATCCGTCTTCCCCCCTCCCTCCTCTTTCTCCGTTCTCTCCTACGTCTGTCTTCCCTTCCTTCTCCATGATTCTGCCTCCATTTTTGTCCCTCTGAGGAGCTTTGGGGAAACTACTAGCTCAACTTCATGAGCCTCAGTTTTATCATCTGTGACAGGGAGTCGGTAAGGCCTATCTCAGAGGGTGCTGCAGGGGTGGAGAGAGATGGGGACTGTAAAGTGGTTGACACATGGTTGGGAGTCAGCACATGTAAGGAATCATTTTAATTGAACCCCTTTGGGTGTTTGGCTTGTCTGTAGGCACTCATTTATTAATTGCCTTCACTGAGTTAGGCTTGGGCCCGAGGGCCCAACACGAGGGGGTTACCATAGTCGGTACCCAGGCAGCAACAGTCTGGCTGGGAAATCCAGCATGCACAGACGTTTATCTCTTACAAGACAAGGCGGCGAGTGACCAAGGTCAAGGGGTGGTGGTGACCAGCAGTACTATGGGGATCCTGGGAGGGAGAGGTCCTTGGGAACCCATGTGATCAGGGGAGGCTTCCTGGGGGAGGTGAGGTTGAGCTGGGCTTTCAAAAATGGGCCAGATTTTGAGGGGGGCTGAACAAAACCAGGTGGCCAGGCATTTATCAAGTGCCTTTCTGATGCCCAGAACATTAATACTGTCATTTAAAAAAATCCTTATCTCAACCCTAAGAAATAAGCATTCTTTTCTCCCTTTGTTAGTTGTTGAAACATCAGTGATAATGAGAAGGGAAGTAATTTATCCAAAGCCACACAGTCAGTAAGGAGTAGGGCTGACTTTCAAACTTAGATCTGTCTGACCCCACAGATTTTGCTGATAGCCACCTACCCATGCACCTGCTTACATACCCTCCTGTCTCCCATTTCTGCCAGAGGCCATTACCTGATCACCAGGTGAGCAAAGTCCCCACCTATTGACTAATAGAATGCAGGTGGGTCCATCTGTATAAGCCACTGCATAAGACTTTGTACCACGTGAGTGTATGTGTGTGTTCATAGATGCACTTCCCTGTGCAATTAAGGGTCTGTTGACTGCTGGGTTTTTTTAGTTTTATTTTACTTTTTAAAATA
>NW_012136080.1:16239769-16261227 GCF_000956105.1 Propithecus coquereli
TGAGCACAGGATATTTTTCCATTTGTTTGTGCCACCTACAATTTCCTTCATCAATGTTTTGTAGTTCTCATTGTAGAGATCTTTCACCTCCTTGGTTAAGTATATTCCTAGGTATCTTATTTATTTATTTATTTTGCAGCTATTGTAAGTGGTATTGAGTTCCTATTTGATTCTCAGCTTGGCTGTTATTAGAGTATAGAAATGATATTGATTTGTGTACATTAATTTCGTAACCTGAGAGTTTAGTTTATTTATCAATTCTAGTAGTCTTTTGGAAGTCTTTAGGGTTTTCTAGATACAAGATCATATTATCAGCAAACAGGGATAATTTGGTCTCCCCTTTTCTGATTTGGATGCCCTTTGTTTCTTTCCCTTGCCTGATTGCGCTGGCTAGGACTACTGTTAACTGCTTATCAAGGGTAGCCCTGTTTGGAGTGGGAAGAAGGGAGTTTAGAAGAAAATTTTAAAGTTGACGTCATTAGAGGCACTATGTCTCTTTGATTCCACAGTGACAAAGGCTGCTCTCCCTCACATGGGTAGTAGGGACAAGTTCACTTAAATTTTGGTTCTATCCAATTTCTCAGAAACATGACTATTTATGGAACACACTTGGGATATGCCTGCATGTTTATGTACTGTTGTTTCTGAACTTGATAGAAAAATTGGCTTTGATTTTGTTGAAGGTTTTCTGTTTTATTAATGTTGGGTTTTCCCTTTAGATAGGAAGGCAGCTCAGTGATGTGGAAAACTTTCATTTTCATCTCTTCTTATTTCTCAGAATTTCATCCCATTTCGCCACCAGCAGCTTCCTATCTAAGCCTTCCTGCAGATGGATGGCAGTGTCCAGAAACAATTTTCCTATTCTGCTTATCTTGTTTGCTTAAACTCTGGCTTGGAGGAGCCCATCTCTCCCTTGAGGGAGGCCTGGATTGTCACCCGAGTTTGAGCCACCATCACACAGCAAACAAGTTCTGTTAATCTTTCCAGATTGCAGCATTTAAGCAGCTCTTTGAAGGTGGAAAAGAATATATATTCTTGGCAGAAAGCTTGTTGGAGGAAGAAGAGCTTAGATTTCAGAGTCACATGGCTGTGTTTAATACCATATTTGCCACTTACTAGCTATGAGACCATGGATGGGTTAACCAACCTCTTTGTCTTGGTTTCCGTACATGCTACAAAGAAATAATAATGCTTGCCTTACGGAGTAGTGGTGGGGATTGAAAGAGGGATAAACTAGAGGATCTAGCATAGCATCTAGCAAGAAGTATGTGCTCAGTAAAGATTTCCTTTTGTCTTCTATCTCATTGGATAAGAAAACAAAGCATGCTCTGGTTTAGCTCTAATCTTGAAAAGGTGGTAATAAGTAGAAGGAAACATCTCATTTTCAGAGCCTAGTTAATCAGTCTCCCAGTCTGCTGTGTCTAGAGTTTTCTCTGGCACAAGAAGCTATGAAAGAAGGAAGAAGCAGAGCCCCAGCTCAAAGGACTGTAGAGTCTTAGTGGGAATATGAGAGGTGTCCACATGAAATAGCTGGATGCCCATAAGGCACCCACCAAGAGCAGAAATACACAGTGGCACTTGTCATTGATACAAAAGGTAGGTTTGGGAATAGGCTGAATTTGAGAGTGCAAAGGGCTTTATGCTGAATGGATGGGATGGCTGTTCATTGAGGAGGCCAGCCCATACTGGGGGAGTCATGTCAGGCAGGTAGCAGAGTATAGAATGGACACTGAAGTGAGTGCCTAGAGTGAGCTACTGTGGATGCTTGATTTAGAAAATGACATGGTGTCACTCAATGACGTAGCCTCAGCACGTAGGATGGTGCCTGGTACACAGTAGGTGCTTAATAAATAGTAGCTGGCTGAATGAATCTCTGCTTAGATGACCAAGACTCAGCTCAAATATTTCCTCCTCCAGGAAGCCTTCCCTAACCCTCCTACCACCCCCTACTCTGAGTTAGGTGACTCCCTCTGTGCCTGCATGGCTCCAGGCATACCTCTATCTCATAGACTATGTCCCACTGGGTTGGCTTGTCTATTTCTGGTCTGTCACCCTCAATGGACTTCTGAGGACAGAGCTGAGTTCAGTGTCTTCAGCCTGGGTGAGGAGCCTGGCTCAGGGCACACGTGAGTTGGATAAATGCCCACACATCTAAGTTGAAGAATAGGGGGAAGCTCCTGGCTGGAAACTGAGAAAGAGACTAGAGAGGAAGTTTGCAAAACTCAGAGGCCCTTGAGGGCTACAAATGGGACTCTCTATTTGCAGTGTAATTATGAGCACCTATAGCCATGGACCTAAACCCAACTAGGTCAACAGCAGGTCATATCTGGAAAAATTCAGGCTACCTAGCAACAAAATATATGAACTATTTTGTACCATTGAACAATGCTGAGTTCCTAAGACAGTGCCTTGGAAATAGTTTAGTATAATGCTGCCATTTTATGGACATTGAAAGCATGACACCAGTGCCTAATATCATGTGGCTTGAACTTGGAGGCTAGGGTGGGGCCTGGGATCCTGACTCTTGAATTCCCCTTGCTAGAGCCTCCTGCTTCATGCTAGAGCCTACTCCTGGATGAGGCATTGCTCACAGCCTCCCACTTTGCAGCTTCCACAGTGTTTCTCCGGGACCCACTGGATGCTTTTCTTCACACCAGGCATTTTACTTGCATTAGCTCATGTAACCCTCATATTCTATGAAGGAGGTGTCATTGTCCCCATTTACAGATAAAGAAACTGAGGCCCGGGGCAATGACTTGGATGATTCAAAGCCACTCAGCTATAATTGGTGGAGCTGAGACTTAAGCCTAGTGCTCTTGACCTCTGAGTTAATGCCATTCTAGGGGCGCTGTGTTGAAAAGAATCACTCAAAGCAGTACACACACAGCAGCCACTGCTGGGAACATTTGCAACAGCAAATGTTTCATAGCTGGGCAGATCGAGCTCGGAAAAAATGGGCCCTTCGTGTGGCCATCTGATTGCCCTCCTTGGCCTTCTCTGACAGTAGCAATGTCCTTTCTCCCTAAATCCCTTTGGTCACTGGTGCCACCAAACTGAATTTCTTAGCATGGAAATGTTATATCCCAGGGATTGATTTTCCTGCATAATATTTCTAGAAAAGTTAATCACCTTGTTAGTCATATTTACATTCTGTTTTAATTGCATCCTTGAGAGCAAATGTATTCATTTTTCTCCTCTGTTATAGTTCCTTCTTTAACAACCTCTTAACAAGGCAGAGATGAGATCGCAGCACATGAAGAGTACACAGCTTTCTTAAAATATGCCACCTCCCAAAAATGTAGGACCCAATTATCACTGTGGCTATGAGCTAATTATCAGATACAAAATATGGATCACAGCTAATTATCAGGATCTGACCTTATTTCCAAGTCATAGATTCCTGAAAACTAGGTTAACATTACTAGAGAAATAGAGATTTAAGTAGGAACTCAAGAACTGCAGTAATGAGTGGAAATGAATGTTTATATTTCTAACGAATGGCTAAGGCAAGAAATAATTTTCCTAGCCTTATGTCTGGTGAAATTTTCCAGAAGTTCACTCTCTACAAGGCCTTATTAGTGGGACATGGATGATGTAAAGTCCATTTCATTAATATCCCAGAATCTTCTATTTGGAAATAGAGATGACTGTTTCCATTTTTTAATTTTTCAAAAACTGAACACTATATGCCTGCTGGCTACAGAGCTCTATGCTAGGTGAGGTGAAAGGTTATGAAATGACTAAGCCCTCAAGAGGTCAGGTCAGGTAGGTAGAAATGAGATGTGGTCCCACATTCCAGGTGGAGAAGCACTGAAATGCCATGTGGGTAGCTGTGAGTGAAAGCCCCAAGGGAAAGCTCTTGTCTGGCCTGGTAACGTTGGAAATGGATTTTGGTAAGTCTCCAGGATTTCATTACTGAGAATGGGGGAAGCATCACAGGTGGAAGAAATGACATGAGCAAATACAGAGATAGAAAGACACAGCTTATGTTTCCAGAATTAAGGGTCAGTAATAAGGCTTACATGTTTATAGCAGGGGTCTTCATGGTGACAGCTTGAGCCGGTAAAGTCCTCCGGAAAGGAGGTGATATCTTTGGGAAGAGCTTACACATGTTATTTTCCTAGAAAGGAACGGTCTATAATTTTCGTTTACTACTCAAAAGGGCTAGTGATTCCTCCAAAAGTTTATACCCACTGTCCTGAGGAGCAGTTTTGGTGAACAGGATATTGGGGGACAGAGGGAGATACACAAAAATGCATATTAGGACCAATATGAGGAGCCTTAAGAGCCCGAGTTATGTGTCCAGACAGTCTTTGGTATTCGGCTGACAGGAGACATGAGTGGGGTGCGGGACGGTGGGATGCGAGGGCCGGGTGGGAGCTGAGCAGTCTCCTGAGAGAGGCAGGAAGGCCAGAGGGAGGCTGACTGGACCAGGGCGAGGGCAGCTACCAGAAAGGAGAGCAAGAGAAGACCAGAGAAGCTGTTGAGGATAAGGTGAGATGGTTTGGCACCTGGTGAGCAGAAGGGAAGCAGGTAAAGACACATGGCAATAGGGTGTGATGGTGGGGTGCGGGCTCTGTGGGTTCAAGCCCTAGCTCCGCTGCTTCCTGCCTGTGCAACTTAGGGCAACTTACAAAACCTTCCTGTGCCTCTGTTTCCTTAGCTGTAACGCTAGCTCCTGCCTTGCAGTTTTGTGGGAAAAGATTAAGTGAGCAAATACACACAGAGTACCTGGGACAGCCCATGATAAGTGCCCTGAGAGAGTTAGCTCTTATTCTCAGAGGGCTGACAACTCCAGGAGGTTGTGACTTTGGTGTTGTGTGCACTGCAGTCCCCCAGGGCCTGGAACTGTGCTTGGAACACAGTGGGGGCTCCATAAATGTGTGCTTAAGGTGGGATGGACGACTCAGCATGAATTGGGACCCTGGCATGCTCTCGATGGAGATAAAAGTGCTCCTGAGCAGGGGACCAAGGATCGCTCCATAAAGAGGGTCCCAGGGGACCACAAGATCCCAGCCAGCCTTCTCCTCAGGCTACCTGTCGAGCCCTCAAGCACTCGTCATCTTGTCCAGTCCTCTGGGTGGCCTCCTCTGAGGATGGCAGGCTGGATGTGATTGTCCCTGTCTGTCAGGTGGGGGAGTGAGGTCAAAGTTTGCCCTTTTAAGACACTCACTTGACAGCAGCCGAGATGAGCCCACCCCTTCTATCGCCCCTTCCCCATCCTGTGCTGCTCCCTGAATCCGTAACATCTCTGCTTTCTAGAATTGTAATGGAAGGGATTCATCTATTAAGCAAAAATGTCCAAAGAGAGTATTTTAAACAACAAAAATTAGTGATTCTTAGTAATGTAGAAAGAGCTCATTCAGGATGTGAATAGTTTTTGCTTAATGGTGGGGTTACGGATAATAACCTAACCTACAGATCTTGGGAGGAACTGGCCTCATACCCTTGCCCGGCCACTGACCAGCTCTGTGGCCTTTGACAAATTGCTTAATCTCTTTGACCCTCCATTTCCTCATCTATAAAATGGGAATAATGACATTTTTTCATGGGTCGTTAGGGGGATTAAATAACATGTTTATAAACAGCAAAGCTCCTGTCATATAGGAAGAGTTCAGTAAAGGTTTGCCATTCCTCTTTCTTGTATTATTATGCCTTGTTTGTGCCCATAGCCTGGCACAGACTGTACTGTTATGAAAGCCGGAAGGCCAGTTCTCCAGATGAGAGGAGAGTAAACTTGGCGGTGAGGCTCGCTGCGATATCACTGGGAGACAGAGGTTCACGGGGGAGGGGTCAGGGGTCAAGGGAGGCGACTGCCCATGACTATAACCAAGGCTGCCCCACTGCCAACTTGCCAAATTCACAAGGAGCTGCTTTAATAGGACCCCCGAAGTCCTCTTACAAGTGATCTACACAAGGGCAAGGGCAGCCTTGACTTTCCCAGGCAAGTGAAATGTGTGGAAAAAGCCCTGGGCCTCGGGGGCAGTCCCAGCACTGGCCCCCACTGGCTGTCTGAGTGTCCTGAGCCTCCGCGCTGGGGGGCCGGATGGATGCCTGGCCTGGAGGAGGTGCCAGGAGACTGACTGTCAGCGCAAGCCTGGCAGTGTCTGGGTCATCACCGATGGGGCTGCCGATGTGGGATCAGAGTATCAAGGCCTGTGGTCGACCTGACGGGTGACTGGCGATAACCACAGTGGTGGGCAACACAGGGAAGCATTTAGGATTTGTACACGAAGATACTGAGTTCTGGAGCTGAGTTTCATGGGTGTGCTGTTTCTTTCATTCACTTACCGTTTCCTGAGCATCTCTTAGAGCCAGGTCCTGTGCCAAGCCAAGGGAACTTAGAGAAGCGTGAATGATGATTCATTCATGTAAGTTTGTAGCCTGGAAAGGAAGACAGAGGTGTGAACGGACCAGGACCAGGCATGGGATCAGCGCTCTGGCAGAGGGAAGCCCGGAGCAGAGGCACGCAGGGGAAGGAGGAGGCACCACTTATGCAGCCTGGGGGCCAGGAGGCGAGATGCCCCACGGCTTTTCTGATTTCTCCCAATCCTCAAAGACTCCAACCTTCTCAATTCACATGGAAATACTAATGTCGATCATTATTTCAAAGTGAGCTTTCCTGGATCAAATTATTCTGCAACCAGTGGCAGGTAAGCCCTCACAGGACAGGAATAAAAGGCAGGCAGACTAATGGATGGGAATGGACACATTCCCTTCATCTGGAGCCTAGTCAGTTGCTAGCACAGGTCCACAAGTCCATTTAGGCCCCACGCTCTATAACACTGTGCAAATGAGGAGAAAAGCTGAATCAAACAGCCCAGCGCTGCATCTCAATTTGTCTAGCCCCTTTTCTATCTCCCTGACTTTGCAGGGAGATGGTGTCTCCAGGTCACCCTAGGAGATCTCATAGCATGGACTACACACAGGACGCTGGCTTATACCTCACCTCACAAGCCCAGCTGCTCTCCTATAGCTGGAGGCAGGAAGTCCCCCGCACCCCTCTCTTCTGGGCTAGAGCACCCTCCAAGAATACTCCCTCCAGTTTTACTCTCCTATCGTAACTCCTGCCAGACTTTAAGACCAAAGAAAACTCTGCCTGTCTGAGAAGTCCCACCTGGACTGTTGTAGCTTGCCCAGGACAGGACACAGCTGCATTTTGTACCAGGCAGATAGAAAGGACCATGGCCTTAAGGGACCATACCGTTTCTTGCCACAGTGCCTTTGCATGTGCTGTTCTCTCTGCCTGGAACTTCTATTGCTTCTACATTTCTTCAAGATTCACCTTAAAGGTCCATTCTTCTAGGTGCTCCGGAAGCCTGTGCTTACCTCTCCTGACATTGATCACGCAGTGTTTAAAATGGTTGTTTATGCAGCAGTCTCTCTTGTAGACGAAGAGTTCACCTGTTAGCTGTCCTCAAGCTATAGGAATTGCTGCCTAATTATTACTATTGTTGTTATTAATAGTGGTGGCAGCAAAGGAGTGTAGAGAAGGAATTACAGGTGAGGGCTCAACAGAAGCCAATGAGTCAGGCATGCAGGGAAGGCCAGGAGAAAAGTGAGTATGTGCTTTGGAGCCCCCGGCACCCAGTTTGCAAGATACTGGGCATGATGAGACAGTCCTCCCCAAACATGTGAACATCCTCCTCTGAGAAGCACCTTCCTCCTGGGTCCAGGTTATTGGTCTCAGCAAGTCTCAGGTAGCAGGAAAAAGAACTGTACTCCAAGTTGAGGGGTCCCTATTCTGTAGGCAAGCATGCCCATCCTCATGAGAAAGTATATCGAGGTATCCTATTATCTCCCTAAGTTGCCCAAATACAATTATAGAGAATACATGTGCATGACGTGGGTTTTAAGTGTGAAGACAAATCAAGCCCCACCACCTTCTCCTGTGGCCACTGAAGAATCATTAATCTATTACTCGGTTCCATGTGAGCAGACTTCAGGAAAACAAATAATAAATATTTGTAATTGCCTCCCTGGCTGGGCAGGCAGGGCTGCAGATGGCACAAACAGCTTTTCATTTTCCCTATCCCGCCCTGGCTGAGCTGAACCTCTGCTCCCAGAGCTGCCACAAATCACCATGTGACTAAGCCACGTGCTCACAACTGCACCCTGTGTCCCGTCACTTTTTGTAAGCTCACGACATGCTAGTAGGGTGCGAAAACTTGGGTTCTTGTGCCAACTCTGCTGTATGACCTTGGGTGAATCACCCCTGGGCCTATTTCCTCGTCTGTAACCAAAGTTGTTAAAAATGTTTTTGTAGAAAAGTCTTGTGAAGCCTATAGACCTCTTTCAGAGTAAAGTATTTTAATCCATAAAATAAAATACATTGGATTACAAAGGAAACAATATTGAAACGCAGTTATCAAAATGTTTAAAAATTGTGATCTTGTGATACATATGCTTATTTATTAACACATTAAGTGACAGGATCTAATTGTAGGTATAATACCATCCAATTCTGAAGTAGTGGTGAATATAAATGATTATTTTTAGATGTCTGGGGCAACTGTAATGTGTTGTGTGATTTCTATTGGTCACCAAGTCCTGGGTCCACAGCTAGGACTGCTGTGGTCTGTTGCCTACATGCATGATGAGGGACATTCTATATTGCTATGAGATGAGTCAGGGTAAAGCAGTAAGTGTTTCCCATCTAAATTTTAGGAGCCCCCCTGGATTCTGCCAAGGAACCCCAGAAATGAAGCCTGGAATAGAGGGCATTGCTGGGCTTTTCCAGCCCTGGCACTTTAATGGTGTCTGCTCCTGCAAGAGGTAGGCCGCCATTCCCCAGAGAGAACCCAAACGCTAAAAGGCGAGGGGAGTGAAGCCCCCTCCCCCAGTCCATGCTAACTGAGCACCTGCCATGTGTAAAGCTTTCACATGCATTGTCGTCTCTGGGATTCACAATCACACTGTGAGGCAGATAAAATCGCTCTCCATCCTGGGGAGCAGGAAGTGTATCAGGAAAAAGTGTGGAAAAGTTACATTTGTAAAAACCCTGGCATACCCCCACCATTCTACAGTATCATTAAATACCTTCATATGTCTTCTCTGAAATGGGAATGTCTAAATCTCCTCCATATCACAGCATCTTCTCACCCTTTTGGGGGAGGGGCCATCCTACACCATGACCCCTGACCTGGAGAAAGTTCCTTCATCTTTCTGAGCCTCAGTTTCTTTATCTGTGAAGGGGACTAATAACTACTTCACAAGATTAAGTAACACAATTATGGAATATCACACCTGGAACAGCGTGGCCATGTGACTCTCTCTGGACAAGTCTAGCTGTAACCTCTGGGTGCCATTCTTGCATCTGGAGTGCTCAGTCCCAGAGGACCCTGCCAAGGCCTTTGCTCCAGCTGCTCTGGACCTGGTCTGAAAGGGGAGCAGTAACCACTGGCCACCTCACACCCTGCCTGGCGAGTTAGTGTGAAGAGGAGCGGAGCTCTCTGGGGTGGTGCCGTCTCTACCTGCCTGAGAGAGGACCTGTACATCCTGTCACAGGCTTGGCCTTCCACTGCAGAAAACTCTCCTAACATAGCCGCATCACTTCCCTCCCCAGACTGTGAAAGACCACCAACAGTTGTGCCATCCTTTTTGCTGAAGAACCAAAGGGAGCGTTTACTTAAGCAAAATGTTTCGATCTCATTTTCCCTTTTCTGGTTTCGTTGCTAATTATCCCTAAAGTTGTAGGCTAGTCACCATGCTTCAGGTTCTTTGTCTCTAAAAAGTAGAGTAGAATGTCTTCCCTGCCTATGGAGAGTAATGTTTTAGCACTTACAATTAAAATCAAAGCAAAATAAAACCTAATCACATGGAAAGAAAAAATATAGCTTTCTTAAATGACTTTGTGGTACAAATGAAAATCAAAACCATAATTACAAACTATTAATAGAGCAACGCTATATACCAAAACTTATGGGATGTGACCAAAGCTGTAGTTAGATGCAAATCCATAGCCTAAATGCCTTCATAAGCAATGAGAAAGAATGAAAATAAATAAAGCATCCAAGATAAGAAGTTAAAAAAATAGAAATCTGAGGAAATTAGGAAGCAATAAACTGTGAATATAGTAGAAATTAATGTATTAGAAAAGAGAAAAAACATTAGGATATATAAGTGAATCTAAAAGCTGATTTTGAAGAAACCAATAAAATGGATGTGCTCCTCTGAGATATAATCAAGAAAGGGAGAGAGAGCACAAATGCAAAGATTGAAGATGAAAAGGGAATATAACCATGGATATAGAATAGATTAAGTCAAATTACCAGGGGTTCATACATACAGTTCTAGGTGAAGATATTGGAAAGTCTCTGAAATGTATGACATTCTGAGAAAATACACATTATCAGATTTGGCTCAAAAAATTAACTTGGCTAACAGCCATGGAAGCAATTTAAAATGATGTTTCATGAATTATCCAAAAAATGGAAATGAGTGGCAGAGAAGGACCAAAACAGACTTAGTATTTTATTGGAGTGGGAGAGTGGATAGGCCTCGACCATGAGCAGGGCAGGTCAAAGGCGCGGGAGATGAGAATGCAGTCAGCTGCTCAAGGCCCCCGGCAGGTGTGTGGCGGAGAGGCCAGGCGAGCCGGGTGTGAGACGACTGGGTTTGGGAGACCCACCCACAGTGTTCTCCTTTCAGGCTCAGGTCCAGCCTCCCGGGCCCTGTGTTTCATCTTCATGGTCACCCAGGGGGTGAGCCCTTCATCACCGCCTCCCTGCTGAGTTTGGAAAGCTTGGGCACTTGTACAAATTTTAATAGTGACTCGACAGGAAGGACTATCCTTATCTTGGTCAGGAGGTTGATTCCTACAGAGCTATTGTGTTGATAATGTCGAAACTTCAGGTGTCTCCTACACACTTGAATGCGTTATCATGAGAGGGGACATCATCAAGGATGGGGGCAGAGAGAGATGCCCTGGGAAGCAAATTCTCCCTTCTCTCCTGGTCAGTACCCAGCCTTAACTGGCCTCCAAGGTTCTCTATAAACTCTCTCTGAACCAGAAGGTCAGAATATGCTGGGATTTTAAAGGCCCAACTCCCTGGAACCATTAAATGCATCATCGCGCTTTACTCATTTGTTGATAAATACAGCGTTGGGAGTGAGACGCACCTGGCTCAATAAGCGATATGACGCTACCTGGGAACATTAGAACTTGGCTGGCTACTTCTACAATCCTGTGGAAGGATTAATCTTATATGACCTGCTCAACCACAGTGGAGAGAGGAGGGAGCCAATGGTTACCACGTTTTCATGATTCGCCACCCATTCTGTGTTCACTACCCCAGGTAACCTTCGCCATCACCGACTGACGTGCAGATATTACTATACCCATTGGGCAGAATGGGCAACCGGAGCTTTAAGCAACTAAATAATTTGCCAGTGGTCCTTCAGCTAGAAAGTGTCAGAGACAAGCTTTACATCTTGATCCTAAGGTCCTTAATATTTTTTACTCCACCATCCTACTATTTTCCAGACAGGCACAAGTGCAGACAGAGTATTTTGTGGCATGTCCCATCCTGTGCTCCCCAGTGTCTGCGGGAGCCCCCAACAGCCTGTGGGTCTGCAGAGCAGGCCTACTTTCTACTTCTCTCAGGGAGGCTGTGTAGCCTCCACCATTGTTTTGTCAAGGGTCTTTCCCCAATCTATCTCTGATGCCTAAAATTCTATTCACAGGTGCCAAAACTTTTGCTCCCTAATGAGAGAGGAGGCCTAGGAAGCAAACAACTTGACTTGTGTGAGAGAAGACAAGTGGCTTTATATTAACATGGAAGTGTGACTGATTTTCAGGAGATACTCCCCTGAAAGAGGGTCTAGAAAGAACGGGGATTAGGGCTGAAGGCACCGAACCTTTTGTGCAGGAATGCTCCCACGACAAAGGAATATGCACAAACAGGAAAGGCTGCCACCTGTCAAGTCCCTCTGCCTGTTTTGCAGCTTGGCCACCTTGGGTCGGGGGACTCTACTTAGGCTCCTGACGTATTAAGCAAAAGCAGTAGGTTATTGGTTTACCTCCATCTGTGATGATTGTGACCTCCAGGTCCCCTTCCAACTCATCAGCTGCACGGCCTGTCACCCACAGACACTCACAGATGCTTAGGAGTCAGAAAACTGTGGCAAGGAGGTAGACTGTGCATTGCTCTTCTTCCCTTTTCTGTGATGATCTCCCTGGACACAGAAGTCTGTGGCACTTCTATCACTCACATCTCCATGTCACGGGAGTTTGATAATTTATCACTGGCGTATTTTAATCAGAGCAAGAGATGCCTGAAGTAAATTTCATCAATCTCCAAGGAGGAGAGGCTTGACCCTGCCCCTCCCCCAGCCCCGCCCTACGTGATTCTGGGATGGATTACACACGGTAATGTGGGGTAACGGGAAAGGAGCCTTACTCGCTCAAGGAGGGGTGTGGGATGCTATTTATACAAGCTCTCTGGGCTTCGGCCCTTTGCTCACTAACCTGGGTACACTGTGACCTACTTCATAGGGCCACCCTGAAGATCGTGTGTGTAAAGCTCCCAGCACAGTAGCACATGGTTGGGGCTGAACAGCTTTTGGTTCCTTAACTCTCTCAATTAAAAAAAAATAGCAGTCATTGCTACAGTCCTCTGAAACTCTTGCTCAGTTATCCAGCTCTATTGATGGTGGGCGATCCACAGCCTTCGTCTACGTCCCACAGATCCCAGCCAGAGCACTCGCTCTGGTCTCTGCAGTTCTGTGCTGACGACACTGCTCCAGCTCCGGGGAGGGGACCATCATGCTGGGAACCCACTTTGTGCTAAACATGTTGTCTAAATGATCTTATTTAAACCTCCAGAAAGTCCAGTAAAGTAGTCATTATGCCCATTTCATAGAGGAGAAGATGGAGGCTCAGAAAGCATGGATGATTTCCCAGAGATCCCACACAGCAAGGAGCTGTGTGGGTACGTAAACCCACATGTCACTAAGTGCTGGCTCACAGGTGCTATCACCCCTCTGATCACAAGGGCTCCCCTGGGAGTGGTCGTTAAGGAAGAGAAGTTTCCCAGGAGAGGTGGGGCTGCTTCCATCATCTTGATGCTGATGTCTTTGCCTCACTGGATTTGGTAATGGGGTTCTTGAAATAAACAATCTTCTGCCCCATCCTGCTGCCTTCCTAAAAAGGATTAAAAATCACAATGTGTATTAGGTTCTCTTCTCTCTGGTTGACAGGAAAGCTCTACCTCGTGTCAGAAGTGTTGGTACGACCTTGGTGCTGTTTGTGTGAGACTCCCTTGGCTCTAGTCCAGGCTCCATGTGGGGCACTGTGACATAGCTCTGTTCTAGGACTCCCATTCCTGGGGCGATGGCAGACAGTTATTGTAAGTCCAGATACTCCTTGGGAGATGGTTTAAAAGGCGGCCAGCAGTCTGCTCCAGGGCAGAGCCAGACTCTGTTCAGTTTTGAAGGAGGCACAGTTTGTCCTGGGCATATGCCCCTCTTTTTCTGGGAACTCATTGCAGCCAGGCAGAAGATGACACTGAAATTTAGTAGAAAGGGGCTAGAGCCCCAGAGCCACTGCTTTTGGATCCGAGGTCTACCACTTAAAAGCTCCAGAAATCTAGACAATTTACTTAACTCTCTTTGGGCCTTTATAAATAGACCCAAGGAACCCTTTCAGAGTTACTACAAGGCCCAGATGAACTGCTGCCTGGAGGTTCCTGGCAGTGGGTAGATTACCCTAAGACTCCAGATGGGCTGTTTGCCTCAAGCCCATGTCTCTGCCTTGTTCCTTCTATGCAGATGAGCTTTAAAGAATCCCTGAGAACTTAGATTTGAGATACATTTGGTAATAATGTGCTTTCTCTTTACACCAAGGAACAATACATATTCATTCAATTAAGTCTACCTTGTGGCAGTTTGATTCCTGAGCAGGCAATAGCTGAAGCATTGCCTTCTGGAATCATCCTGATAGGATGACCAATTCTCAGTGGATGTCCACTTCCCGATGAAGTGGCCAGTGTCTGAAAATATGGCCAATTCCTGATGTGATAGTCAGTTGGTAGGAGGCCAATTCCTAATAGAAGGACCAATTTATGCTTCAAGAAAGAGAAACTATCATTCATTGAACATCTACTATGAACCCAGTGCAAGGAATTTATAAACTGGATATTATCTAAAGCACCATATGAGATAAGCTTGTAGATGACAGTAATTGAGAGCCTGGTTTCCAACATCACACGACCTGGTTCACATTTCATTTTTGCCACCTCAAGTGTGTGACTTAACTACTCTATACTCTTTGATGATAATGAAATCTCTCTCATGTGGTTTTTGGGAGGAATTTTCTCCTGTTACATGGTAGGTGATCAATGACATTTAGCTGCCCTTATTTTTTAGGTACAACTTGCAGACAAGGAAACTAAGACTTGGGAAGTGTCAATGAGACAGACTTTCTCTTCCAAGAGGAAAATTCAAATTTGAATCTTGCCTGAGATCTAATTCTGGATCTCAGAATTACCCCATACTCATTCTTAGTTCAGGCAAGATCTCTGCAACATGGGGACATACCCTCCCGCTCAGTATACAGCAAGGCAAGCATTTCACCTCCAGTGGGTTTGGCCTGGGGTCAGTGCCTGGCACAGATCATGGGAACAAGCATCCCACTTTGACTTGGCCATGGCGGCATCCCAGGTGCAGCATGACACCGAGATACCAGATGAATGGCAAGGCCTGGAGACCCCTCTTTTAAGCATAAACTGCTGAGATGCTGAAACCCCCCACAGAAAGCAGACCCCCACTTTAGGGGAGGGCAGGGTGCGCAGAATCTCTATAGGCTTCACGGGCAGAGACAGAGGCTGACCTACGCTAGCTGGTTGTATGAGAAGTAAGCTATGACTGGTCCATTGCTGAATGCCAAGCTTCACATCATAAGGGTGGCTTTGAACTCTTCTGCATTGTCTCCTTTAATCCCTATAGACGTGTTAGGGAGGTATTCATGTTGCCCTTTTGCTGTAAGAAAGCTAAGGTCAGAGAAGTGCACATCTTGCCTCATAGCACATATCGGCCAAGGCAAAATTTAAACTTGGGTTTGCTGGATCCTGGAATCTGTGCTCTCCCTCCACCCGATGCTTGTCTCCATGAGGCTAGGACTACAGGGCCAACAGAGGGCCAGGAGAGGGCCCTGGCAGGGGATTGGGGTGGTTGGGAGTGCTGACATCAGACAATTCATGATCCCAGTAAGCAGGTAGAGCCAGGCTACGTGGCAAGGAAGAGAGAAGACATCTCAGCCTGAAAGTCAGGGGCAGTTGATTGAGAGCAAGACTGATAGCCTCAGCAGGAATGCTTCACCCCCAGGCAGCACTGCCCACTTGGATGACAGTGGGAAAGCACTCTCTAAACCATCGCTCCTACTCTCAGATAGCCCAAGCAGGTTAGTGGTTCTCACTGTCCCTTGCCCTGCTGTCAGCATGTTCCTGGTTACCTGTATTTGGATTCCATTTCAATGCCCAAGCCCTTGCCTTTACCCACCTTAAGTGAGGGATCTCATATGTAGGGCAGGAGAATGGATGGTGATCCTGAAATTCTGGTGAAAGGACTCTCTTCCCAGAAAAATAGACTTTTTCACAAATGTTGCATACAATGTCAGAGGGTATATAGATCCCATAGGATTTTTCCATTAACCTCCAGAAGTTCTATAGACCTGGTTTAAGCCTTGTATTACATTAGTGGCTTGAACCCTGAAGCCTGGGCATCTTTAACAAAAATCAATGGCAACAAACAATTTCATGTGCAATAAGAAACAGACATAAAAACAGAGAAAATATCTCACATTAAACTGAACAAGAAATGTGCAAAAGCTATGATACGAAAACTTGAAACTCATATTGAGGAACAAAAATGAAGTTGTGAATAAGTAGAAAGAATGTGTTCTTGGATGGTGAGAATCAACACTTAAAAATGTTAATTCTCCCACTATTAACTATTAAATTCTAAGCAATCCCAAACAATCATCCAAAATGGTTTGGTTGTTTGGGTGAGGGGAGTTTCAAAAATTATACTATCTACACTATACTATCTATACTATGCTATATTATACTGTACTATACTATACTATAGTATTATACTATACTAATTATACCTATCAGAATAGGGATTGACAATCTGTGGCTTATCCAAATTTAGCCCACTGCTGTTTTGTAAATAAAGTTTTATTAGAACACAACCACGCTCATTTTGTTATGTGTGGTCTATGGCTGCTTTCCAGCTACAGGCAGAGTTGAGTAGTTACTACAGAGACAAAATCACTAACAAAAGTTTAAATTATTTACCATCTGTCCCTTTAAGAAAAAGTTTGCAGAACCCCTGATCCAGAAAATTGAACCCATGAGAAAATCTGTGAAAACATAAGAAAAGGAGATTGATATGGCCAGACTAGCTTTACAAAATCTCAAAATGTTTTATATATAAATACACACAACTTATTGGCACAGCAATAGACAAATAGTTTGATGCAACAAAAGAATGTAGAAATAAGCCCAAATATTGGGAGAAATTACATCTACTATATGATAACTTCACATTTCAAATCAGCAGGAAAAGATGGATTATTCAGTAAACTATGTTAATATTTGGAAAAAGGGAAAAAATTTCAATACTTTCCCGTGCTTTCTGTAGAAGAAATTCTAGATAAGTACAATATTTAATAATAATCATGAAACCAAAAAAAGGCTAAAAGGAAACAAAAGCTACAAAAAAAGAGGGTTGATACATTTTACTCTAAAAACATTTTAAAGCCCACCCCATAATTTACTAGAAAGAAGCCAAAAGACACATGAAAACCAAGACAGATTACGCCCCATGTGAGAGTTGAGATGATATGCAAAGATTGCTAACAAATCAATGAGAAAATAATAAAATAACCTAATAGAAAATCAGCAAAGGGCATCAACAGGCAGTTCATGCACACATAATGAAAAAAAGAAAAGTATCAAATAAACATAAGAAAACATGTTCAATCTTCTCTTTATTAAAGAAATGTAAATTAAAACAACTATGATGTATCTTTACCTGTCAGATTAGCAGATTGGCAAAGATTCAAGACAGTGTGAGGAGTATGTAGAAACAGACACCCCCACACATAGTTTAGAAAGAATAATTGCAATCTTGTTGGAGAGTTATTCGACACTATTTATGAACATTGTAAATTCATCTATAGTTTGACCCAACATTGCCATATGTAGGCATTTATCCTACAGGTATGCTCAAACATACAAAGATATTAATACTTGGAAAAAAGATTAACTGCACATTGTTTATATCACTAAAATAACATGAAACAACGTAAATACCCATCAGTAAGTAGGGTTTCATTTTGTCAGTGTTGCTGAAACCTGAGTAATTATCAATTTCATTTAAAGCAAAAGGAAATTCTCAGAAATTCCTATTGTTGAATTTAATTATTTTTATTCTGATGTTTCTCTAATATGTGCAACTATTAAGCTAAGTATAAACCTCATAGGCTTACAGTTCTTATAAATCTATAAATCAAAAACAAATGTATTCTTTATATACAAATACAAGTGAAATTCAAATTAACAATATTAATTTGGTAAGATACGTGGTATGTTCTGTTGAAACTAAAGAGTTGATGTTGTGTTAACAATGGGATTGTATTGACACAGATTCAATTTTATATATAACACCTAAACTTTTAGTTCAATAATACTAATGAAGGGAAGGCCCGTTTATAGAAATAGGATTTAAAATTGCATTAATACATTTAGACATTGCTTGTTACTTTAAGATATTCAGATCCATGATTACTTAAAATCTTCAAAAGCCAGTTTTAATGAGCTGTCACTGATAATTTTGTGAAGCTACCCAGTTTATTTGAAGATAAGGTAAGCATTGGAGCTTATTGAAATGTGTGTTAAGTAGTATTTAATCTAATGATCCCTGGGATTGAGAACAGAAGCATTCTTCCTGGGCTATTTACTGCCGTACCCACTGCTAATGAACTGAGCCACGTCACTAAGGCACAAACTGTTGTGGAGGTTGTTTGAGTTCCGCTCCTTGCTTATTCTACCCGGAGGACTCAATTTCTTTCCTCACTTTTCTCTTTTCAAATTATTCTGAAACCTTTATTTCCGCAGACAGCCATGATGTCATTTGATCTTCATTTGCAGTAACTCTGGTGGTAAACACAAACACAAATGGCGGTGCTCAAACTTTGGGCTGTTCTTGGTTAAAAAATGGTCATCTGCGTGATCCAAAATACAGCCTTCGATCATTTACTTATGAGATAGCATCAACATGAAAATGCAGAATCAGCATTGTCTGAGTTTCTGGCTACAGACTATTCTGTAATGCGGTGAAATGTTAAAGTTACAGAGAAGGAGGAGGAAGAAGAGAAGAAGGAGAGAGGGGTGTTGTCCCGACTTCAAAAACACAGCCACCTTTACTCCCAGGATGCATTTCCTGTGTCGGCTGTGTGGGGTGTCTGCTGCAAATGTGCCTGAGCCACAGGCAATGTCGGGTCAGATCTGCACTCAGCCACTGACTCACCAGCTGATTGATGTGGGGCTGGCGGAAAGGTGAGCACCCGAGCTGGCAACGTGAGCAACGTGGCCCTCGGCTCAGGCTCACCTCCTTCTGCCGGGCCTGACTGAAACCTGCTCCTCACGCGTGGTGCCATACAGGCTCCTGCCCCTGCAAAGCCTCTCCCAGTGGACAAGGACATGCTGGGCCTTATAGGGCAGTGGCAGGGGAAGGGGTAGGTGCGCCAGGACTCTCCGTAAAGAGCTGGAAGACTCACACCTGGGTGTTCAGTAGATTTTGGTGGAGAGCATTAAAAATCCTTACATCAGATGTCTTCATGCACTTCTCGGCAGGGCGCTTGGTTTAACTGTGGTTATTTACAGCCAAAAGAAATTGTCTGGCAGTTCAAGAGAAGCCAGGGGTTTTATTTCTCGCTCCTGTTTTCCATTTCTGTGATTTATGGTCCTGGGAACTCGCCTGGAAAGCTCTGAACTCAGGCCACTTTGCCCTGCCCTATAGAAAGCAGACTCCGCTCTCTCAGCCAAGGGTGGCGGAGGGGCGTGCCCTCTGCTTCAGCAGGCCCAGACGCAGGTGCTGCTGCCCAGTGGCTGGTCAGCCAGGCTGTCCTCCTCCATTTCTGGCCCCTGGGAACACCACCACCATAACTCTTGACGTGAAAACTGAGATCAAAGCTACAACTTGCTGGGTTTTTTTTTTTTTTTTTTTTCATCTGCTGTTTGACCTCTGATTTTCCTTAGGTAAAATGTTTATTTTTAAAAAAATCACCCACTTCTGCTCAGGGCTATTATCATCCACTTTTGCCTTAAATCTTCAGCACTTTAGTATCTGAGAGAGAATTCCTCACTTCATCTCCCCGCTTCCACAGTAGTGGACAGGAGGTCCAGTCTGGGGTGTGCATTGGCTTTGGCATTGACAAAGGTGCCCCTCCCTTCTGGGCAGCACCTTGACAAGCTGGGTGGGAATGGTAGTGGTTCTTATCACATAGGAGGTGCTTAATAAATGACTGCTTAGGAGATGGAGAGATGAGGGATGCCCTATTGTCTGGGTCTCTCCACAGAAATGCAGTTCTGGCTGCATGCCCAAATTGGTGCATTAACCTATGTTAATAGAAATATAAAATAATAATACTCAGTAATGCTTAATGCAACTGAGTGTGTGTTCAGTACCAAACTCTTTTAATGCTCATAACAACCTATAAGGGAGATATTATTATTACTCTTACTTTATAGGTGAGAAAATAGAGGCACAGAGAGGTCAAGCAACTTGTACAAGGTAACAAAGCTAGTTACTTCCAGAGATAGGATGCAAATTCAGTTCCATATGACTCCAGAGCCTCGGTTTAGGGACATTATGAGGTACAGGCTTCTTTCAGAACATCTGGGTCTCCTTGGCCATGAAAGGGTCATTGTAGGGTCTGGCAGAGATTCCATGCCTGCCACCACTGGAGTACTTGCCCTGGCTTCCCCAGTCAGGGGCTCTTTCCACTGAACCTCTTGCCCAGAGCATGCACTCACGTTAAATCGCTTCCTTATACTTGTCTTGGACAACAGTTGTCTCTCCCCGGCATTTTCAGGATCCTGAAGCAGGGACCAAGGCTTCAAGTCTGGAAGCACTGATTATGCCTAGCAACATGTCTCACTAGTAATCCCTGATAGTGGTTATTTGCTCCTCCCTTTTTTTAAGGATTTTATTAACCTTTTCAACGAACCTGCTGTTGGCTATTTTGACCCTCTCTAATTTACATTTATTATTTTCTTAATAGCTGCTTTAATCATTCTTATTTTCTTTCTTCTACTTTCTTTTTTTTCAGCTTCCTTATTTTTATTTTATTTTATTTCAATTTCAGAATATTACGAGGGTAAAAATGCTTTGGTCACATAAATTGCCTGTGCACCACATGAGTCAAAGCTACCAGTGTGCCCATCCCCCAGACAGCGTGCACCGCACCCATCAGGTGTGAATTTACCTATCCCCACCTCCACCCTCCCACGTGCCCGATCCCTGATGAATGTTACTTCCATATGTGCACATAAGTGTTGATTGATTAGTGCCAATTTAATGGTGAGTACATGTGGTGTTTGTTTTTCCATTCTTACTATACTTCACTTAGAAGAATGGGCTCCAGCTCCATCCAGGATAATGCAAGAAGTATTAGTTCACCTTTTTAATGGCTGAGTAGTACTCCATGGTATCATATACCACATTTTATTAATCCACTCATGTATTGATGGGCACTCAGGTTGTTTCCACATCTTTGCAATGGTGAATTGTGCTGCTATAAACATTCAAGTGCAGATGTCTTTTTTATAGAATGTCTTTTTTTCCTTTGGGTAGATGCCCAGTAGTGAGATCACTGGATCAAAAGGATAGTTCTGCTTGTACCTCTTTGAGGTATCTCCATGTTACTTTCCATAGAGGTTGTACTAGTTTGCAGTCCCACCAGCAGTGTATTAGTGTTCCTATCTCTCTGCATCCACGCCAACATTGGTTGTCTTGAACTTTTGATAAAAGCCATTCTCACTGGAGTTAAATGATTATCTCATTGTAGTTTTGATTTACATTTCTCCAATGATTAGAAATGTTGAGCATTTTTTCATGTGTTTGTTGGCCATTAGTCTATCTTCTCTTCAAAAGTTTCTGTCATGTCCTTTGCCACTTTTTAATGGGGTTGTTTGATTTTTTTCTTGCTGATTTGCCTGAGTTCTTTATAGATCCTAGTTGTCAGCCCTTTATTGGATGTATAGCATGCAAATATTTTCTCCTATTCTATAGGTTGTCTATTTGCTCTCATGATAGTTTTCTTGGCTGTGCAGAAGCTTTTTGATTTGATCAGGTCCCATTTATTTATTTTCATTGTTGCTGTGATTGCCTTTGGGGTCTTCTTCATAAATTCTTTGCCTAGGCTGATGTCTATAAGAGTTTTTCAAACA
>NW_012136080.1:16261277-16264798 GCF_000956105.1 Propithecus coquereli
GCCCCATGTGAGAGTTGAGATGATATGCAAAGATTGCTAACAAATCAATGAGAAAATAATAAAATAACCTAATAGAAAATCAGCAAAGGGCATCAACAGGCAGTTCATGCACACATAATGAAAAAAAGAAAAGTATCAAATAAACACAAGAAAACATGTTCAATCTTCTCTTTATTAAAGAAATGTAAATTAAAACAACTATGATGTATCTTTACCTGTCAGATTAGCAGATTGGCAAAGATTCAAGACAGTGTGAGGAGTATGTAGAAACAGACACCCCCACACATAGTTTAGAAAGAATAATTGCAATCTTGTTGGAGAGTTATTCGACACTATTTATGAACATTGTAAATTCATCTATAGTTTGACCCAACATTGCCATATGTAGGCATTTATCCTACAGGTATGCTCAAACATACAAAGATATTAATACTTGGAAAAAAGATTAACTGCACATTGTTTATATCACTAAAATAACATGAAACAACGTAAATACCCATCAGTAAGTAGGGTTTCATTTTGTCAGTGTTGCTGAAACCTGAGTAATTATCAATTTCATTTAAAGCAAAAGGAAATTCTCAGAAATTCCTATTGTTGAATTTAATTATTTTTATTCTGATGTTTCTCTAATATGTGCAACTATTAAGCTAAGTATAAACCTCATAGGCTTACAGTTCTTATAAATCTATAAATCAAAAACAAATGTATTCTTTATATACAAATACAAGTGAAATTCAAATTAACAATATTAATTTGGTAAGATACGTGGTATGTTCTGTTGAAACTAAAGAGTTAATGTTGTGTTAACAATGGGATTGTATTGACACAGATTCAATTTTATATATAACACCTAAACTTTTAGTTCAATAATACTAATGAAGGGAAGGCCCGTTTATAGAAATAGGATTTAAAATTGCATTAATACATTTAGACATTGCTTGTTACTTTAAGATATTCAGATCCATGATTACTTAAAATCTTCAAAAGCCAGTTTTAATGAGCTGTCACTGATAATTTTGTGAAGCTACCCAGTTTATTTGAAGATAAGGTAAGCATTGGAGCTTATTGAAATGTGTGTTAAGTAGTATTTAATCTAATGATCCCTGGGATTGAGAACAGAAGCATTCTTCCTGGGCTATTTACTGCCGTACCCACTGCTAATGAACTGAGCCACGTCACTAAGGCACAAACTGTTGTGGAGGTTGTTTGAGTTCCGCTCCTTGCTTATTCTACCCGGAGGACTCAATTTCTTTCCTCACTTTTCTCTTTTCAAATTATTCTGAAACCTTTATTTCCGCAGACAGCCATGATGTCATTTGATCTTCATTTGCAGTAACTCTGGTGGTAAACACAAACACAAATGGCGGTGCTCAAACTTTGGGCTGTTCTTGGTTAAAAAATGGTCATCTGCGTGATCCAAAATACAGCCTTCGATCATTTACTTATGAGATAGCATCAACATGAAAATGCAGAATCAGCATTGTCTGAGTTTCTGGCTACAGACTATTCTGTAATGCGGTGAAATGTTAAAGTTACAGAGAAGGAGGAGGAAGAAGAGAAGAAGGAGAGAGGGGTGTTGTCCCGACTTCAAAAACACAGCCACCTTTACTCCCAGGATGCATTTCCTGTGTCGGCTGTGTGGCGTGTCTGCTGCAAATGTGCCTGAGCCACAGGCAATGTCGGGTCAGATCTGCACTCAGCCACTGACTCACCAGCTGATTGATGTGGGGCTGGCGGAAAGGTGAGCACCCGAGCTGGCAACGTGAGCAACGTGGCCCTCGGCTCAGGCTCACCTCCTTCTGCCGGGCCTGACTGAAACCTGCTCCTCACGCGTGGTGCCATACAGGCTCCTGCCCCTGCAAAGCCTCTCCCAGTGGACAAGGACATGCTGGGCCTTATAGGGCAGTGGCAGGGGAAGGGGCAGGTGCGCCAAGACTCTCCGTAAAGAGCTGGAAGACTCACACCTGGGTGTTCAGTAGATTTTGGTGGAGAGCATTAAAAATCCTTACATCAGATGTCTTCATGCACTTCTCGGCAGGGCGCTTGGTTTAACTGTGGTTATTTACAGCCAAAAGAAATTGTCTGGCAGTTCAAGAGAAGCCAGGGGTTTTATTTCTCGCTCCTGTTTTCCATTTCTGTGATTTATGGTCCTGGGAACTCGCCTGGAAAGCTCTGAACTCAGGCCACTTTGCCCTGCCCTATAGAAAGCAGACTCCGCTCTCTCAGCCAAGGGTGGCGGAGGGGCGTGCCCTCTGCTTCAGCAGGCCCAGACGCAGGTGCTGCTGCCCAGTGGCTGGTCAGCCAGGCTGTCCTCTTCCATTTCTGGCCCCTGGGAACACCACCACCATAACTCTTGACGTGAAAACTGAGATCAAAGCTACAACTTGCTGGGTTTTTTTTTTTTTTTTTTCATCTGCTGTTTGACCTCTGATTTTCCTTAGGTAAAATGTTTATTTTTAAAAAAATCACCCACTTCTGCTCAGGGCTATTATCATCCACTTTTGCCTTAAATCTTCAGCACTTTAGTATCTGAGAGAGAATTCCTCACTTCATCTCCCCGCTTCCACAGTAGTGGACAGGAGGTCCAGTCTGGGGTGTGCATTGGCTTTGGCATTGACAAAGGTGCCCCTCCCTTCTGGGCAGCACCTTGACAAGCTGGGTGGGAATGGTAGTGGTTCTTATCACATAGGAGGTGCTTAATAAATGACTGCTTAGGAGATGGAGAGATGAGGGATGCCCTATTGTCTGGGTCTCTCCACAGAAATGCAGTTCTGGCTGCATGCCCAAATTGGTGCATTAACCTATGTTAATAGAAATATAAAATAATAATACTCAGTAATGCTTAATGCAACTGAGCGTGTGTTCAGTACCAAACTCTTTTAATGCTCATAACAACCTATAAGGGAGATATTATTATTACTCTTACTTTATAGGTGAGAAAATAGAGGCACAGAGAGGTCAAGCAACTTGTACAAGGTAACAAAGCTAGTTAGTTCCAGAGATAGGATGCAAATTCAGTTCCATATGACTCCAGAGCCTCGGTTTAGGGACATTATGAGGTACAGGCTTCTTTCAGAACATCTGGGTCTCCTTGGCCATGAAAGGGTCATTGTAGGGTCTGGCAGAGATTCCATGCCTGCCACCACTGGAGTACTTGCCCTGGCTTCCCCAGTCAGGGGCTCTTTCCACTGAACCTCTTGCCCAGAGCATGCACTCACGTTAAATCGCTTCCTTATACTTGTCTTGGACAACAGTTGTCTCTCCCCGGCATTTTCAGGATCCTGAAGCAGGGACCAAGGCTTCAAGTCTGGAAGCACTGATTATGCCTAGCAACATGTCTCACTAGTAATCCCTGATAGTGGTTATTTGCTCCTCCCTTTTTTTAAGGATTTTATTAACCTTTTCAACGAACCTGCTGTTGGCTATTTTGACCCTCTCTAATTTACATTTATTATTTTCTTAATAGCTGCTTTAATCATTCTTATTTTCTTTCTTCTACTTTCTTTTTTTTCAGCTTCCTT
>NW_012136080.1:16265508-16269268 GCF_000956105.1 Propithecus coquereli
CTGTTTATTCACTCTAATGATGGTTTCCTTGGCTGTGCAAAAGCTTTTTAATTTGATCAGGTCCCATTTATTTATTTTTGTTGTTGCTGTGATTGCCTTTGGGTCTTCTTCATAAATTCTTTCCCCAGGCCAATGTCTGTAAGAGTTTTTCCAACATTTTCTTCTAGAATTCTTACACTTTCATGCCTTAGGTTTAAGTCCATTATCCACCGTGAGTTGATTTTTGTGAGAGGTGAAAGGTGTGGATCCTGTTTCAGTCTTCCACATTTATTTATTTTCATTGTTGCTGTGATTGCCTTTGGGGTCTTCTTCATAAATTCTTTGCCTAGGCTGATGTCTATAAGAGTTTTTCAAACATTTTCTTCTAGAATTCTTACACTTTCATGCCTTAGGTTTAAGTTTGTTATCCATTGTGAGTTGATTTTGTGAGAGGTGAGAGATGCAGATCTTGTTTCAGTCTTCTACATGTAGCTATCCAATTTTCCAAGCACCATTTATTGAATAGGGATTCTTTTCCCCAGTGCATATTTTTGTCTGCTTTGTCAAAGATCAGATGGCAATATGAGGATGGTTTTATATGTGGGTTCTCTGTTCTTTTCCATGGATCTATGTCTCAGTCCTCTTGCTAGATTAACCAGAAGCAGAAAATAAAGTACTCAAAGTACTCTAATAAGCTCAATCAGGAATGAAAAAGGAGAAATCACAACTGATTCCACAGAAATACAAAATATCATCTCTGAATACTATAAAAATCTCTATGAATGTAATCTTGAAAACATGGAGGAAATGAACAAATTCTTTAACATACACAGCCTCCCCCCTCCCCAGGCTCAATCAGGAATAAATAGAATTCCTGAACAGACCAATATGAAATAACGAAATTGAAGCAGCAATAAAAATCTTCCGACAAAAAAAGTCCTGGACCAGATGGTTTCACATCCAAATTTTACCAGACCTATAAAGAAGAACTTGTATCTATCCTGCAGAAATTATTCCATAACATCAAGAAGGAAGGAATCCTCCCCAACACATTCATGAAGCCAACATCACCTTGATACCAAATCCAGGAAGGACTTAACAACAACAAAAAGAAAACTATAGACCAATATCTCTTATGAATATAGATGCAAAAATTCTCAACAAAATCCTAGCAAACTGAATTCAGGTACTCCTCAAAAAAATAATCCATCATGACCAAGTGAGCTTCATTCCAGAGATGCAAGGATGGTTCAACATACACAAATCTATAAATGTAATTCACCACATAAATAGAAGTAAAAAGAAAGACCATATGATCCTCTGAAAAGACACAGAAAAAGCATTTGACAAAATTCAGCACCCTTTTATGATAAGAATGCTTAATGCAATAGGCATAGATGGGACTTACCTCAAAATGATAAAAGCCATATATGACAAAACCAATAGCCAACATCACACTGAATGGGGAAAAATTGAAAACATTCCTGCTTAGACCTGGAACCAGACAAGGTTGCCCTCTATCACCCTTCTATTCGACATAGTGCTGGAAGTCATCACCAGCACAATCGGACAAGAGAAGGAAATCAAGGATATCCAAATGGGGACAGAAGAGGTCAAACTATCACTCTTTGCTGATGATATGATCTTATATCTAGAAAACCCTAAAGAATTTGCTGAGAGACTACTGGAACTGAAAAATAAATTCAGCAAAGTCTCAGGTTACAAAATCAATGTACACAAATCAGTAGCATTCATATACATATACACCAACAACAGTCAAACTGAGAACCAAATCAAAGACTCAATACCTTTCACAATAGCAGAAAACAAAATAAAGTACTTAGAAATAAATTTAACTAAGGAGGTGAAAGACATCTATAGGGAGAACTATGAAACACTGAGGAAGGAAATAGCAGAGGACATAAACAGGTTGAAAACTATACCACGCTCATGGTTCAGCAGAATCAACATTGTTCAAATGTCTGTACTACCAAAAGTGATCCATAATTCAATGAAATCCCTATTAAAATACCAACATCATTTTTTGCAGATCTATTAAATAAAAAAGTAAGTCTATGCTTTGTGTGGAACCAGGAAGACCCTGTATAGCCAAAGCAACCTTAAGCAAAAAGAACAAAATGGGAGGCATCAATTTACCAGATTTCAAGCTATACTACAAGGCTATAATAACTAAAACAGCATGATACTGGTACAAAAACAGAAACATAGATCAGTGGATCAGAACAGAGAATCCAGTTATAAAACCATCCTTTCTTCTTCTTTATTTGGATTCCTTTTACTCTTTTTCCTGTTTAGGGGTACGTTTGAGCTCATTAATATTTGTTCTTTCCTCACTCAAGGCTCTGAATTTTCCTCTAAATACTGCTTCAGCTGAATCCTACATGTTTTGATATGCATATTTTTATAACATTGAATTCATAGTAGTTTCCTTTTTGTATTATGATTTGTTTTTTGATTCATGGGTTATTTAGAAGTATGTTTCTTAACTTCCAAACATATAGTTTTTTTTCTGGTTTATCTTTTGATTATTGATTTTTTTCTTAAGTATTTATACTAATACTCTGACATCAAAACAGAAATATCCTCATATTTATCACTCCCGACCCCGTGGCAAGAGCCTACTCTTCATTATCTCAGCTCCTTACATCATCCCTGCTCAGGTGGTGTCAGTTTCTCCATTTCAGGGATGAAGAGATTGAGGCTAAAGACTTCACCTGGTATCAAGAAGCTATCATGTGTAAGTTGTTGTTGTGGGGGTGTGTGGAAGGTGAGGGTGGTCCAGTCAAACCCAGTACTTTCTTGTTCTAATTCTCAGATTTTGCCACCACCTTCTCCTCACTCTATGGCCTCTGGGGATGTGAACGGGCAAGAGCATGTCTTTCGGTGGGGGGACCAGAGGGGTGACATTGCCATCACTCAGGTGGGCACCAAGTTCTTTTGCCTGGCAGTTACCTCTCCAGTTCTTGCCTTGTGCTCTTTTTTTTTTTTAATTGTGACACTTCACATGAGATCTACTCTCTTAAAAAATTTTATATGTACAATACAGTATTATCAATGATAGACACAGTATTGTACAGATTTTTAAAACTTAATCATCTTGTATAACTGAAACTATACCTGTTAATTAGCAACTTCCCATTTCCCCCTCCCTCCAGTTTCTGGCAACCACCATTCTGCTCTCTGCTTGTGTGTGTTTGACTATTTTAGATACCTCATATAAGTGAAATCATGTGATGTTTGTCCTTCTGTGACTGGCTCTTTTCACTTAGCATAGTGTCCTCCAGGTTCATCCATGTTGCTGCATATGGCAGGATTTCCTTCTTTTTAAAGGCTGGATAATATTCTATTGTGTGTATTCACCACGGTTTCTTTACCCATTCCTTGTCGATGGACACTTAGGTTGAGTTGTTCCACACCTGCTTTGTGCTCATTTTCATAAATTAAAAGCCTCCCCCTAAACTTCCTGGGTAATTTTGACAAACTCCAGGTTCTTCTCATTGGCTCTCCTCATTTCAGCCACCACAACAAGAAGCAGGATTCCTTCAATTAAAGCAGAAAAAGAAAAGTTATAAAAATGTGAACACAGCTTGGAGGGAAGGGTGTGCCTTGGCCTGAGGATGACACATTATTTGACCGCCATGGATGTCTGTGCCAGCCTCCCATGCTCCTGCTGACAGGCACGCCTCTTGGCTGAGTTGTGTGGTCAATGACTGCCCTCTCACCAGGAGTGGTTTTTCCAGCCTTCAAGGCCCAACTTCTC
>NW_012136080.1:16269573-16271317 GCF_000956105.1 Propithecus coquereli
GCCTGGCCAGGCATGGTGCTTTGGAGCTGCTGGTTACCTGTCTCCTCTATTCTGGCTCCCCAGCATTTAAGAAGCAAATTACATTTTCCATCTCTGAATTTACGAGGACAATTAACTCTAAGATGAGCAGAGAAGGACAAATTCTCTCAATGAAATGGAAAGCTTATAGAACTTGACAGAAGAAAACGTAAGAAAAAAAATGCATTCTGATCAACTACAGATGATATCTAAGAGAGTCTCATTGTGAGCCTGAAGTTCTCTTACACATCCACAGCTAGCTCTGGGTTCCTGGGTGCTTTCCATCCTAGCAGTTCTCTGCTAATAACTGACTCTTCCTTTTTTCTTTCCCAGGATACCCCCTCTGCATGCCCCATCAGTTCCAGGCCATGCTGGGCTGATTGGCTTTTTATCACAGGGCTTCATACACATTGTAGGGTTTTCAATCTTTCTGTCCAGCATCCGCTCAAAATTCCGTCCTTAAACCAAGGTTCTTAATGAATCTAAGAGCTTTAAGTGTCTCTATTGCTATGATTATTTCTGTTTCTGTTGGTACCGCACAGACATTTGCAAATATGAAAGATGTCAGAGACATCCTCTTTTCAGTGAGAAAGGCTCTGTGAATGCCCTCTCAGAAGGCCTGGCCATTGTGCCTGCAGTGGAAGGGGTTTTGTCAGTTTTCCTTTCATTTAGGAGAGATAACAAAACAAACAAACAACAACAACAACATAAAAAGTCCCTAGGTTTGAAATCTAGGTTTGAAAATACTCGAACCTAGATCATTCTTTTGCCCACTGCCCACAAAGCCCCTCCTTCAAGAGCCCTCCATCCAGTACCAAGTGCCTATCCTGCTACAGTTGCTAGTATTTGGAATGGTCTGCTTGCTCCTTGGCTAGCACTTAATTGTTTGATAATTTACACATGAACACTCTTGGAATCCTATCCAGTTTTGAGTGTGCTTACTGATGCTTGCAGTTCCTTCTCAGGGGAAGTGACTGGAACTGGAGAGAAAAGAATCAATCACTAAAAGTTGCTGGGATTGGTGGAGAAATTCCTCTGCAAAGGGTCAACTGAGAAGCTTGATTTTGGGTAACAGGGGTGGAGGGAAGATGGAATGGGAAGCAGGGATCAGCATGTGTGCTAGTGGCATCCGGGGCTCTCTCCAGCCCCTCAAGCTCCATCCTCTAGACCCACAGGGCACTCTTCATCCTCTTGGATCAGTGTTAGGAGATGCTGGCAGTAACTATCCTGTGATCATCTCTAATCCTCAATTTTGCATCCATGATTGGCTTAACTCTTCACCGATGTGGTCAATATGGAAGCTCTGGATTAGCTTCTGCTGGTTGGTTGGTTGGTTGATTAAATTGGAAATTAGAACCTGGAGCTGCTCAATGCACAGAATCTTGTTAACTGGTTTAGGGGAGATGGTCGGGGCAGAACTGAGCCTATTTTTGCCAACCTAGACCCAAAGCGTGGTATAATATACTGCTGGGAGCATTACAAAATTAAAGATGACTTTAATCCAGATTGCAAGCTGACAGCAGCTTGTCTGGGGAGCGCCACGTAATGAGTGTATCATCTCCAACGGGAGGCCTCCGTGACTGATGGGTGAGAAGCTGGGCCACAGCCTGGAATTATTATGCTCGCACACAAAAGAGGGCGGAGTGACAGCAAGGTGATGGACTAGTGCTGTCTGTGGGTTAATGGTAAGCTTTCCTGCTGCGAGTGGTCTATAAAGAGAACAAAG
>NW_012136080.1:16272617-16374773 GCF_000956105.1 Propithecus coquereli
TGCTGCCTCATGGGGGAGAGGGAGGATATTGGCACCTGGGAGACCTGCCTTGAACCTCCTTCCCTCCAAAGCCCAGTGAGTGCCCGTCCTCCAGGCTCTGGCAGCAGCTGGGCCTCCCTCTATCACCCCACGTAACTCATTGCACTGTGCTTATCAGTTCACTAGTCTTTATCTTTAAATTCTGAAACTGCAACGCTGTGTCCTCCTTATCTCTGAACCTCCAGGACCTTAGTAGGAGTGGCTGGACATAGCAGGTGCCTGGGGGAAGGTTGTTTGAATGAATGTTGGAGGATAGCACCCAAGTGTCCAACTCCCAGGCCTTCCTTTGAGCAACAGTGGGTCTCAGCCTCATCTATTCCAGGTCCTTTTTGGGCTCATGTGCATACCAACCCAACCTTCTTTCCCTGGTCCCATGGGTCTCTTTTCATCTGGCTGTGCTCTCCCAGCCATCTCTTAGGGTCCTCTGTTTCCCTGTGGTGTTTGCCACCATTCTCTGTTCAAGGTGCTGCTGGCTCCACAGCCCCACAGCTCCAGCTACCTGGCTGTGTCTTCTCGTCTTCATCAAGGAGGACTCCAGGATGCCCCTACCCCAAACACTCCGCTATCAGTTCTTCCCCAGGGCTGGAGCTCTGTTAGCCCGCATAGGCCAGGTAGCATTCAAGGTTTGCCACAAGCATGAGATGTGTGCATGGTGTGTTACAAGGAGAAGTAGACGGGTGGAGATTTCAGTCCCACTTCTGCTACTTACCGGCTGTGGGACACCGAACTCTCTGAGCCTCCTTTTCCTCATCTCTACAATCAGGCTAAAGATACATACCCTGGAGTGAGTTTTCCAAAGCAAAAATGTGATCCAGGCACTATGAGAATGCTGTGTGTGGAGGTGAGTTGCTAAGGCAGAGATGGCAGCCAGCTGACCGCCCAACATCCTCCACTCTGCACCATGCACAGTGACTCTAGTGACGTGACAAAGATGCTATTTCTTTGTGGAAAATGGACCTCTAAAAGCAAGGAAGGTGCTTCTGTGGATGACAGAATGAAACAGAAAGGTGAAGTTGCATGAGAAAGTGATGGCTGTTGGCAAGAAAACAGATATTCAATGGGGGAAATTTTGTACTATGGTGGAATTTATCAATTTGGGTTTTTTCTCCCTTTAGGGCAAATCCTTCATAAACGTCAAGACACTACTAAAAATCAACAATGAAGAAATAGATGGAGAATAGGAAGGTACTGAAAGCATTGGGAAGTTTCCTTTGTTCCTTTGTGTTAAAAGATTAATTTCTTAGTGCCAAGGTTTATGTTTCTCCTCTTTTGCGTCCCTGTCATTAGTATTCTGCGTGAAAAGTTAAACACTTGAAACGGATAAAGATTACCTGCCAATGCTTTCCCTATGAATCAGATTGAAAATGCAAACTATGACATGAGGCAGAAACGTTTATTTTATTTAGTAGGGAATCAGGAGAGAAAATTGCTCCGTTTCTGTGCTGCAGCCCCGGGCACTGGTAGGTCAAACTGGCATATCCCTCACCCTCCTCCCAGGCCCCTGCCTCACGCAGTCCTCCCCTTCCTGCTCACTTCTCCCCCTTCCCTTTTCCAAACTATGCCCCATATCATGCTACCCCTTCTGAAACTCCCTAAAGCATCCCTCTGGAGCAGGGAGTAGAGCCTTGCTCATTCTGATCAACTGGATTTAGCCATCATTCTATGGAGAAGAATCCAAACTCTGTAAAATAATTTAAAGAGGTTTGTTCAGAGTCAGTGTGGGTGACCATGGCCTGAAGAGCCATGCCCAAGAAGTCTTGAGCAAGTGGTCTCACTATGGTTGGGTTACAGTTTGGTTTTATACATTTTAGGGCGACAAGGATTACGAATAAAATCATAGATTGATACAGGAAAGGCATTAATTTGGCCTGAAAAGACAGGCCATCTTGAAGTTGAGGCTTACAGGTTATAGGTGGGTTTAAAGACTCTTTGATTTTTAATTGGTTGAAGAAATGAAGCTTTGTCTAAAGGCCTGGAATGTTTTAAGTTAAGATGAGGAGTCTGTTCATCAGAGACAAGCCACCAGACATTTACCAAAACTCGAGTTATCTGTTAAGTAAATTGATAGCCTGCAGGTGTGGTTTATGCTTTGCCTTGCATGGCCTCAGGCCTGTTAATTATTTCGTATCTTATTGTTGCAAAGAATAACTGCAAAAGGGAAGAGGCATAACCAGGTGTGTCTGACCTCTCTTCTCGTGGCCAGCAACTCAGCTTTAAGGTTTTTCTGAGGTCTCCTTGGCCAAGAGGGGGCCCATTCAGTTGCCTGGGGGGCTTCAAATTTTATTTTAATTCAAATTCTACTCTGGGGACCAGAGAGCTTCAGGTTCAATAATCAAGCACTGCAATTCAAACGCTGTTTGACATTGAGCAAGTTGCTAAAACTCTCTGGATCTAGCTTACTTATTTATTAAGATTTTCACATAAAACTCAGCTCTAACTACCTATTGGCTGATTCATTTATCTAACTGTAACCCCCTCCATGGCTCACCACCCTCCACCTACCTGGAGTTTATGTCAAGCAGGGCATTTCTCTCCAGCTTTGTAAAGACAACACACCTATTAGGAATCTGCAATGACTAACCCCTTAAATGGAACAGCAGGAGCAGACCCAGGGCAGCTCTCGACTCACAGCAGGTGTGTGTGCAGGGGAGGCAGCACTGCTGTGGGGCGTATTGTTCTGCCCCCAGAGCACGAGAGTTTGCAGGAATGTAACACTCTGGATCTTTCTCCTGAAGTTATCTGACTGCTCTAGGTTCCTCTCCTGTGGCTGGCGTTCTTTGTCTTCTCTTGTTCCTTGATCTCAGAGGGTCATGTGCTACATCTGAAGGGCTGGTAGGGGGGATGAGTGAAATGTGTGTTGCTCTTCAGATCAGGGTTTACCTGTGGAGTATCTGTGGGGTGGGCCATCCTTCCAGGCTCTGCTGTGCAGGCGGCAGGCTGAAGAGGCTGGGAAATGAGTCTTTGGAATAAACATGTCTCCATTGTGCTTCATTTCTGGGATCAGAATGAGTTAGTTCCACCCTGGATTTTAAGAGCCTCTACATCCTGGCCTCCATTTATTTCTACAGGCCTCTGACTACCATCTAGTGCTCCCCACACACCCCTCCTAGCAGAAGAGTCGCTTCCTAGTCCCTCTCACACCTCACTCACGGTGACAGCCTCCAAGCCCCACTCTGCCACCATCGCCTTTCTAGAGTGGCCCACCACTCTCCTGCACCATGTGCAATCCACTAGCTCAATCCATGAACCTTCCTGTGATTCACCATAGATTCCTACTTTTCACTCATTCTGAGGCTTTGTCTCTGCCAGGGGCTCTATCAGGTCGTTGGGGTATGAGGAAGAATTGGACATGGTCCCCGGCTGCAGCAAACTCACATCTCAGGCTGTATCTTGTATATATTTTCCATCTTTGTCTCAGGAGCAAGCTCAGGTCATAACATCCAGGAGCATGTAGAAAATGCATGTACCTTTCAAATGCGTGCAGCCCTGGACGACATCCTCGTGTCCACCCCAGGGCCTTTACACATGCTAACCTCTGCCTGGATAATCTTTCCTCTCCCTTGGATTATTAAACTCCATTAGGTCTTAGCTGAAACGTAAATTCCTCATGGAAGTTTTTTGATTATTGGACACCATGTGGGACCATTTTTTAAGCACTTATGGCTTTTTGTACTCTTCTGTCATAACATTTATTACCAATCTACTTGTATGATGAGTTGAATATTTTATGTCTCCCTCTCAAGACTGTAAGCTCTATGATTCAGCGTGATTGAATTTGTTCACCACTCTATGCCCAGTACCTGGCACAGCAGTAAGTCTACTATGTTGCCATTTGATTAATTTATATCAAATAAATGGCTGGTACCTTGAAAGCCCAAATATTATAACACATAGATAGGAAAGAGAAAGGGATGAATTTAAAAAGTAAACATCTAAAAAGCTCAAAAAACCCACAAAATAAGTGGCTGGATAGTTGAATGAATGAATGAATACATGGTTGGATGAATGAACAATTGAGAAGATAAAAACAGGCCCTTCCAGGCAGCAGCTTCTGGCCATTCAGAGATATTCAGATGTTTACCACATGCCTTTCTTTTCCTCTCCAACTTCTGCCTCATGCTTTTCCCCTTCAATCTTTTATCACACCCAGGTCCCTCATTCTTGAGTGTCTTCATTTCCAGAGACAGAACCTGGTGCTTGTGCTAAGTGGTATGTCATGCATTTATGTTTTTATTGTAAGATTCCCATTCACTTCTCTCAACACAGTGATGCTACCTGGTTCTGGTGGTGGCACTGCCTCAAAGGGCATCTGTGGGCAGGACACAGTCATGGGTAAAACGTGAGAGTGAGAACATTAGCATCCATGTGTCTTAAACCCAGAAATCTTTTTCAAGGCTTTTTCTTTTTCTTTTTTTTGTTAAAGTAGTAAACTTCGATCCTCTGCCTCCATTCAGTAAGCATCAAAGGTGACTCTTGATACTTATATTTTTGGTGTGACACATAAACCAAAGATCAGTATGAGACATTCTTTGTTGCCTTTAAAAGGCTTTTACCAAAGAGAAGTAATAGGTTCTCTTAATCTTTGAATGTAGAATTTTCATGATGCTATGTATGACCCCATGGAAACAGGAAGTCATATCCCAATGAATCAGCACATTGGAGTTTCTTGACTTCCTTGTGACAAATTGGATGCATGTGCCTCTCCCATATGCCCTCCTGAAAGGCACCAGCACATGCTTGCAGCATCACTACCCTGTGCTGGTGGCCAAAACATGGACAGATATGTAAATGGGGCCAAGATAGAGGATGTGACCAAATTAAATACATAAGTATAGTCTTCGCTCTAACTAGTCCAAGGAGGTGGACAAAGTATTGGGAAGGGAATGGGAAGATGAGGTTCCTGTTCAGCAAAGCCGTTAACCAGCTGCATGAGCTCTGGCAAGTCCTTTAATGTCTGTGAGGTTTCACTGAGGTGAGGAATAAGGGTACATGTGGATATGTGTGCATGCATATGTATTATAGTTGCCTGACAATATCTAATTTCCTGCAATAGTTGAGGGTTACTGAAGTCTGTCAGAAACCAAGTTGACACACAACTTCAATAGAATGTGCTATTTTTATAGTTATTTTACTTAATTCACAGGTTCAAGGAGATAATATTTGAGGGTTCTCTGATATACTACATGTTGCAAGACACACTGATGTGTCTTACAATACAACCTTTTGCTGAACTTGAGCAAATTCAGAATCACAGATTCTAAGGACTTGAGGGAAGCCTAAAGGCATTCCTCCCAGCAGCTACTTGAATTCCCTTTCCAGCATCTGCAACAAGTATTTTCTACTTCTGCTTACCCACTTCCAGCAGCAGAGAATGCAGTACCCTCCTAAGGAAGCCTACTTACTCTTTGAACTGGGACTCAACCAACCTGTGTATGAATGGGTGTGTGAGCTAAATGTATGTGCATGCATGTTAGCGTGTGTGAATGTAAGTGTGTTGTATACATAGCATGTGTAATCCATGGGTTTGTTTCCAGTGTGTGTGACTGAATGTCCCACCATTTCTTTCTCCAACATTTCCAAAGAGAAATAGAACTTTTCTAGGATTATCAGACATTTTGGATTCTTGCAGGCTCCTTCCACCAGTTCAGTTAATTAAGGGTTGATTTTGTTTGCAGATGTTATGCATTATTCATCCAGGGTCTCTGTGGACACCTCATTTCCTGTCTTAAAAAAGAAATCAACAAACAGATGGGTGTCATTGCTGTTTTGTTGTTGCGCTGAAAGAAAGATGGTAGGCTGGAGAATTTGTTTCCCTATTTGCACAAGGAGCTTTTCCTGGCAGCAACTGGAAAGCCTTCTTATCTCACAGTGACACTCTTTTGGCCACACTTAGACCCACTTACTGTCCTCAGTACACACATGTAGGCAAAGATGTGGTATAAGCTGATAATTGACCATGCTTGGGACATTGCTGCAAGTCTGCTCACAGTCCTACCTTCCTGGGGACCATCCTCTCCTAGAAGAAGGGAGGGGATGGTTGGGCTGTGGACTCCTTCTCACCTTTCATGAGAATCCAAGTCCTCTGGAGGCAACTTACTATGTTCAGAAAGCTGGCATAACTAATTTTCTGTGGCTAGGTGCTGGGGTCCATCTGGTAAGACTCAGGTGTCATCTGTGGTACACCTGCTCTCAGTGTCCTGGCCGGAGCTCTGCCTCCTCTTGTGTCCCTCTCTCTGTTGCTGTCCCCGGGATCTCACACAAGCCTGGGTGAATATGGGCTCAATAACACTATGTCCAGAGATGGAAAAGTTGACCCCTGCAGACTCCTGGGGATATGTAGCCTCAAAGAAGGTTTTGAACTATGATCTCCTGGGTGACACAGTTGTGTGTTCACCAGATCCCATGCTTTAGCTCTTCATGCAAGTCCTTGATCGCTGCTGCATAGAAGCAGTTCAGGTGCAAATCACTCGGGGCAGCTCCTGGAGATGCCCTCTAGATAAGCATCGACCTGTTAGTGAGAAAGAAGTACGATTCTTTTAGGTACATGTGTTCAACCAACTACAAATCTATTATGGGGTCTCTTTCCCACCTAATTTATAAGAATAATAGACTTTTCTGCCTTCCTTCTGGACATTTGGACATATTATGCCAATGGTAGGAATGGCAAAGGGATTTCCTCTGGTGTGACAATGTCAGCAGATTGAGTGTGGGACTTCTGCAGTACTATCATGAGAAAAATGTCAAGGCTGTATGTCTGTTCAGTGGCAATGAATGTTGAGATTGATTGGCAATGTCTTCCACAGGAGCGGGATGACAGAATGGTGCTGTGCATGCTGTGGTGCGTGGAACACAGGCTCTGGACTTCCTCAGTTCAAATCCTAGCTCTAATGCTTCCTGTGATCGTATGATATTAGGTGAATTACTTAAACCCTTTGTGCCTCGGTATCTTCATCTGTAAATTGGGGGTATTGATACCTCTAGGGCTTTTGTGTGGATTGACTTATCTAGTATGTGTATTATGCTTAGAATGGTTCCTGGCACATAATAAGTGCAACATAAGTATTTTCTGTTATTGTAATTATTATTACATATCCCTGACCTTCAATCCAATGAAGGGGTCAAAGTTCACCTGGTGTATTTGTCATTAATAAGTCTGTTTTGGGTCCTCAGGCTTACCTTACCTTTTTCCTAAGAGCTTATAAATCATCTCCTTCAGATGTTTTCTACCATTTTCCTGGGCATCACTGTGCACCTCACAGACATGTACTTTTGGATCTATGCTTTCTTTCCCAATTCTTGAAAATCGGGGCTTTTGCCATTGCCTGATTATCAGGCATTGCTCTCATTTTCTGTTATTCCACAGCTGTCTTTGGCAGATCCTGGTGACATGTAAGCAGCCGTTGTGTTTCACTTGCAATTCCAAGAGCTTCTCATTCATAGTCTCGTTTGCTCCTCATGACAGCCTTTTTGGATTGGCACTGTGATAGTTCCCACTTTACAGACAAGCGCTCTGAAGTTTGCAGCTTAAATATCTCGCCCGAGATTTCTCAGCTGACAAATGGCCTGAATTTGAACCCAAGTCATTGCTTACATGGAAGGTGGTGTGAAGACCTTCTCCTTGTGGAGAAGATTTTAAAAACAGAGAGGAGGATCACAGCTGTTATCTGAGACAGGATTTGGGAACAGGGCTGAAGCTCTGGGTCATAAACTGGCATCTTAAGACGAGCAGACTGGAGTTGTGAGGTGTCCATTTTGCCTTTGTTTAATTTAAGGAAGGAGGTATAAAGGCTCTGATATTGGATTAAGTTTTCCCCTCAAGTTGCACAGCAGGAGAGAGGCCAGAGTCCGAACTCCAGTCTCATGGTCTTCCTGCTGCCTCATGGGGGAGAGGGAGGATATTGGCACCTGGGAGACCTGCCTTGAACCTCCTTCCCTCCAAAGCCCAGTGAGTCCCCGTCCTCCAGGTCAGGGGGCAGGTTATTGAGATTAGGACAGGGTCCAGGTAGAGGCATGGGTTAAGGGTCAGGCAAATGAGCGGATTAAATGTTAAACATACGAATAGTGGCCATTCTTATTGAACTCACACTCTTAAGATACTAGGTAAATTTATAACACCCCTGCCTTGTTAGCTATTTCTCAGAGTCCTGCATTGGAAGGGTCCTGTTTCTACCTCCCAGTATCTTTCTTCTGGGATGGGCCTGTCCTTCTACTCATCCAGCCTCCCATCCATCCCTTCATTCATCCAATCATCCCTGAGCTAGGTTGTTGTATTGTTTTTAAAGAAGTGAATCAGATAGACTCCCTGTCATTGAGGAATGTATTTTCAGGGTAAAACAGGGAAAACAAAAAAGTAAACACACATAAACAATAAGATTGAGGATGATGTAGAGGTAATCATTAGGTTTTATGGAACCCCTAAAAAGGACACCTAACCCAGCCTGAGATGGAAGAGGAGTGTCCCTGAAGGCTTCTCAGAGGATTTGAATTTTGAGATAACTGGGCAAAGTAAGTCATTTGTAGCATGGGAAGGAGTTGAGGCGAGGAGTTTGGGGCAGAGGAAGCAGCACGTGAGATATGGTAGTGTCTGGAACATTTGGGAAACTTCAAACGGTTGGCTTGGTTAGAGTGTAAATTACAAGGGTGGCAGTGCCATGGGGCAAGACTCAGGCCATGTCCCTAGGGGTCTCTTAGGCCAGGGTAAAGAGTACAGATTTTAAGGAATTTAGAACCCCTGATTCCTGGGGGCTGAATGGAAGGCTGGAGACAGAGTTTGATATCTCATCAGCCCTTCATTATGCAGTGACATCTCAACACATTGGGTTCTTTTGTAGCCCATTATTCTTCTCCCGCTAGGAAAACCTGATGCAAACACAATCACTTGGTTAAAATAAGATTTAGAACACTTTTATCACAGAAGAGTTGGTGCTATCATAAAAGTCTCTGTCCCACAGGCAGCATTTTCTATTAACAGTGGAAGATTTAACAGATGTCCATTATCTGAGAATGGGATTTGTTCTGATAATGGCCAGACAATGAGTTCCAGACACAGTTTGTAATCCAGAGTCTCCTTTCTTCTTGTGCAGAACACATAAATCAAGGTTGACTTTTATGTGACACCTGGACACACCATAACTTGTTGAGGGAGGTATTTTTCTGAAAGTCTTGTATTTTTAATCTAGAATCCAGCTGAGCCACAATCTGCCACCCCCACTGCATTCCACATTTATGGCCATCGAGTCTACACTGACATTTAAGGTCATTTGAGCTGCCCTTCACAGAATTATAACTGCAGAAGAACAAGGAAAGCCAGCCCTCCATGGCAGCTGTCAGTACCACTTCTGTCTCCTCCTATCCCCTTCCACTCCAATGTTTCTGAGGCTCCTAGGAGTCCTTCAGAACAGGCTGACTTCCCACACAATGGATGTGGTGATGTCATGCATCTTCCCTGGGTCTCTCCCTGGACCCTCTGAGAGAAGCCTTCACAAATTGCAGTGGGCTCCAAGACAAAATCTGCAAGCGGGATTTCATGGTACTTGTCCCATTCCCCTATTTTCTCAGTGTTTTGGTCTGTGTTCCAGCTTCCTGAAGACCTGTCAGTTTAGAGGTTACTCATGTAGCCAGAACTGAATTAAACAGGCTGGCTGAGCCCTGGTCTCAGTTTACCCTTCTTACCTCACTTGCTTCACTTGCTCAGATCTCTTGGGATTCTGAGTTAGGGCCTGTTTTCCTGTGTGTGACCTTGTGCACCCTTTAGAAATCAAGCTTAGTTCTTCCGTCCTTTTGAAATTAACCTCTGGCTTCCCTTCTTAGCCAAGGTTCAGATTTGCCCTTGGATTATGTGGCTTCTGAGTGCCCTGATGGAACACCTGAGACAGCTCCCCTCTCTGCAGCCTTGCAGTCTGCACCCCAACCCTAGCTCCCCGAACAGGGCACTGGGCCCAGGGCAGCCTTTCTGCACACAATGGAGAAAGGAACCTATTAGTTCTGCAGGCTCTCAACATTCATAGTACTGAAGAAGTAAAGCCCTGCATTTTTGAGGGTGCTTCATTTTAGGGGTCTTCTTTCAGCTTCTTCTTATTGATTAATCTGCTCCATCCAGGATCGCTGAGAAAAACAAAGGCATTGTCAATGAATGAATGAATGCAGGTCAAGTGCTTACTGGTGTCTACCATATGTCAGTTGATATGGGCAGAAGCAAGATAAAGTCATGACAACTTTGTTCTGGGAGCTTAAGTCCCATTGGACACACAGCACTAACACACAGAAAGTAATTAAGGAATGGTGAATTCCCATAGGGGAAGTGGGCTACACTAGCCAGGGAAGACTTCCTGGAGGAGGTGGGGCTTGTAATCCTTGAAGGATAGGGTGAAATCAGTTTAGGGTGAAGTTTCTGAAGCAGGAAATCAAGACTCAGAAGCAGGCTGGACACAATATGAACAAGAAAAAGAACAGGAAGTGGGAGTGAGGGGCAGGAGAGGGTACTGGTCCGCGGGATGAAACACAGCTTGGTGGTAGGAAACTGGAGGTCCTCAGATGCTAGGTTGGAAAATGGGAACCTGATCCTAACGGTGGGGTGCATTCGATATATGCAGGCTGGTAGTGAGTGGAAGAATTCCAAGGAGCTCTGGGCTTCTCCTGCAGAATGGGTGGAGTGGCCAAACATGACTGTCACCAGCTGTGTCACTTGGAGAAGTTTTTGGCCTCCCAAAGCCAGTCACCATTTCTTGATTTTAAACTGGGATAATGACCTTGACCTCCTGAAGCTGCTGTAAGGATGGTCGTGAACAAACGTGGAGCACAGTGCTCAATAATCAGAGCCTGATAAGCATGCGGGCCCCGATGGCATGAGATAGGCCACACCAAGTAGCTCGGGGGGGAAAGACTGGACTCGGGGTGCATGGTGCCAGGTTGAAGAGCATGCCCTTGGTGATGTGACCTGACCAGGCTCTCTTTAGCTTTAAAAAAGCAGTGCAGAAATCACAGACAAAAGGTAGCTATCTCCCTGAAAGCTCATTCCCAGCTATACCCATCAGATCATTGGCTTTCAAGGAGCTATACCAGTGAGTAGCTGCTTTCTTGGGGGAAGGAATTCCTAGAAAACACAGTAAGTAGCCTGCCAGGGCGGCATGTGACAGAGAAGCTCAGAGCATTTCATTACCAAAATCTGTTTACAATTTGAGACATTTTAAAAATATTTATGGTGACTTGCTGCACTTGTCTATGAAATCATTTTTTGAAATCAGTTAGGAAATGAAAACATTTCCTCACTTTTTGATGTTGAAATGTAACAAGCGTGGGCCATCCATGACTCCACTCTGGGCCCTCTGTGATTCCTCAGAGCCGAGCACAAAGCCTCAGAAACAAACAAAAGGAACAATATCCCATTAGGGATTCTGTTGATGATGCACTTTAAAAGTTATATCGTGTTTTAAAGGTCCGTTATGAATGGGAACAACAGTCCCCATGTTCACCTTTATTGCCTCACCACACAATAATGCGATTTCCATTTGCTTTGTCTAGTTTCCTCCATCCATCATGGTATTCCAGGTCCCCAGTCAATGCCCAGCACATAGTAGGTGTTCAGCAAATGTCTTCTGAATAAACAAGGATGCTCTAATTCAAGCCTGGCTGTGCCTCAGAATCATCCAGGGGACTTTGCAGAAAGCAGGTCCTGGGATTCCCTGCCAGCCCCTTAGATCCCAGCACCCTCCAAGTCTCTCTGTGGAGGCTGCTGTGGGGTGGGGGGTGGTGGTGATTCAGAATCTGGATCCTTGATGAGACTTTGAGAATTCTGAGAGTGCAGAGTGCACCTCTCAAACCCCCTGGTCCTTTCTGGAAATGTTTAGGGCTGAGATGCTGTCTCACTGTTCAGTTCACTGAGGAATCTTCCCTGCATTGTCGCTTGGGAATACGCTTTTCGACAAGCTGGGTAATTCTACTGGGAAAAAAGTGAGCCTCTTAAGAGTGTAAGGATGACAAAGATGCCCCCGTTTTGCTCTGAGCCATGGGCACAGAGTTCTGAACAGTTCAGGGAAGAAGCCAGTGTTCACTTGGCATGTACTCAGTGTTTACGAACATTCATTTTCTCCCGGAAAGAGCCTTAGAGGGAGGTGGTTATTATTTTTGTTGTGGGAAATTAAGCCTTAGAGAGGTTGAGGAACTTGCCTAGGGGTTTAGAGCTGGGAGGTAGAGTGCGTGCCCCACTGAGGAAGTCTACCTCCCAGGGCTCTGCTTGCAGGCACTGCAGGTGCTTCTCTAAGCTGGTGGGTGAGATTTGGGAAACTGTCAGATGAAGTCACTTTTCAGAGAGCAGTGGCCTGGAAGTCAGATGACCTCTGTCTGATCCCTGCTCTCCAACTTGATTCTTGTGGCCCCAAACAAGTTCATTACAACATGAGGGAGTTGCACTAATGATGAAAGCTCACCCAGTGCTCACCACCCTTGAGTCCACCTCAATGAAGAAGGGACTGAGCAATCCTCCTCTCCACCCCTACCCTCCACAGTGTGTTTCCAACTATCTCAGGGAGGGCTGTCTGGCCCCTCCTGGTTCAGGGGTCCTCCTCTCTGAGCATGCTGGCTAGGTGGCCAAGGATCAGGACAAGGAGTGGGTGGGCACAGCTCAGCTCTTCTGGAGGCCACCAGATCCACCCTTCCCCTCAGTGTGTGTATGCCTCTGGGCTCCTGTGAGGATCTAAGCCCTTCATCACCCAAGGCGTTCAAATGGGAGCTACAAAGAGGGAGGGAGGGAAGTGGGGGGTTTAGGTTCATTTGGCCACCTGACTTCCTCCACCACAGCCCAGCCCAGGCTTCCCCAGGTAAGGACGGGGAGTTGCTGTGGTCGTTCCCTGAACCATTATTTCACAGGTATTATTAATTAGACTAAGTAAAAAATTTAAAAAAATTAAAGACGAGTAAATGATAACTGAAGTAATGTATGATGGTACCAGATCTTCCAGCCAGGACGTAGCCCAGCTATGTCCATACTCACCGTGGGCCGCAGGTGTCTTTCGCCCTCCTGTCCCCCCACCCCAGTTTAACTCCTCTTCCTTTAACCTCTCTCCCTACTTATACCCAAGCCCCCTGTCCTCCCCCTCCCCACTCATTTTTAAATAATACACTTCGGGTTCCCTCTGAGCCCCCCTGGGTCCTGTACATTTCATATATTCCTTGAAGTTGGATCATGTTGTCCCCCAGGCCATTGGCAGAGGTTGGGAGAGGACAGGGCAGGCTCTGCCTCAGCATCCACAGGTCTTCACTGGGGTGGGGGGCTTAGATCTCGTCGTTTTAAGATGGGGTGGGAGGAAACCATGGTGATCTATTATAACTCTCCGCTAAAGAAGTGTTTTCCAAGAAGCAGTATGCAAAATGATTTCGAATGGCACAAGGTGAACATGGCTTATTTATAGTAATGTATTTATTTAACTGTATATTAAAATACATGCAATTAGCATGTCAAACCTATTATTTATAAGATACAAGTAACAGTATCTCAGTATAAAGATAAGTCAATAAAATTAGTTTATTCAAAATCAAGTAAATTATAACAAAATTAAATAAAAGTACAAGCAGAGTTCATACATGGCAAGAACCCTCAAAGATAGTATGGGAATGACTAAAATGTTGGAACACCACCCTGGGGGGTCTAAAATGGGAGATGTCATGCCTGAGAGGGTGCAGTTCCTTCTGAAAGCAGTCCATCTATTCTGTATGAGAAATTCAAATTCTTCTCGTTAACAGAGATTTGACTCAATTTTCCATCGTTAATATTCTTCTGATTTTAAGAGAGATACCAACCTCCAACCCCAATGCCAAAGTAAAGCAGAAGCACAGGCTGCATGCATTTGGCATTCAGGCTTTTCCTGCTAAAACATCTTCTTCCTACGTCAGTGGGCTGGGGAGTGGGGTAATTGTTTTGTCTAAGGTCACAAACTCCAGAAAAGGCAGAGCCAATCATCAAACCTGTATCTGACTTGAGAGACCATGCCCTTTCTCTTATTTCTCTAGAGGAGCTGTAAATTCTCTTCAATTCTATGAAATCTATGACTTGAATTAAGGATATTTTAATTTCTCTCCATGCCCTTTGAAAAATAAAATTGACCTTATATTTTCCTGGGGCTGGCTGATTCCTTTAACTCTTGCAGGAATTTTAATTAGCACCAATTCCATGTATTCAAGGAAATGAATTTTTATTTCAAATGATGCAAGAGGCTCTGTAGGGAAAAAAGGAACAAACATATTAGCAAATGAAATGTTCAGTGCTCAAAACTCTTTCTAATTTAAATGCAACATCTTAAGTGCCTAAATTAAGCAGCTAGATTGCTATGCAATATTAATACTATATCCTTTAATCTGTAGCAGCAATGGCAGACAAACATTGGAAAAAAGCAGACAGAAGCCCTCCCCAGAGTCTGTACCCCCATATTATACTGTCAGGAGGCTCACTTTGAATATGGAAATTGGCAATTTTCTGAAGTCTCTTGAACACACTGTCTTCTCCCTTGCAGCAGATTTCACTTGTAGCAAACTAACTTTCCAAGAATGTTGTAACAGGTCAACAATCCTACTACAGCCAGGGCTCGTCATCATTGCCCGAATGACTTTCGAGACCTTGAAGTGACTTAAATTAAGATTAAGACTGAATTTTGAACTTTAGATTTATTGATTGCATGATGCCTTCCCATTATGAAGGGTGGGTTGTCCTTAACCCTGTGAGAGTCTTCCACAAAGATTTTATGAGCAAAATTTCTCTGTTCCTTTCTGATTAGTTCCGTCTCCCTCCCAACACCACACCATTAATGCTCATATATCAAGGATGTCTGAGGGTTAGAAGCAATAATGGTGGAGAAAATATTAATACAGCGGGAGTACAAATTAACTTGTAACATTGACTTTTATTCTGAAAGTTTCCCATGAATTACTATCACGTGGAGAGGACAGTTGCTGAAACAGTCCTGTCAAGTGGACATGTCCCTCCTTTATTTTGATGCTCTACCTTGCCTGACCATATTCCTTGATTGCTTCAAGCCAAACATCCAAAATTAAAAATTACTTAGCTCTTTTATATCTCTGTTTAACAAGGGCATTGCAAACAGATGTTTAACACAGCAAAGCCCGGTACTGTTAGTGGAGAACTGGACGAACCGGTTGGCTATTTACAATTATTCCACTCCTGATAATGTCAGCCAACGTAGAGCAAGTAACATGCATTTTCTACCTTACTTAATAATTAGCACCAGGCCTTGGCATGACTGTTAATATTATCCCACTTCAGCTACAAACATCCCCAGTTCTCATGAAGTGTGTGGAGACTTTGCCTGTGTCCCGATTATGAATGCTGGTCACACTACAATAAAATTTCCGCACAAAATGGGTGAGGAAGAGTGAATGGCTGGAAGTGAACACCTGGAGGATTGGGACCATGTCAGTGACCAGTGACAAACATCTGTGTCTCTTTAGTGCTATGTGTTTTCCAAGGACAGTGACAGCCGCTCCAATCCCTGTAAATTAGCTTTAGGACTTGAAAGTAGTTGAGTTGCAAGCTGGCACCCATGCTGTTGGTGAGTGGGCTGCTGTTTATTCGCCTGCGATGGGCTCCTGCTTCCAATGATTGTGCAGTTGTGTCAAGCTGCTTTCCTAGGAGCTAAAGCACACTGGGGAGAAGAGGAAATTTAAGGACACTGGATGATGATTTAGTCAGCTTCTTGGAAAGACAAAAGTGCCTTTCTCAGAGAAAAGATTCTAAGGGAAAGTAATTTGATTTTACCAAATGACTGCAAAGCCCAGTTTTAGAGTTCTCTGCTTCATCATCCTCATGCCTGCATGCTCCTGAAATCTCATTTTCCCTCCAGTGCCCAGTGGTTTTATGCTGTCCCCAGCTCCCCAAACAGCTCAGGGCATAACTAATACTACTTCTAAATCCTTCCCCTTTCCCTCTAAAGCCAAAGCTATCTAATGAAAATCATGTTCAGCTTGGAAGTTTCCCAGCTTTTGCAGAGGAAAGTTTCTGATAATCCAATTGACATTAACGGCTTATAATATATTACATCTCCCAAGAGCATTTGTGACGTGCCAGAGGATAAATGTCATTGCTGGAAGGGATGATGCTCTGATGGTAGATTTTGTGGCGCTGATGGCAAGGTGCTGGGAGAAAGAGAGCCTTGGGCAGGGGTGCTTTTCTGCTATTCCCTTCTTTTGTTGAATGGCTGTCCTCTGTTCCCATGTCTTCTTGAGATAGTTATGGGGAAGTCTTCTGGGTCATGAACCAGGACCATGTCAGCTAGGAACATTAGCTGGCCATGTGCTTCAGTGCAGATGGAGATCCAGCAAAAATTCCTTTGAAAATACCCAAAGCTAGATGTGGTCCATAATGGAAGACTGGCATTCGCCCCAGGCTCTTGACTCAGAGTTGGTCATGTTTTATCTCACAAGGGGTCTGTGGTCTCTTAGTCTGGACTAGAAGGCTGTGCTGCGGGGAAGACAAGGAAAGAAAGAGGAGGTCTCATCTTCTTGGACCTGGAATTCTGTTTGGAGAGACATGAAGTGAAAGAGGCTTGGGGCTGAGGTAGGTAGCACCATAGTCTGGTTGGAGGAGGCTGGGGTTCTAGTCCTTGCTCTGCCATTCACCCTGAGTGGGCCAGCTCCTGGTTAAACTTGGGGTGGTCCCCCTCCTTCCCCTGAGCCTTGGCTTCTTCATCTATAAGAGGGAGGGTCAGACCAGCTGAGCTCTGACTCCTCCCTGCCCCACTATTGGGTACGATATTATAGAATTATTGCTTTAAATGAGCAGACATTTTGCTAATACCTATAATGTGCCAGGGACTTTACATATATTTTCTAATATAATAACTATATTATTACCTTCATTTTATACACAAAGATGCTGAGCCTCAGAGGGTTTGGGTGACTAATCCAAGATCACAAAATGGGAGTGCTGGGGTTGGGACCAGGGTGTGCCTGTCTCCAATCCCAGTGTTCCTTTCCTCTCCCTACCCTTCATTCATTCATTTATTCATTTATTTATAAATATTAAGGGAGTACAAATGTTTTGGTTATGTGGATCACTTTTGTAATGTTTAAGTCATGGTTATAAGTGTGTCCATCACCCAGATAATGTTCATTGTACCCATTAGGTACGTTTTTGCTCCTCCCCTCTTACCCCCTCCGCCTGCTTGTTTTCCACTGAGTTCTACTTCCCTCTGTGCACATGTGTGCTCATTGGTTATTTCCAATTTAATAGTAAGTCATGTGATGTTTATTTTTCCATTCTTTAGATACTTCGCATAGGATACTGGCCTTCAGTTCCATCCAAATTGTTGCAAAAGGCATTAATTCATATCCTACCTTTAAACTGGAGAGATATAGCAACATTTGGTTTGGATTTCCTGCTTCTTTGCTGAAGCACCACCAGCCTTACTTAGGGACTACTATTTCTCTTGGGAATCACCTTTATCATAACTATAATCTTCAGCCCTTACCATGTGGCCTTGAACAGCTTACCATCAAGTTGAGAAAATAAGACACACTAATATAAAATATTGAGGTAAAACCACACAAATTATTCAAATGGAGACATAATTGTGTATTAAATCATGTTGGTCCCACTTCATATGTTTTCAAATTCTGAAAAGAAAGATGGGGTAGGACAGAGAGCCCACATGTACCCTCTCCTCAACTATCCTCAACTGCAGTGCAATTACTGGGCTGGGAGGTGCTGGTATTAAAATCTACAGATGGGATCCATTGAATCATTTGTGTAGTTGTACATTTTTATTGTCACAGGTGTTTGGGGTTTTCAGGAAGTGATTTAAGATCAGAAGATAAAGAGCATAATTATTTCCCCAAAATGCAAATGGGCAGCTTTGATTACATTGGATGTGAGTCCTCATATTCTTGTTCTCCATCTAAAATACAAATGAAACTTTATTTCCTGCCATTCCTCTCAGAGAAATGAATTTCCTAAATGCTTACACAATGCTGTGATATAAGACATTGGACAGAATGTTCCTGAAAACAGCATTGGAGAGATAATATAAGCTGAATAAATGTGTTTATTCAGCATAATGGCCAGTAATGGTGAGAGTGTAGAGTGAAGAAGCAGGGACCAAGGAGCAGCTTTATTTCGCGTGAGTGTGAGAGCTAACTGGAGGTTTCAAGAAGACTGCAAAGCAAACCACTTTAAGTCTTGCAGCTCAGGTTGGTATCTCCTTCTGCAAACTGGTGGGTACCTACTTCTACAAACTCCTGTCATTTGTACAACTACACTGGGTCTTCCACAATCCAAGTTGTTATTTTCTACCAACTTCTGCAAAGATGGTACAATCTGCAAAGTTAGAATAAGCCTTTTCCACACCATTAAATTTTAACATTTCACATTTCCAAGTATTTGGCTACTAACACAGCATTACTTTTAATGAGAAATCTCAAAGCTGATTTCTTGCCAGCTGTCACTGGTGAATTGTTTGACGTTAAATCCTTCAGCAAGACTGAGGGAGAGGGAGAAAGAGCTATAAAGTGACATTAATGGCTTAATCAAAATATGTTTGCTTGGAAATGTATAGACACCGCATATTTGCTATTTTGAAGGCAGTAAATTTTTTCGTTGGAGACTTTATTCATTTCCCTGGTTTTAGAGGCAATTAGTAAATAGTCAAAAACATGTAATCCTCCCTGAATGTAGTTCACTGTTTTATTGTAGACACGAAGGCCCTTGTCTGCCTCCCGTCTGGTTTCCAAATATCTTATTCCACAAGTTCTGAATTACTGAGCTAATGAAAGCATTAGAAGTTTGAGCGCCCTCCCAGGAGCTTGGGTGTGAGAGAAAACTTACTGGCACCTTCCAGGTCAGGTCATCCAATCCAGGCCTAAGCCGCAGGTTCAAGCCATACTTAACAGTGAGCTTCTGCACGGACACGCAGGTGATGAGAGTCACGGGTCAGGGCAGAGAGCCTAGTGATGGGTGTGCCCAGTGCCACAGTCCAGAGGACAGGAGAGTCTACTGGTCCACATGTGGCCCTGACAATCTTATCCAATTACCACTTTCTCTCTTGGGGCAGATTTTAATAAACAAGAGTGAAGGAGTGGTTGTCAGCTTCTCAGGAGCTCTTCTGGAAGTCCCACTGTGTTAGTTTCCTAGGGCTGCTGTAACAAATGACCCTGAGCTGCATGGCTTAAAACAACAGAGATTTATTCTCTCACAGCTCTGGAGAGTGGGTATCTGAAATCAAGGGGCTGCCCCCTGCCCCAAAGGCTCTATGGGACAGTCCTTCCTTGCCTCTTTTAGCTCCCAGTGACCCTAGGCATTCTCAGCTGCCTTGTCCAGTCTCTGCCTCCATCTTCACGTGGCCATCGCCTCTTCTCCACATGTCCCTCCTTGGTCTCTAATTGATACTCATGAGGATGCTCGTCACTGAATTAAGGGCCCACCTGGGTATTCAGGATGATCTCACCTCTAGATCCTCACCTTAAGTACATCTTCAAAGACGCTTCTCCTGAATAAGGACACATTCACAGGGCCCTGGACGTGGGCATGTCTTCTGAGGGGGTGGGGGGCACTGTTCATCTCACTACAGCCACTAAACTGCTGCTTTCATCTCATTGACAAGAACTGGGTCCCAAAGCCACCTCTCCCTGCAAGGGAGTGTGAGAAGGCACATTTTTAGTTGGATGCATTTCTGCTGCAGAATACCTCTCAGTGTAATGCCGCAGGTTCAATTACAGTTGGCATAGCAGATGAAATCTATTTTCCGATACAGAAGAAAATGCCTGTCACAGTTTAAGGGTTAAGCTGAACGCAGAAGGAACACAGGTGGATTTAGGAGACTAGTCAGCTTCTGTTGGCCAGGTTCTGGGTCACCCTGTACGAGATACACCTGAGGCACTAGCACATTGCCCTCCAGACTAATTTCTCTGGCAGTGGATAATCAGATCTTGCAGAGGCCTGTCTAAAGGCTGGCAATGCTGGACATTGGCCGTCCTCTTTCTCCTCCCTCCTCTTGGGAGGTCACACAGATGTTTCCCCTCCTATCTCCAGTTGAAACTCTCACTTGCATATACACGCTGGATCACTCTTTAAAATCCCACATCACCATCCTTTGTAAATTGCATTTCTTTCTCTTTTTGTAACCATGCAACTTTTGTGAATTCTTTTTTGGAAAGTGCTAGCTCTCTATTTATCCTGATGACTCCTTTCATCCTTTGCTGTGAACTTATTCCCTTCTTGACTTCACATGGGACCCTTTTCTGTCATCTCTCTCCTCCCCTCTGCCCCCACCATGTGATGTGGCGTTGGCTCCCTTCCCAAGCCCTTGGCTGTGGGCTGCACTAAGTTATTACAGTTACCTTCTGTGTCCCTATGGCAATGCCACCTCATCCTCCACTTATTAACATCAGGCAGTGATCAAGGTAGGTGCCTTTTTCTTGAGCAAAAGAAAATGATTTAAAATGTTGCTTTCAATATTCACTTTTAAACTCTAAAGATGGAAGGGAAGGACTGGAAAATATGCAGTTCTTTCAAGTTCTTTTCAAAACATGACCTTGTGATAGAAAATATAAATTTGCAGTCCCTAGAAGGCCTTACATTCCTTTTCCTTCTTAAATGTGCTCTGATTACCCAGCCTCCCACACAGTCCGCCAGATTCCAGGCTGAGTGTGGGGCACACACACAGCTCTGTCTGTAGGTGGAGGATAATTTCGCACACATGCACAGCAGAGGTGGGCTGTGAGGCTCACATGCTGACACGATGGGAGAGGTGTCATCAGCCAGGAGGTTGCCGTAGAGAGTTGTGAGATTCCACAAAGTCTGAAGTGATGGCTCACGATGGCTCTTGTGCCCACGTGTGATTGGAATCCCCCTTCTACTCTCATCTTGTCTCTTGATGCTGCTGGAGAAGGGGCCACGACAGTCTTTTTTGGTAGCTTTTGTTTTGATCATCCCTTGTGATCAGGATGTATTCCTGCAGGCCCTCGTGCCAGGCCAAGGGAAAGGCAAGGTTGTAGGAACCTGTTAGGAAAAGAGCACCTGGTACACTGGGGTCAAACTGGGTTTTACTCGTGATCTTGGGGACTGTTGGTTGTATGTCCTTTAACCACTCTCAGTTCTTTATTTGTAAGATGGGGTTGATAACATCTACTCTATTATTAGGATTCTTATAAGAATCAAGTGAGGCAGTGTTCCTGGTACATAGCAGGCACTCACTCAGTAAGTGTGAGATTCTGGGCCCTCCCCCTGCCCTGCCCTGTAGTCCATCAGGACTACATTGCTTCATGCTGGCCACAGACTTACCTTGGCTTGCTATTTTATCAGTCAGTCACCAAACAGTAATAGCAGTGTTAATGTTGGTCATCACTGCATGTGCTAAGCTACCCCAATGTGCCAGTGTACATGTGCACCAAGAGCTTTATATGCATCTTGTAGGAACTCAGGAAAAGCCAAACCACCACCAGACATCAGGTTGGACAGACCCCGAAGTTGCTCCAATGTTGGGCAACCCTTATATGCCTTTTCTCACAGTTTCTCAAATTTTCTTTGTGCATCTGTGTCTTTCTCTTTTTTCCTCTAACTGGCTTTCCTATATGAGACCCATAATGGCATTGGCCCTGTGTGTTAGTCAAAATAAACCAACTAAACTGTGTAACAAACAACTTTTCAAATCTCAGTGGGATAATAAAATAAGGGTTTATTTGTCACTCTTGCAAAGCTTGGTGTGGGTTGTTGGTTTTCCAGGACAGCTCTCTCCCAAGGCATGGTTCAATATTCAGGCTCATCATCTTATAGCCATGTCATCTGGAACATATAGCCAAAGAAAGGGGTAGAATGATGGAGAAGGCACAACTATGTTTAACTGCATTGGCCCAGAAGTAAAACAACTCAGTTCTGCTCATGGTCCACTGGGCAGAACTAGTCATGTGGCTCCAACCCAATTGCAAAGGTGGCTGGGCAAGTAGGAGACCACAGCGATGCTCAGAGAACACAAACTCCCTCTGCCACACTCTGGGTCTACAAATCTTAACTATCCAGTGTCCATGGCTCACTGGCAACTTCCCTGAGAATTTCTTTGTTCAAATTCTTGATGAAAGAGGCTGTTTATCCAAGTCCTCATTTTAAGTCAGACCCACACAGGTCCTACAGAGGTTGCTGGCTAGTCAGTGGGCTTCCTATAAACTGCTGTCCACACACTTGGGCCAATCATTTGTGATTAGGAGGGACACCATCACATGGCGTACTGCCTCCTTGCAGAGGCTATGTTAGGATGTGTTCTCTATGAAGGAGGTGTGGATGGAGTTGACATTCCCAAAGAGAATTCATACCAAGGGGCTTGGTCTGATCTACCAGGGACCATCTAGAACCAATAGTCCCTGATTTGGGGGCAAGAAGCCTGTTGTGCTCAAGCATCATTCCAGCCAACCAAAAGCTCACTGTCATTGCCTTGGGTCTTGGTATTGGCTGAACAGGCTAATTCAGGTGCTTGGAAAGTAGAGCAGGGGGCAGATAAAGAAACATATTGCAGAGAATCTTGTTTCTGATTACAAATAGAAACTTTAAAGCTCTTGCTGTGGGTTGCCTGGCAAGATTTTCCACAGCAGACTGTAATTTCCTTATGTAGACAACAAAAACTCACTGAAAGCCATTGTCTTCTTATGACCCAGAAGTCTCCTCTGTTGTTTCATGTTCTTATTGATATTGATATTAAAGGCTGGGGAACAGAAATCTCAGATCTGCCTAGGTGGTGATGGAAGTGCCTTGGAAAGAGAACTCTAATTGTGGTATTCAGACTGGCATATGAAAAGACAGAATAGTGCCAAATGATCAGTAGTTGAAAAAGCATGGAAGTGAGACAGGTTGGGGTCCAATACCTCAGGTCCAAATATTTCTAGGAAAGAAAAAATTTATCCAACTCTTCTGACCCTCAGTTTTCTCACCTGTTAAACAGGGATACAAAATCTATTTTTGTCATGAGATTTTGAAATAAAGCATGAAAATCACATAGCTCCTTGTCTGAAAGAGAAGAGCTGGCCAATTAAAGGTAGCAGCTAGCATTGTTATTTAATAGTTCTCTTAAGGCAGACCTCTCCTGGGCCTGCCTGTGCTCATAGTGCCTGTGCATTGGGTGTAGGTTGGGCTGTGGGGTTGCAGCAGCTGGGTGAACACCTGGAGACATCTTCTTTTGAGGAGGTGCTGGTCTGTACCTTTAGCCAAGCCAGGGATTGCTAACTTCCTCATTGCCTTCACACTGCCTTCTGCACTCTATGCCGAGGAACCGAATGAGCAATGCGCAGCTGACCTACTGTGGGTGGAGAAGACGTAGCTGCACTGTCCATGGTGTTCTCTCCAGGGGAGACAGGAAGCATTTGTCCTCAATTTTCTCTCAACCTCCCACGCCTGCCATAGTGCCTCCAATTCCATCATCGCAGGCTCTCCGTGGCTTCATTTAGAGATTATGCATTTATCTCTCCATCAGCAGCATACATAAGCAAGTTACGCATTCATGTATTTTTCAGGGTCCTTTTGAAGAAAGTGTTTTAACTGTGATCTCAGAATCCTGGTCACAATATATCAAATTAAGTCTAAACCAGGTAGTGTGTTCAGCCATGTCTAGATTGTCAAAGATAAAATACAAAGTAGTGTTTCAGAGTGATACATTATTTCCCCTTGTTTACTATGATCTTGCTGAAGTCCTGGACAATCACGTCCAATGAAACAGGCATTTATAGAGCACCTACTGTGTACTCAGTTCCAGCTGGACTCTCAAAGAGTTTCTGGACTAGTTGGCGAGAGAAGATAAATAGGCAAAAAAAGGATTCACAATACAAAGCTTGTGCAACAATAAAAAATAATGCCTGCCAGTAATTGAAAAACTGTGGTATTCTGATCTCTAGAGAACTGGGGCATGATTGATAGAGAAGGTAGAAGAAACTGTGAAAGCTGATTAGAACTTTATCTTCACCTTGTTCTTATCAGGGAACAAGGAGATACTTGTTCACATTAAAGACTGGTAAATTTAGCCAAAATGCAGGAATTGTACAGCTTTAATCAGAATATCGCCAACTCGTACAATTCACCATCACGCAGTGAGTAAGGATATCTTTCCCCTCTGCTGATTCTAATGGTGATAAGGGTCGAGTTGCACCCTTCAAAGGATGACCCGGATTCTTCCAACGACAGTCCCTCCCACCTTCCCCCTCCTTCACAGAGCAGCAAGCCAGGGGCAGTGGAGAGAGAAATAAACTCTCTGAAGTATACCACACACACTTGGAAGAGCATTGTTCTCTCAGAAAGAACTGCCAGCAGCAGAAGTTTCTATTCTCTTCCTAGCACAAATGTCAGAAAGGACCTAAAATTCTTTCTTCAGTGCCAACTAAGCAATGCCCAGCCGAGAGGAGCTTTTACTTTTCTTGCTTCCAGCCCCCAATCCCATTGACTAACACTGTGGTGGAGTCCTTTGGGCTGACTTTATTGCTATGGCTACTGTGCAAAATACAGTCATTAGCTAGCTCATGCCAAATATCCACGGATTTACCCCAGAAAGAGCAGCTGCTGCTCATAATTAAGGAAAAGCCCAAAGCCACGTATGATAAAAAGAGAAACCATTGCTGAGAAAGGGAAGATAAAAGGCAAAACCTGAATTTCTGGTGGTAGCATAGAAGGAATCTTATTCCAAGACAAGGACTCACGGTGGCTTAGAAAAAAGTGTTCTATTGAAGTCTTGTGATATTTCCAGGTTTCGGTTAAGCAGTGACTAACAGCAGTTAAGAATTAATGAGATAAGTACCAAGTTTATACAGAGGTTTATTTCTTTAAATTCATCCTCGTAAGATGTGTCATCTTTAAGTTGTCTCTTTTCTCTGACTTTAGCAGTGTTACTAAAGTTACTGACAAGGTGCATTCATGTGCCTGTTAATAACTGTACTCAGGACAGACCCTGTGCGAACATCAGAGCTTTCACCAAGGCTCGTGCCCGGAGTGCAAACACCGTTCCTAAAATGAAGGCATCATATCCTAAACTCTTACCCCAAATATTTATAAGGCGGCACATGGCACACATTTTGGTAGTTTTTGTACTAACAAGTGATTGGACAGTCGCCTCTGTTCCCCGTCGCCTGGGCTTCGGCCCCCACTGAAGGCTGGCACATGTGCAGTTCTCCCAAGCTGCTCGGTACCTTCTCCCCTCTTCAGAGCACAGTGAAAGGTTCAACTGCCTACTCCTAGAGCCTAAACCTCTACACTAGGCAAATTCCTCACAGTCATTTATTGGGTAAACATTGATTGAGCTTCTAATCTATGTCAGGCTCCTTCCATGATGCAGGCGTATTACTGGGGCATGTGAGGCAGAGCAGGATGCTGTTTCATCAGACCCCCGGGGACCCTGTAAGATGCAGCAGGCCTCACAGACTCTTGGCATCATACCTCCTGTGTACAGGAAAAGCTCCTCAGCCTCAGGGACCTGCTTTCCTTTTGTTCCTTGGCAAATATACTACCCCTGAGAGAGGGCTGCTGTGGGTTAGTTTGCTGCCGTGCTACAAATGGGCCCCTTTTAAGCAGAAGTCACACTCAGTGACCTAAGAGGTGATGGGGCCTGAGTCTAGTCTTCCTCAGTGCAGGAATCAACCCCTGTTTAATCTGCAGGGGCTGAGGTGATGGGCCTGGTTTTACCTGCAGAACATGGTAACTTCCTTAGGCAAGATGTGTGGAGGCCCCTTCCTTTTCAAATAGCCATGTGTATGGCAGGCATCTTATTGGCCAGTGGCTCCCCCTTCACGTGCAGTCCATAAAGTCTGCAGGCAGAGTTGGGTTTGGTTTCTTACCTCTCCACCGGGGGGCTGAACTGAAGAGTGTAGGAATCACATCACTCTCAAAGGCCATTTCCTTTGTTATCCCAAGAGACATGGACTCGCCATTCCCCTTGGGATTCATGAAATTATTTTATTCTCCTCAACCTTTTAACTCTCACAAGACTGCAGGGACACAGGTGTCCATCCCCCAATTCGATAGCTAAGAACGGGAGACTCAAAACAGATACAAGACTTCTCTGAGGCAGCACAACCAGCCAGCAGGTGATGAGACCTCTGTCTCAGCCATGCCCGTGGTTCTCATCATGCCGCTGTGCCAGAGAAACGAGCAGTTGATACGGGGCGCCCTCAAGAAAGACATGCCTGTTGTGTTCCAGGCATGATATGTCCCTTTCTAGTCTGTAGAAAATACAGAAATTGATTTTTCAGACAGCCTCTCCTTCTGAAATTTTGTCTACTTTTCTATTGATTATGCAAATACAGTCAGAGACACCATAGCAACAAGTCCAGGATCTGACGTGGGCCAGTTCAAACATTCAGTCAAAACTTGCATGGGGGAAATCGAAGGGTGTTCAACATAAAATATGCTTTCTCTTTAGAGTATTAAGCCTCAGTACTTAATACTGTATTACGTGCAGCTACTTAGAAACCAGTCTCCATCTTACCAGCCCAAGCAATGGGATGAAAGATCTTTAGGGATTCCTGGAGCCAGTGGAACTTGGGCAGCCTGCCACAGTGGTGATGGGGCTGAATCCAGCCCTCCCGGCCTCTCTCCATTCCTTTTCCGGCCTTTTCCCTCTCCTGTCAACCTACTGTCATCCCTGCAGCTAGAAGCCTCATCTATTCCTGTAAAGAGCATGTATCTAAATATGCTATGTTGCCTCTTGGACAGAATCACTTTCGAAGATAAGCCAGAGCAGGAAACCCTCCGACCCAAGGGGAAGGAAGGGACCAGCATTTATTGCATCCCTGCTGCATGCCAGGCAATGGGAGAGCTCCATCTATACCTTCTCATAGAGCTGCTGAAGGCAGCCCTGCAAACGAGTGTCATGATCTCAGCTTGAAGGTGGAAAGTGTGCCTCAGAGGGGTCAAGTATCTTGCTCAAGCCAGGCAGCTATGATGTGGAAGAGCCCAGATGTAAACACAAGAGACTGCGCTGGGCAAAACTCTGACGGTGGAATCCCAGGCACTGTGATTTGTGGCTTAGGGAGTAGGTTCTGGGTGTGTAGGTCTTGCTTGGTTCTCAGCGTATTACATATGGAAAATGGCTTCTTTTTCTTCCTCGCCCAAATATAACAGGAGAAGACTCCCTACACCATTGCCCCTTCCCTGGTCCAAGGCTACTGGCCCCAGGATGGCTCTCTGTACCCTCTCAGAAATCCAGATGTGACTTCGGAGCATCACAATCACCTGCTGGCAGGGCCAGGAAGCTTAGCACAGGCTGTTTATAGTGTCTACATAGCCCCCTGGGAGGGGCTGAGACTCACGCCCAGAGGAAACCTTAGCTGGGCCGTGCCCTCGGGAGCCTTGATGTGCTCTTGCCTGACTGGGGAGATAATTGGCCTGTGCTTGGGCAAAACTAGGTGGAGAGTCTCCCTTTCTGTTGGCTCTGGAGGCCAGCAATGGATAAGGCGTGGCCATGGGCTTTCAATAAAAAGACTGCTTGAGTTTAGGGAAGTGCCCATAGTGGCTGTACACTATTAAAGCACTGGGCCCTGCAGAGATCTTTAGAAGAGCTTGAGATTTCTTGGGGAACTGAGGAAGTTCCCAGGGTTGACGGAGAGGCCCACTGCTTCCAGCAGGAGAACGTTAAGGCGGCACAGAGAACCGAAGGATCAGCCCAGAGCAAAAGTGACCATGAGGACTTGGGTCTCCTGTGATCTCGTCAGGAGGTCGTGCTCCAGTTCCACCTCTGCAATTAACATCCACGTGACCTAGGGGAAGTCCTGCTCCTCTCCAGGCTTGCTTTCTCCAGCCATAAGAAAAGAAATTTGTTAAAGGCTCTCTAGGTTTCCTTCCCCAGCTCTGTCATCACACTAACCCTCATCAGCCTTCTCAAGACCATAATTCCAAGAATCGTTTATGGCAAGTTTACACCAGGTTTTGCTAAAATATGTCTTTACTTTAAAGGGCTGGCAATTTCAAGTTACTATCACCATCCACCTTAAAAATCTTCAAATATTGGAACAATTGCACCTTGATATTCAGGTTTTACCTTGAATTCCTCAATCCTTTTATTTTGAGGCACATGCTATTTCGATGAGTCAGGGCTCTCTTGGACTTTTTAATTGGAATGAACTTCCTGATTTCCAGGTGCATATTAAGATGGCCAGAACCTTCCTTTCAAAGCTGCCCACTCCCTGATCATTAACACAGGAAATTTCAAACATCAGGGAATGAGCTTCTCTGTAAGAGAAACCCTAGAGCATATTTGTACAGTAACATTTGGGCAATAAGCAAAGAGGGAAATGTAAACATTAAACACCATGGGGCATCATGTTATTGAATTAAGAAATTAATGTCTACACTTCTGTAGTGAAGACAGAACTTTGATTCTAAGATCAGGACTTTTCACTTTGCTGTTCCTTCAAAGCTCTTATTTGTTTTTTATTATTAAAGAAAAATAAAACAGCTAGCTATGGTTGTTCTAAAGTAATTCCCTCAGAGGGTAGATATGTTGCTGCAAACATTGGGAGCAGTCCTCTCATTTTTTCTGTGGTAGATCTAGGAAAGCCAAGTGTCTCCAGGGGCAGTGCCTCACACGCATGCCGGCAGGGAGAGCTTGGCTTTCTAACTCTCAGTCCTGGTTTCTCTCTACTGCATCTCAGCTGCTGGGTGACTCACAGCTGCCCCCGGAGAGCCCTGCCTCCAGCCAGATGGTAAGGCTCTGGGGGCCGGTGCTGGCTTCTCCTCCTTCTCCTCTCATAGCCCCCGCACCACGATGTGACTTGTAGTTGGCTCCCAGGCAAAAAAAAGTCAGGCTGGTTTGACTCCAGAGCCATTGTCCAGTTTGCAGATTGTGGAAACACAGCGCAGATTGCGGATGGATGGTGCAGACTGTGCTCCTAGGGGGATTGGAGCAACCCCATTTTCCTCAACCCCATTTTCCTACTGTTCTCCGGGGAGGAAGCTGCACATTCTAGGCTTAGTGTGCATCACTCCATACTTCCCATCTCGTGGGCATTTGCTCTTGAGGTCACCATTATTCCAAGGAGGTACACTGATGCTATTAGACAGTCTACAGAAGTTCTGTACCAGGGTGACACCTCTCTTTTTATGCTTTGTGTTTGCCCCCTGCCCCCACAGACATAGCCTCTTTCTTGCTCCCTGTGTCCATTCTTCTTGCCCTGCCCCTGCCATCTGAAATTGTATGTCACTGTTCATCTCCTCTGGCCAGATCCCCCATCCATGCTGGAGAGTTCATGGATGTGGGCTCAGAGAGTCCCCATCTTTGTTAACCAAATCAGAGAGGTGATCTCCCCAGTGGAAACATCAGCCCGCAGGACAAGCCACCTAGGGACATCCCTTAAACAGGGACTACCTTGATTCCTTCTTATTTGGGGCCCAGCTCTCTTTCTTCCTGCCCCTACCTCCTAATTCAACAACATGTCAGTCTATAAGACCTTGCTTTGTACCTATGCCCTGTGTGTTCCTAGAGCCTATAAGAGGAGAAAAAAAATGGCCCATTCCAAGCAGCCAAGGTGTAGTTGAAAAGATAAGGTACCTATGCTTGGAGCAGCTAAAGAGGACCATCATCATCATTTACTGAGTGCCACTCTGCACCAGCAGCCGCCCTGTTAAGGACTTTATATGCTCTGTCCCATTTAATCCTTAGGACTTCTCTGGAAGGTTAGCATTCTACAGATGATGAAACTGAGGTTTGCAAAGTAAATGTGGCTTACCCAAGACCACACAGCTAGTGGACTGCAAAACTGGGCTTCAGACCCACAGTCCGACCTGGGGCCTATGCTGTACCCTTCTCATCATACAAAAGCATATACAAAACGTGCAGGTTCCGAGTGTCACTGCTGTGGCTTGGCTCAAAAACCCAGTGAAAGAAACGGAAGAAATTCTTCATTTTGTTGAATCAAAAGTTTCTTCAAAGTAGAACCTGCATTTATTTCCTGCTTAAGAAGAAGAAAAAGGGCCATCCTGATGAAATTTTCATTTCTGTTCTGTGAGAGGGTGGCAAAGAAAAGAGAAAGCATCCTTTAACTACTTGTCTTCTGAGCGATTTCAGGAACACTATTAATTTTGGAGCTTATTTTGCTTCTGAAATCACAGATGATGTGAGGTTACAGAGAAGAGGAACAAATATTAAAAGTGTTTTTTTTTTTTACTGTACTCCAAATAATTTCTTTTCCCCTAAATGTTCAATAATAGCACCTACACTATGAAAGCCTGAAATAATAGGAGGCTTCAATTCACAGGAGCTCATCTCCATGCGAGAGTCTCAGTGAGCGAGTGGCATGGATGCCGACAGCCACACACTGCATGCACACGAGGCCACAGTCTCCTTCATGAGTAACAGAGTTATTCGTCCCTCTGTCAAACGTGGATGGCTCTGAAGGCTGGGATCACTCTTACCTTACGGGTGCGTGCAGTCCGGGGGAAGTGCCAGGGTCCAGGCACAGGCGGGATGAACCTGTGCGAGACTGCACGCCCGACCTACCGAGCACTGTGCTGAGAGAAAGGGCGGACAGTCTGCCATTCAGAACTCTGGGAAAATCCTGCTTATTGACACTAGGAAAAGGTAAATTTGAAAATTTCTCTCTGCTTTGCAAACACGCCTTTAGAGACCGAACACGAGAAAAATGTACCATAAAAATTCCTTTGCTGCTAACTTTCATTTAACCAAACTGAAGTTCAAATGCGTATTACAGAAAATGGCTCATAATCTGTTTGTAGTAATTTCCTGGAGAGGCCCTAAGATGCCAGAACCGTCCTCCTGATGGCTGCTTCAGTGTTCTGCTGCAGCCGGCTCCTGCCAGCTTGTGGGAAACAATTGTTACATATTCTGCATTTTTTTGAGCCAATTGTTAAACTATTGGTGGCTTGAAATTGACCATGGTTGGAATTTTTTTTACATTGTTTGCATATTTATTTATTTATTTCAGCATATTACGGGGGTACACATGTTTAGATTACATATATTGCCTTTGCCCCCCCAAGTATGAAAATCAGCAAACACTTCAAATTGAGGTTTCTGCATTTTTTTTTTTTTTACCATATCACTGTGCCTAATTGATGTCAAATTCAGAACGCCCAGCAGCAACCCAAGCTATGCTCCCCAAAGGCATGAGGAGACCCTCTGAGCCCTACGGGCCAGCGACAGAGTGCCTGCAGACAGGGTGCAGACCCCAACTCGCTCTCTCAGTGCTACAGGACTCTCAGACTTCAGAACAGTTTCGGGATGGGAGCTGCTTCCAAATAATCTCAGCCCGGGGTCCTCCAACAGTGTGTGCCTCTGTCCCCATCTCAGGGCTGTGCTCTTCCAGTTGCTGTGCCTGGAGTGTCCTCCTTCTCTCCTGTCCCGTTTTCCTGGGTGCTAGCCACGCTCGTTTTCGCCCCTTTTCTTGCCACATGTTGACATCATTCACACTGGTGGGAAATGGAGCCATGGGGGTGATGGTTTCAGTCAGATAATTTCATTTGTCTCAGGCTGACATTTTTAAAAGGCTTCTGGGAAGCATCTTATTTACCTTCGTATTAACCCTCCAAGTTAAGTTGGGCACGATCCTTTCTGTTTCGCAGATAAGACAACTGAGGCAGGAAGCAGTTATGAAAATTATGAAACTAATTGATGGTAATGCGTGACTATCAGACTGAACAAAAAGATTCATTTTAAGTAATAAAGTGAATGAAACAAATATGTGTGTATACATACATATTTACACACAATATAAATGTGTGTATGTACGTGTGTGATATATTACACAAACGAGTAAGTGTCATGAAGTGTAGGAGGCTATTCCTAACCACGGGGAAGCCACCAGCTCTGTGGGAGGACCGTGCTAGGTCAGGCCAGAGGACACAGGACTGGCGTGCTCTGGGGGTCTGCGGTGGCCTGCAGTAGCTTACAAACTCCCTCTGAGCAGACACTGGTAGTTACGATCCATCTCCTTGTTGGCCTTCGGGATAAGGGCCAGACTCCTTGCCCTGCCCTCAAGGCTCCAAACACCCGCTCTCCGTCCAGATCACATGTCCCTCTCGCTTGCCTTCAGTGTTCCTGTGTCCAGGGCTGTGCTCACAGCTCTCACCCACTCTCCAGCTCCCCTGAATGACCATCGTCCCCAGAACATGCTCCTCCCACTTTTCATGCTTTGCAGATGTTGTCCTTTGCCAAGGATGCTTCCCGTATTGTAAACCTGTCCCCTGTCCTCCCGCGCAAGCTGGGCGTGGTCTGCCCCTTGGTGCTCCCCCTGCTCTGCACCGGTAATCGTGCAGCATCCTGCCTCATCCTCTGTCTTCCAACTGGTCTCCCGCGCTGGCTTGTAGCTCTTAGGCAACAGGTGTGTGTGCAGCTAGTCTCTGGAGCTGCATCACCCAGCCCAAGCTTCTCAATAAATTTGTGTTGGGGGAACAAAGGGATGGTCCTAGACAAAGGGATGATAACTCTCGTGATAAGATCCAGCTGATTGCCACGGCAGAACGGCACACACACACAGTTCAAATGAGTGCTTTCCTTCAAAGGGCCATCACACACTGAATCCACTATGTTAGACCCTGGGTTTTAAGGATCTTAGAGGCAGGATACAGTATTTCCATCACTTCTATTCCTGGTGTCTGTAGGTGTGTCATCTAAAATTTGTTGGATGAACAGAGATAATGAATGAATCACAAATGCAACGACATTGTTTTCACCAGCCCAGCTGCACAGACCTTCACCGTCCACTCCCAGCTTCTCCGTCATTAACGTGATTAACATCCTCTGCTGCCTGCTTTTCTGAGAGCCATCGCCAGAACCCTCTCAGTGACGGCTACTGTAGTCTCCCTTCTTCTGTGCTCATGTGACTAACACCCTGACTTTTCCCAGCCCTCTCCAGTGCCTGCAAAGCATCTGTTTTCCTTCAATATAACAAGGAATATTGTTATATTATGTGGCAAACACGTCTTCATTTCCAATGTGCTTTCAGATGATTATATGAGTTGTTCCCTGAAGAGAGGAAGAACTAGCCCATTTTACAGTTGAGGAAACCAAGGCTCCAAGAGCTGCAAGGCTTATTCTGAATCATATGCTGTGAGCAAGTGAGAGACGGCTATGGGGGCCGTATCTCACTCTTCAGCCCCTAAGCCTATGTATTCTCCTTCTGTGATTCTGTCTTTGGCTTCTCAATTATAGGGCACCATAGCGGGGTACACGGCATTTCCTTAAAGCGTACATAGATTTTTCTCTGTGTGTGTTCACAGCGTTCAAAGGTATAAAACCACAAAATACAGGGCAGCCTATTCCTTGCTCAGAGCGCGTGGGTGGTGGGTACAGGGGGCACATAGTTCCTGGCCCCTCGTCCCCACTGCTGGCTCACCAGGGCTGGGAAGAGGCCTCACTCCTTGCTCCTCACTGACGTGGGGCCTGAGCAGGGAAATGTGAACAGAGAGTTCTCTGCAAAGGGCAGGCAGAAAAAGGTCCTGCTTCTGATTCGATTTCTCCCCAAATCAGCTTGTCCCGTCTGATCCGTGCCCCTCCGCAGGCAGGGCGGCCTGGGCCGAAAGCCTTTGTGTTTGGAATTCTTTTCAAGTGAAGGCACCAGAGCCATGTCCTCATCAGTCACAGAGGTGTCGTGCCCCAAGAGATGGGCTGGAACTTTGAGGAAGTCTTTTCTGAGAAACCGTCCCCATCCTATTATTCTCCCTGAAAAGCAACCTGTCGGAAACTCTGATTCTTCAGGAAATAAAAAGTAGCTTCCTAGGCTTGATCATAAATTCTCCGCAAAGAACTTGCTGTGGGGATCCCAGAACAGGCTCGGTTGTTGTGCTGAGAGATTCCCCGAGGCAGCAAGCTTCTGGACCTCCTGTTGGGAATGTAGACCCAGTGTTTCTGCTGGAGATAGGGGCCTGAGTCCCGGTCCTGGGGCGGGAGTGGCTTCTGATTTCAGGGGACAGAGTGATGTGTTCGCACCTAGTGTCAGGGGAGATGCCCTTTTCTGGCCCCTCGCTACTAACCTCGTTCCATGCATGGGACGGCTGAAGTCGGGAAATGCAGTGTTTCGCAGCTTTAGTCACAGCCATCCACCTGCACAGTTTTTGCCTTATCTGCATGTCTCCTGGTCTATTACTGACTTAATATTTTTCTTAAGAGAAACTTTTTAAAAACTCAGTTAAATTTATTTTAAAAGGAAACGTTATATGTCAACCACAAATGGAAAATGAATATCACTTGCTATAAATCTGTAAAGCAAATATTATGAAATCAAAGTAATATTATTAAATTCTCGCTAGACACTGTCGCTTTGCAGAAGGCCTGCTCTAAGCCAGAGGGAGTGCAGCCGGGTTTAAAGACATATTTGCCTTCTCCTTGCAGGAAGTTGACCTTGCATTGAAAAGGAATATGCTGGCTTTCTCCTTTGGAACAGGGCCAAGACTAGGGTGGGGTCAGTGAGGCTCCTGAGCGCACAGTTTAAGAAGGTACTCACCCTCCGGGCTGACCCTGAGCTTGCACCATGCAGAAAGCGAGTGCCTCCTTAAATTTGCCCCCTGGGTGCCTCCCTCACCTCTCCCTGATCCCAGCCCTCTGCAAGAGAGTGTCATTCACTAGTGTCCCTGCACTACCTAAATTCATCACCTGAGCACCAGCCTTGGGAAACGCTGACTCCTTCCATCCTGCCCAACCAGAAGAGAGCTCAAGTTGATGTGCTCAGACAGCCCTCAGAAGTGGCTGGACCCTTTCTAAGTGCTCACACACCTCCCATTTAATAGCTCACTGGCAAAGTGCACTGAATATTTGTATTAAGCTTTTGGGGCTCTAGTTTCCAGAGTCTACCATTTTGCTCATTTTGAAGCTTAGGTACTGGTTGCTTTGAGTCAGTCTTCTGGAATCGCTTCCATGCTCTTGCCTCCCTCTGCCCTTCCTGCCCCACTGTTCCAGGCTGGAAGGGGCACAGTCCTGCTAGGATGGCCCTGAGTGCACCGTGGGGTTTCCTGTGCCTTTCTCAGCCTGCTTCTTCCTCATCCCTCAGAGCCTTGCTCGGGTGTCCCACTCCCTTGGTAAGTGTCCCCTACCCTCCCCGTGATGAAGAACGACCCCTGCTCTGCCTGTCAAGGTGGCCTCCTCGGAGGCAGGGGTGTGTCTTACATGGCTCAATGCCCTCGGTGCGTGCATCCAGGGCTCGGTCCCCCACACGGGCTAGGCGCACAGGTCCTGGAATCAGATAGCCACCGCCAAACCTCCTGACCCTGCCTTTCCTCACCTGGAAAACAGAACCTTCTACCAGGGTAGTGGTGAGGATGTCATGAGGTAAAGTAGGCAGATCCCTTGACCCAGAGTCGGCCGTGACATGCTCCTGGGACTGCGAGCCCCCGTGGAAGGGAGCTTATTGATGAGGGGTCTCCTGCTGGGGCCAGGGAGGGGAAGCTGAGATCAATTTTCTGCTTATTGTTGTCTGCTCCTTTTAGTGGAAATTTTACTACGAATCACATGGGTCTGGTGCTTTAACTCCTCCAAGAACTTTCCCAGCCACAGACTATAGGATAAGCAGAGCAAGGCGGGGACAGCAGGGCCAGATGTTTTTGTGCCCATTTTATAAATGGGAAAATCAAGAGGCAAAGCAACTGGCCTAAGGCCACAAAGAGAGCTCTGGGCAGGTAGGCCTGGCATCCTGACAGGGTTCCATATTCCTTCTATCTATCGGGTTGCTTTGTCTGAGGTAACCTTGGCATCAGGACGCCCTGCTGCTGATTGCCGTCTTCTTAGGCCGTGTTATGGGGTGACTTCTGCCCCCCAATTCTCTATATTGAAGCCCCTGTACCTCAGAATGTGACTGTATTCAGAGACATGGTCTTCACAGAGGTAAGTGAGGTAAAAGGAAGCCATTAGGATGGGCCCAGATGCAATATTGGTGTCCGGAAGAGGAGATTAGGACACAGACTCACACAGTGGGATGCCAGCAAGATCATGGTGAGAAGACAGCCATCTGCAAGCCAAGGAGAGAGGCCTCGGGGAAAATCAAACCTGCTGACACCTTGAACTTGGACTTTTAGCCTCCAAAACTGTGATAAAATAATTTTTTCTTGGGCAAGCCACCAGTCTGTGGTGCTTTGTTATGGCAACCCAAGCAGACATAATACAGGCCATATATTAGAATTAAAAGACAAAAACAGTGTGATATGAGGGCAAGGAGAAATGAGAAAACTGCCTAATCCCAGAGAAAACCAATGCTTCATGACTTGGTCTCATCACTGCTGAGACCTTCTTTATTTATTTATTTATTTTTTGAGACAGAGTCTCGCTCTGTTGCCTGGGCTAGAGTGCCGTGGCATCAGCCTAGCTCACAGCAACCTCCAACTCCTGGGCTCAAGCGATCCTCTTGCCTCACCCTCCCAAGTAGCTGGGACTACAGGCATGTACTAACATGCCCAGCTAATAGCTGAGACCTTCTGAGGCCTGTCAAAAGGGAACGCTCTGGAGGACCTTGGCAGTGCTGAAGCTCGGGAAGGAAATTGAGTTTTCTTCCGTGTTCAGCAGTGCTTAGAAGGGGCAAAAATGGGCATGATTTAGTGAGTAGCAATCTAGGACCTCCCTCGGGAGACAGAATCAGGCAGAGAAACTGAGGGATTCTGCTGGGGAACTTGCATTGGGTGTGGGGGAGCATGGGGTTCAATTTCAGATACTCCTGGGTTTGAACTACAGACACTGGACAAGTTACTTAACCTCTTCAATACTGTTTCCTCACCTTTAGAATAGGGACAATGTGTTCTCTACTAAGGCAGAAGTTTAAGTGTCATGTCTGGAGTAGAAAGCGGTTCCCTAAGTGGTGGTTTCAGGGATTAGGTCATTAAATATGAAATGTCCGATTTCGAATCAAAAGTGTAGTTTATTATATCTCGAACAAGAAGCAGTACAATTAAATTATGCACCTAAACTGTTGACACAGTTTTGCCATCTTTTTTTTTATTTATTTATTTCAGGATATTATGGGGGCACAAACATTTTGGTTTCATGTTATGACTTTGCCACACCCAAACCATGATTTGGGGTGTGCATTTTCCCCCTACAATGCCCACCACATCCATTAGTTGTGAGTTTACCCCCCAACCCCCTAATCCCTGGAGAATATTACTACAATGTGAGCACCATAGTGTTGATCAGTCAGTGCCAATTTGATGGCAAGTACATGTGGACCCTGTTCTTCCGTTTGTGTGATACCTCACTTCAGAGGATGGGCTCAAGCGGTTTTGCCATCTTAACGGTAGCTTCCTTATGCCAGCAGCAAAGAAGCCTGGAGAGCAAGTGGTGATGAAATCGCCAAAGTTGTTTTTGACAGCTTGGTGAGAATTGAATATTTTTCCTTGCAAGAAGTGGTCCAAAGCCTGGAAGAAGTTGTAGTCAGTTGGCACAAGGTCTGGTGAATTCGGTGGATAACAGAGAGTTTCCAAGTCCAGCTTCTGTAGTTTGAACAGCATTGTTTTTTGTGACATGTGGTCTTTCAAGAGGATTGGCCTGTCTCTATTGACAATCTTGGCTGCTTAATCGCAAGCATTCTTATGATTTCAGCCATTTGGTTGCAGTAGATATCCACTGTAATGGACTGACCAGATTTCATGAAGCTGTAGTGGATACCAGCACTGGACCACCAAACAGACACCATTAGCTTTTTTTGATAAATATTCGGTTTTGGATTGTGTTTCAGCACTTCATCTTTGTCTGGCCATTGTGCCGAATGCTTTTGATTATCAGAAAGAATCCATTTTCATCACATGTAACAATACGGTATAGAAATGGTTCACCTTTATGTCATGACAGCAAAGAAAGGCAAGCTTTGAGATGATTTCTCTTCTGACACTCATTCAATTCATGCAGTACCCATCTATCAGCTTCTTCACCTTGTCCATTTGTTTCAAATGGTCCAATATTGCTGTCAATGCCAAACCTTGCTGCTAATTCATGCATAGGTTGAGGTGGATTCACTTCCACTACAGCTGTCAGCCCATCATTATCCACCTTGGTCTCAGGTTGCCCACGTGGCTCATTTTCAAAATTAAAATCACCAGAATGAAACATCTCAAATCATCGACGTACTGTGCATTCATTAGCCACATCCTTTCCAAACACTTCATTGATATTTCAGCTGTCTGCACTGCATTGGTTCCACGATGGAATTCATATTAAAAAATAACACAAATTTTTGACTTATCCATAATTTCACAAAAATTGCTCTAAAAAAACTTTTGAAAGATAATCACAAGCCAAAATGTACCTTTGAAAGAATGAGGATGTAACTTCACAGTAACAAAAAAAGAAGTGTCAAAGTGACATGTTATAGATACCAGCTATCAAACTTAGCACTTAAGGAAATCAGACATTCCATACTTAGTAACCTAATATTACTATCACTTCATTTATTAACACTTCCTCTGGTGTTGCTCTTGCATTCCCAGGACACTGGGAGAGCAGGAGTGGTGCAGTTCAAGGTGGGGAAGAAGACCCAGAGGCCAAAAACCCAGCAGAGCAGGCAGGTGGGAGCCAAGGAGGGCACAGGGGAGAGAAAGAGAGAAGGACATAACTCCCCACTAACATGGGGCCCAGAAGGGACACGATGCCTGCTCAGGAAGTGGCAGTTGGAGTGTCACAGCTCAATGTTACAACAGGTCATGGTCATGTCGCTTCTTTTCCCAGCTACCTGCTTCTCCAAACTGCTTTCTCCTGGATTAGAAGCAGAAAGGACATGATATGACTCTGTATCCCCACTTAGCAGAGTCCCCAAATTGAGTCAACCTGTCAGTAATCAGTAGTGAGCACCCATTGTGTGCTCAGCCCCGCACTAGACACTGAGGAGTGGGAGGAAGGAGAAGCCTTTATTCTTCCCTTTACTCAGGCTAGGCTGGTAAGACATACAGACAAGACACAATTAAATCAAATCATGGGTCTAAAACACCCAGCACATAGTATGTGCTCAGTTTATGCAAGCCATTAATCACAGCATGGTTAACTGCTAGAATGTGTGGGAGGCAGCAGGCCATCTCACTGTCTCAGAGAGATCACTGACTTGGAAGTCTGTGGACTTGAGATGGAATATCTTTGGCCGCCACTTAGGGGGTGAGTGGAGACTCCTTGGGCCTCGATTTCCTCTCGCATGAGAAGGGTATGCCCAGGGCTTCCTCACTGGGCTGTGGAGTATTCCCAATGGGAGTTCTATTCAACTTTCGGGACTGGAGGATTCCCGGGTGTAGGGGACTGTGCATGCATAGTAGGTCATTAGGCATCCCTATGCCAAAGCCACTAGACACCTGATGGACAGCTACACACAGATTCTAACATCCCCTAAGTAGTTTGGAATCACTGACCAGTTGGACAGCAAAATAAAGCATTGTATCAGTCAGGTTCTTCATGGTAAACAGATAACACAGTGAACTGAGTTAGTCTGAGGAGAGCTTAATAAAGAGAGTATTTTCAAAGTGTGGGCAGGGGCCAGGGAAACCACAAGAAATAGTGCAGTATCTCAGGGCTAGAAACAGCAAGATATTACCACCCGTGGGCTAGAAATGACAAAAGAATGAGGGAAAGGTTACAGGAACCTGAAGACAGGGCTCTTGAGAGGACTGCGACCTTCAGTGGAGGGACACAGCCAGGCCAGAGCACACCACAGGAAGAGAGCTGGGGCCATGGTACCCCAGCTTTCCTAGGGTTTCCTGATGGTCAAACCCAACCAGAAACAAGAGGAAAGGGGGCTGCTGTTGCAGGCCTAACAGGTCAGCCTCCCAGAGTAGGGCAGGGTAGGGCAGAGAATGGATGTAGAGGCCCAAAGTGAAGATCCCAGCACAGATACAGTATGGACTCGACACACAGTAAGGCCCCTCCCGCTGGGCAGGACACCTCTCTGGGATGCAGAGTAAAGGCAGGCCATGAGAGCAGGAGTTTAAGAACACGCTCAGCTGGGCCTTGAGTCCCAGAGACAGGGGCCACAGGCGCTGGGGCCTCACCTCCCCCGCCAGGCCCCCAGGCCCCTTCTCACTCCCCTTGAGTGTAACGAGAAGGCTACTGCAGGGAAGTTCTTCTGCGGTCAGGAAGGAAAAGCACAAGGCTTGGCTCAGACGCCGTTTAGTGGGCCCAGCAAGAAGGCACGTGTCACTTGTCATTGGGACTGTCCACAGCAATTGGGGCTGTCCACAGTGGGACAGAGTCCAGCTTCTCAGACAGCCCCTGTCTTCCAGGGCCTGGGCATTTGTGACGAGGACCACGCTGCCAACACTAGAGCAGGCACTCAGGGGAAGGCTTGATCTTACCTTCCCTGCTGAAAAAAACCAATTCCCATTAAGTCTGAATAGGGGAAGGAAACACAGCCCCACCGTTTGAAGTTGATACCAGTAACGCTTTTAAGGGGAATGAAACAGCAACTGTCATGGGGAAGATTGTTAATTATGGTTTTGATCCAATCAAAAGCAGAGTGAAGCTGAGCTGGCTGTGTCTCCCCACCCTTCTCTCTCCTGTTGTGCTGCAGCCCGACATGTCTCACACTGCCCTTAGAAGACACTTAGGTTTGACTACAATTACGGCTTCTGTGGGTGCACACCAGCTTTCAACACACATTCTGCAGCCGCAGGACGCCTCTCCCCGCTACACGAGCTTGTCGATGCATCTTTAACAGTATGAATCTATTAGCTGTGCAGGCTTGGCATTTATGAGGAGGCAAGCCTGGATGGCCCCTCTTTGCTTCAAAGTCGGTGGAACGCAGCGGATGGATGCCGAGGAAAGAACATTTCGTACACAGCAGAAGCTCAATGACGAGGAGTGGCGATAACCACTAATGGAATCATGTCAGCTGAATCATGGACTCCTGATTCACAATATAACTATTTTATTAGACAATAAAGAATGTCTTTACTCCTAAGAAATGGATTCTTAGAAAATTTCTTTGAAGAAGCCTCTTGAGCACTCTGCTGTGTACCACATTAGCTCTCCTAATGGACTGGGAAGGGAGAGTGTGTGTCTGAGGTGGCAAAGCAGTGGGCACTGCACCCTCCCTGAGGCTCCCAGGCATGGGCACTCCTCTTGTCACCTTAGTTTCCTAGAGCAGGGGTCTGCAAACTTTTTCTGTAAAGGGTCGGATATTTGGGGCTTTGTGGGCTGTACAGTCACTCTCACGTGTTTTTGTTGTAATTGATGTCGTTCTTCTTTTTCTTCTATTTTTTACAACACTTTAAAGATGTAAAAACATTTCTAGCTTGTGGGATGTACAAGAACATGCCATGGCTGGGTGTGGCCATCAGGCTGAAGTTTGCTGACCTTACCTTGGAGTCACGGAGAGGTAGTTAATTTATGAGTGTCCTAGTCCATTTGCACTGCTATCATAAAATATCTGAGATTAGGTAATTTATAAATAACAGGAATTTGTTTCGCACAGTCCTGGAGGCTGTGAAGTCTAAGATCAAGGTGCCAGCAGATCCGGTGTCAGTGAGAGCTGGCTCTGTCTGCTTCCAGGATGGTGCCTTGTTGCTGCGCCCTCTGGAGGGGACAAATGCTGTGTCTTCCCATCGTGGGAGTGCTGAGGGAAGGGCCTGCTAGTCGCCTCCAGCCCTTTGATAAGTATTAGTCTCATTCATCAGAGCCCTCATGGCCTAATCTCTTCCTAAAGGCCCCGCCTTCAACACTGTTGCATTGGGGATTGACTTTCAACATGAACTTTGGAGGGGACACAGACATTCAAGCCATAGCAATGAGCCTCACAGATGGAGGACCCAGCACTGAAGGAGCCCCATGCGGGAGTCAGTCGTTCAGGCCGTAAATGTCTCCAAGTGCCTCTGCATGCCAAGCATTATTCTAGGGCATGTGGGATACGTCAGTGGGCAAAGTAAACAGGGACCTCGGCCTTGTGGTGCTCACATTCTAGTGCACTGTCTCGGTCAGCTCAGGCTGCCATAATGAAGTACCACAGACTGGGTGGCTTCAATGACAGCTATTTATTTTCTCACAGTTCTGGAGGCTGGAAGTCCAAGGTCAAGGTGCCAGTTTGGTTGGGTTTCTGGGGAGGCCTCTCTTCCTGGCTGCCTTCTCTCTGTATCCTCACATGGCCTTTCCTCAGTGCAGTCTCATGGAGAGAGAGATCTCTTCTTCCACTTATAAATCCACCAATCCTATAACATTGGGACCCTGCCTTATAACTTCATTTAACCTTAATTGCCTCCTAAAAGCCCTGTCTCCAAATACAGTCACATTGGGGGTTAAGGCTTCAACATATAAATTTGGGGGGACACAATTCATTCCATAGCATGGGGAGGGAGAAAAGCGTAAAGACATAATAAGCAAATATATAGCAGGGTGATAAGTACTAAGGGGAATATAAACAGAACAGTAGGAGCTGCTGGAAGAACGTGTACGGTGAAGAGAGCGGCACAGGTCACCTCGTTTCATACTCTAGCCTCACCAATTCTTGGCTGTGTGACCGTGGGGGCTGTTTCTTAACCTCCATGAGTCTCAGTAGTCTTCTATAGGGCAGAGTAATCTTCAAGGGCAGTTGAGGGGAGTAAGTAGATGAGCATGTTAAGCACAGGGCCACAGTAGGAGACACTCGACAAGCAGGAGCAGATCTTACCATCATCCTCACGTTGTAAGTAGCAGCAGTGTTGGTGGTGGTGGTATTAATAATAGTAGCAGTGTTCTCAGTCTACAATGCGTGAGTTAAATTCACAAATCACTCACCAACTCCTAGCCATGGCAAGGCTGCCAAACAATCATGATTATCACTGAAAGGCTGACAGGAGTCATCAAACCCAAAGTCTTCACTTCTTCCGTAAATAAACTAAAACCCAGAGCGGAGAAGGGATTGGGCTTTGCTCAGCGTCATGCAGCAAGTCTTGGAGTTCCTCCTAACCCCAGCCTAAGGCATTTCTCACCCCTTTACTCCTATGCAAATAACTTCTCTTCAATGTCCTCTCACAGCCGGAAGGGCCTTTAGAAGGCATACACTCCAATGCTTCAACCTGAGTGCTAATCCTGGCCCTGCCACATACCAGCTATAGGACCTTGGGAAAGCTGCTTAATCTCTCTGTGCCTCAGTTTCCTCATCTGTAAAATGGGGATATCAACAGAACTAATCTCATGTGATCAGTAGAAAGTTTGAATGTGTTACTATTTATAACATACTTAAAACAGTGCCTGGAACATGGTAAGCACTTTTGTAAGTGTTTGTTAAATAAAGCAAGTTCTATGAAGAAAATAAATTAACGGGGAAGGGAGCCACCAGGGATGGCTGGCTACTTTATCAAGGTGGTCAGGGAGAGCATCTCTGAGGAGGTGGTTCTTGAGCTGAGATCTAAATGCTGAGATGCCAGCTGTGAGGAGAGGTGGAGAATAGCATCCCAGGCAGAGGTAGAGCACACGCAAAGACCCTGGGTGGAAACTAATTGAGTGTGTTGAAAAACAGAAGCCTAGCCTGGCTCCTCAGTGACTGGGGATGGGTAGGCAATGAGATGGAGTGGAAAGCAGGGGCCAGATCAAGGGGAGCCACGTAACAGCTGAATTTTGTTTTGTGTTACCTGTGAAGCCACGGGGTTATTAGCAGACTGCTGCCGAGGGGTGAGCTGGAATAGACAGCGATGAGAGCAGGGACAGCCGGTGCTCCCACCGCAGGAGCACAGGCAAGGGATGACAATGACTTGCACAAGGGTAAAAGTGGTGGGAGGTGGTGAGAAGTGGATGAATTTGTGAAAAATGCTGAAGGCAGAGCCACAGGCCCTGCTGATGAATGCAATGTGCAGGCAATGTTTAAAGAGAGGTTAAGGACAACTCCCCTGTGTTGGACCTGATCAACTGAGTTTAGCAGTGTCCACAACTGGGAGGGGGAAGAGTGAGCAAAGAGCAGGTTGGGGGGAGGCAACCAGGAGTCCAGTCCACAGCCTGTTGAGATGCCCACGAGAACTCCAGAGGGGTTGTCAAGTTGGCAATTGAACATTCAAATCTGAATCTTGGGGGAAAGATCAGGCCTGGGAATGAAGCGGTAGCAGCATCAGATAGGATGAGAGCGTGCAGGGAGTGGGCACACATAGAGAAGAGGAACAAGGACCAAGTCCTTGGCTGACATTGAGTCCAGGGAAGGGGAAGCTGCCAAGGAGACAGGAGCCAGCAGTCGGGAGGCAGGAGGAACCCCAAGTGAGTGTGGTGGTGTACAAGCCTAGAGAAGGTAATGGTTCAAGAAAGCCAATGTGATCCTCTCCTTAGTCGAATAAGACGAGAACTGGCCACTGGATTTAGCAGGGTGCAGGTGATGCGTGACTACAGCAGGAGTGGTTTCAGTGGAGTGGCAGGGACAGAGTCTGGCTGGAGCAGGTCCAGGGAGGGTGCGGAGAGAGGAAGTGAGAACCGTGAGTGTTGTCAACTCTTTTGAGAAAGGTTGCAGAGAACGTGAGTGTGAGAACAGGGTAGTGGCTGAAGGGGGAAGGAGGATGACAAGGTGGGGGAGTGTTTCCGAGAGTCAATTTTAAGGCATGTTTATATGTGAGAAAAAAGTTGGCAATTCAGAAGAGAGAGGGCCGGTGCAGGGGCCAAGTCCATGAGCAGGGAGATCAAGGGCGCAGGAAGAGGGTTGGGCATGAGGAGCAGGGCGGTTTCTGCGGAGATGGGGGAGAGCAGAGGATGTGCGAGCAGGTGCCGGGGAGTTGGATAACTTAGAGGTGGGAAGATGTGGTAGTTCTTTGACTTCATCTGTTTTCTTTATGAAGGATAAGTAAAGTTACCAGCCCAGAGTGAGGAGTTGGGGAGGGAAGGCTGCTTTTGAGGCGGAGAGCAGAAGGTGTGAAATGATCACATGGGGAGTGAGACAGCGAGTTCACGGGGGAATGTGGTAGGGTTGTCGGCAGTGCTGAGTCCCCTGGAGATCCGGGTTCCTGTGCAGACTGAGCCCAGGCGGCACCGTTCGCTTGGCGTTCTCTAGGCACATTCACATGAGTGCCGGATCAGAAAGGGATTGTTTGGGTTGAACTGGGATTGGAGTAATGCCCAGAGGGAAGGAAGGGGAGAGCTGAGGGAGGGAAGCAGTTTTGCAAGGGAGTGATTGTAGTGCTGGGCTCAGCTGAAAGGGTGGAAATGAGGACACAGGTGCATGATTGACAGGAAGGAAGTGAAAGGGTCGGGGGGCCGTGGGGGTCAAGGAATTGTCAGTGCATTTATACCAGAGTGATCTAGAGGAGGGATAGGAGGTGGTGGTCAGGGGTGGTGGTTGCAATCGACACGCAGGGCTGGTTCAGTGGTCGTGATAAGGGATGGCCTTAGGAGTGGGGGCCCACGGTGGGAGGAGAAGAGAGATTGTTGGCTTGGAAAGGACAAGGAGCTGAGAGGCCATGGTTATGGAGAGACCCTTCCCATAGGTGTTTAAGTCCACCACAGTGAAGACAGGAGAGGTGAGGGGGAGGAAGATAGGGGGCCAGGGCTGAAGTCCTGGCTGAATGGCAGAGTTGGGGGGTGACTGGGACTTTGGCAGGTGGCAGCAGTGTGATGATATGCTTCAAAAGAGCTAGAAGCCTTGGGTGAAGGAGGCAGGCAAGGGGCTAGAAGTAGCAATGGGAATCTAGAAGGACACCTTCCCACCTCCAGACTCTGAGCTGTGAAAAATTACCATCTACTCTTAGAAAGCCCTCTGCAAAATGCCCTCAGGGACCTCTAGGTTCCATTAGAATGTGAAGGCTAAAGAACTATCCAAAGCTGAGACAGGGATAGAGGTCTGTCTGCTTTTGATATATTAACATATTCTCTGTGTTCCAAAGGGCCCAGCAGATGGGTTTGGGGATCAGGGAGATATTCAGTGGCATACAGGGAGACACAGTCTAGACTGGTCTCCATCACTTGCTTCTCCCTTTGCCAAAAGTTTTTCTAATGACCTTGCCTTGAAGACTTAAGGGCCATCTTTTTCAACTTCATTCATTCATGCGCCTTTGTATACATTCATTTAAATGCTCATTGAGAGCCTGAGCTCTGCCAGGGTCTAGGCTGGGTGCTGGGGACACAGGGATGGTCATATCTGGACCATGGCCACATCAGGAGGTGGATTGGAAGTACTGTGTCCCTGACAATGGTTAAACTAATATGTTAATAATTAGGAAATATTGACTTCAAAAAAATTTAGAACAGGTTCAAGGTTATCACTATAATGTCACTCTTCCTCACCTGCATACCAGAATGCATTCTTAGCAGGAGAGAATGGGGGTTTAGGGCCACCAGGCTGGGATTTGTGGGAGTACCCCCCAACATTGTCCTAACCCTGAAAGGCAGTAACAATCTAGGTTACTTACAGGGAGGGTTCAGATCCCAGAGTTACCACTTATTGCACATTTGACCTGGGGTAAATTGCTTAACCTTTCTGAGCCTCTACTTTCCAGTCTGTAAAATAGGACTAACAATACTCCAAAGGATAGAATTGTCAAGAGGATTAACTGATGTATAATGAATATAAAAAGCAGCCTAGTACATAAGAAGGTCTCTAGGTTTAATTATTATTGCTAATACGTTGCAGTCTACCTTCTGGGTCAAGTGTGTTACAGTGGGAAAGGTGTTGGAAACACTAGTCTGATGGCAGAGGCAGTGCACATAGGTGACTACAATGCAGACGGCTGAGCAAATTACAGTGCCAAGAACAAGGTGCTATGGAAGTAAGGATGAGGAGACGGTCAGGAATCACAGCTCTCAGACCCTTCCTGAGTTGAATTTCCTAGACACAAAGTGATTTTCCTGACCCTTATGGACAGAGAGAACCAGGCTAACCTCAAAGCAGTTATTGTAGAACACTGCTGGGGACAGAGAAAGGGCTATATGCATTCCTGTTATTATTTTTCTCTTATGTCATTTATGAACATCTAGAATTTTTGTGTTTCATACCAAATCCTAACAATACCACATTGACTTATAAATCAAAGGGCCATCCTCATTTAAATAATAATAATAAAGCCTTTAGAATTGTGTCTTAGAATTAGAAAGCAAGTACTCACACCATGATAGGATTCTTTACTTCAATAAATAATGGATTCATTGCAGTGGTTCTTAACCTATGATTTATGAACTGTCTGAAAAGTTATGCAAATGTTTATGAAAACATACATTTGTATATTTTTCTAGGTTGAGCTTTCATCAGATTTCCTAAGAGACTCATGTCCTCCAAATAGGTTAAGAAACATTGAGGTCTCCTAATTAAAATAGAATTCCATTTACCAAAAGAAAATAATTTAAATAAACTTACCATAATCTGAACTCTTGGGCAAGTGAAGAGGTATCCAATCAGGCAATTTCCACCCACTGTGGGCCCAACTCTGCTCTGCGGTTGACTTCGTATATAATGAAACAATGCATTAAATATGGTTTGTGCTGTCGAAGATGGTATCAGACAGTATCCTGGCAGGAGACAGATGGCACATTCAAATTAGGTAGTGTGAGGAGAGGTTAATAAAGCAATTGTTTACAAAAGCATGGGCAGGATGTTGTAAGCCACAAGAGATAATGTGGTACTCTGGGGCTAGACCTGGTGGGACACAGTGACTACCCCTTGGTCTGAAGAAGAGGGACTCATTGGGGGACATGAAAATAAACTGGGCAGGGAGGGCCACCTGACAGAAAGTGAACTTCCTGCTAGTGGAAGGAATCAGCCATGTTACAGTGACCCTATGGGGAGGGAGCCGGGCAAGTACATACCCCAAACTCTCTCCTCCCTTCTTGTCAGTGCCTGCGATCTTCTCCTTTGGTGAGGGGGCTCATTGGTGTGGTCCCTATGGCCTCCAGGGCACAGAGTTGAGTGGAGAAGGGAAGGTAGAAGGGGGGCGGGTGGGGGTCGCAATGGGTAATGTCCAGCTCAGAGACCTTGGCAGGGGAAGGGGATAGAGCTGAGTGGCTCATGTGAGATTAACATATGAGGTAATCAAAGATGCAGATGTGATGCATAAATTCTCAGAGGGGAAGAGTAGATAGTGTTTTCACAGGAGGTTGAGAGTGTGAACATTTTGGTGAATGTGAACCTTAGTAACTATAAAAACTTATAATCCTGAACTCCTGGAAACCAAATGGCCATCTCAGTTTCCCCAATATCAGCACACAGCTGAGCCCAATTTAGATGTTCATTAAGTGTTTGTCAAATAGAGTTGATTCTTACCATTTATTTTTTTAACTTTTATTTTGAACTGATTATAAACTCATACGAAGTTGCAAAAATAGCACAGAGAGGTCCAGTGCACCCCTGTTTTGCCATGAGAATCAAGATAGACAAAGCGTGCAGAATGTTGGACACGTTGCAGGTACTTTTTGTCGGGAGCTTCCATTATCTGCGCAGCTGCAGAAAAGTCACTAGAAAGCACTCTAGAGTCAGACATGAGTTCAGACCCTCAAACCCAGGTTCTTTTACTAATTAGCTGTGATGACCTTGGGATGATTGGTTAATCCTTCTTGTCTTAGGTTTCCCATTCTTTAAATGGTAATTTTACCTTCCTCATAAGGAAGTGGTGAAGATTTAATTAAACATTCCATGCAGCGTCTGGTACACAGTATGCGCTCGATAATTGATGTTCTTGTTACTAGATGGCAGGTTAAAGATAAAGACTGTATCCTCCTTCTGTCTGTAAAATCTAGCAAGACTTTGGTTCAGACAAGGTGCTCAGTAAATTGTTGACAAACGGGTGCATTTATTAGGGACTGGATCTTGAATGAGCTGGTGTTGTTGAACCCCTAATCAGGCACCAGATCTGCTGGGCCTGGTGTGTTGCAGCTTGGAGCCTCCCGGAGCTCTTTCTCTTGGAGCCCCATTCATCACCCCAGACTTCTGCATGCCGACATGGCGAGTGATGCATCACCGAGCCCCTTATCACGCGTAGGAAGCCCGCTCTCCATTCCCACCCTCATGTAAATACAACCGGGACCCCATTCATCAAGGGGACGCAGCGTCTCCCGGTAAACTAAACTGCCTAATGTACGGTGAACATGGACTCCGTCTACGGCATACTGAGCAGCCTTAGCAAGGCGCCTGGTGGGATGGATGCCGAGTCTGGCCTGCTGACGCTCAGGAGATAAAACCCCTGCATGTCACAATGTGGCTGTCTCTGACACAGGTTCCCAGACTCGGAAAGTGGCCGTGGAGCGCGAGCTTCACAGTCAGAGAGATCCAATCGGGCTCTAGCCCCACCCTGCACCACGCGAACTTGGAATGGTTACGTGGTCTCTGTGAGCCTCAGTTTCCTCCTTCACCTCGTGGGAGTGGCAGGAGCAACCTTTCAGAGGGGTGGTGAGAACCACCGTGTGCAGTGGGGCCTCTGCAGTCACACTAGAATGAGGCTAGTATGCGGCTCGCCGTGTAACTGGCACACAACTGTTTCTGAGGGAGACACGGAAGTCCTGATTGGAAAATCAGCGGTTATGCCCTTCGGGAAGGTCGCCTGGGGATTAGTGAAGGAACATTTCTGTATTTCCTTATTTATTCTTTTAATGAACATTTACAGTTACAAATTGTATACCACTATATTAAGGGGAAAGAAAAAAGTACAATAGCTCCGCTCTTTAGGGGCTCACATTCTCCCAAAGGCAAAGAAAATGTGAAACAAACTTAATGCACAGCCTTGAGCTGACTACTTCACAAGGAGAAGCACAGGGCTGGGAGGAGGCAAGGGGGCCCTGGCTCAGCCTCAGGGGTCCTAGAGGCTTTCTTAGGGCCAGGGAGAGCTGGCTATGTGTTTCCATGTGTAGATTCCCATGTTGTGTTTTACATCATTGTTTTTGAGAAGTTTTGACATTTGCAACTTTGTAGCCCATTTCAAAACAATGTTTGGACTCGTGTTTAACTGGCTTTAGCACTGACAATCCTTTTACACCATATTCTCCGTTCCTGAGCAATTAATTTCACTTCTCTTTGATTTCTTTGGACTGAGATCATTCCCCCAGACCCCCTGCAATACCAAAGAGCATATCAAGACCATGCTTCCTGAGTGTTTAGAGGTGGGAGATAATCTTCCCATGGCCTTCATAAAGGAAGGACAACTTGGCTGCCAACTTGCACTGGGTTATAACAACTTTTGTCCCTCAAAACTTGATAGATCTGTGTCATGGCATTTAGTGTACCGTAGGAGAATTCTGAGGGCAGCTGGACTTTATTTCTTTGGCCGCAAACCTGTTTTATAATTTCTGCCTGGGTACTTATTAGGCTATTTTTTGTCCTTTCAAATCCAAATTTTTGAAGATGGTTGCTAAGAGTGAGTTTCATCAGGATTTTACTTTTAAATGCAGTGATCCTTTTAGGTTATTTTTCTGGCTCAGCAAATTTCTTTTTTAAAACCTTTATTTGTTGCTTCTACAGAATATACTCTACACTGATGCTTTCTTCTGGAATACAAATTATGTGTATGTTTGCAATCTTCTGTATTTATCATTTTCTCTATCATGACTCTTAAGTTTTTGTCCTTTTCTTCTGTGTTCTGAGAGAGGTCGTTAAGCTTGTAGTTCACAGCTAGAATAAATATCCACAGCCCCTTGGAGGCAATAGGCATACCAACTTTGGCCATTCTCTAGCCTGAACTAAACAACTTCCAGAACGGTCTATAATTCTGCTTAAAATGGCAGCGGTGTGAGATGAGGTGGGACAGGCAGGTGATGGCTGAATCATGAGTGGCCTCGTGTCCTTTTGGTGGTAGGGAGCCACCCACAACTTTTCAGCAGAGCATGGCATGGTTTTGTGTTTCAGGAAGCTCACTCTGGCAGCTGTGTGGAGGAGAATGGATTGGAAGAAAAGAGAGGGAGGTAGGAACACTAGCACAGAGCGAGGCCTAAAACTGCCCTGCAATTGACTAGTATCTTGTCTGAACTAGCTGGCAGATGGGGAATTAATGTAGACACAAGCAACGATGTTTAAAATGTTGAAGACTAAATAGATCATTGCAGCTATACTTGTGTGTGATTTAAAAGCAGGTGATGCAACACCCCCAAAGTAATAAGCTTCTCTCAGAGATGAATTAGGATTCAGTCTGGCAATTACATTAAGGTTTCTGATAGATAGCTCACATGGAGAGCTGCAATTGTGATACATATCGCTATTCTGCATGGTGAGCTCACATAACTCATCATGTTGGTTTGAAGTTTAACAGGAGGAAAGAATGTAAAAGACTCTTCACTTTAAGGGGAAAGGCCTGCCTCTGATTTCTATTATTTTACTGATAGCACTTAAATAATTAATTCTTTTGGGTGTGTTTGAAGGTGAATAATAAATAGATCTCTATGCACCTTCCTTCTTATTTTTTCAAGCTAATACAGGTAACCTCACTTAGAATGCATAAATCTTCTAAAAATATTTTGTAAACCAACTTAATCTCTCCATGTAGGAAAAGAAGAGAAAATAATTCTGCACTAAAAAAATGTAGAGAAAAGAAGGGGTGGGGGAGGGGAAAGTACATGGGCCATGGGCTCTGGTGGCCCCAATTTCTTAGCTCTGCCACTTTCTAGAAGTGGGCAGTTATTTAATATGTCTTAGGCTCAGTTTTCTGCCTGAAAGTTGAACATAATGGGGGTGTCATGAGGATTAAATGAGATGACGTGTGAAAGTGTAGCACAAAATAGGTGTTCCAGAGAAGTGAATTCTTTTAAAATAGTTTTATATTTCTTAAAGTTGAAATACACTGTTAATAGAAAAGGGCATCCAAAGCAGCTCCTACAAGGACAAGTCAACCAATATCCACAGGTGGTAAATAATTACTTCCTTGTATTAATAATTACATCTGAGTCCTTGTGGAGATAGCAAAAACTAACCCTTAGTACACCCCAGGGAGCTCCTGTATGTAAGATATTGTATTAAAGGGTGTCTTTAATGTCTTTGGAAAATGTCTTCATTTTAAAGGATTTCTAAATGGAGATAGGGTACACTCATAAAATGTTTTCTAAATAGAGCAGGCATCTATCTACTGCCTTTGAAACCACACAAAGGCGTTATTCTTTAGTAGAATTATAGACAAGGTTCTGGTCCATGCTCAGGCTGCCTATGTCTGTACCCAAGGTGTCTCCAGAGAGATCTGAAGGGCGCTGGCACTTGGTAAATCAATAAGCAGGGACAGGGTGGAAGCATGCCAAAGATTATGTTTTGGGAAGGCCCAGGTCCCTTGCACATCTGAAGGTCAACTCCTGGAGAATGGCAGAGCATTCACAGATCATGGTGCTGGGAGGCCAAGTGCATTACACAGTACTGGAAAAGCTGAGGAGGCAGGAATAGAGGTACCCCATGCAAGGTGCTTCAGTGCAGGACAGAACACCTGGGACATTCTCTCTGGACATAAGAGAGTACTACCTATCCTCATTACTAGAATAGCCACAGCCCACCTTGCAGGCAATAGGACACACTGGCTGCAACTTGGGGATGGGTCAGAGCTTAGATGGAGTTTCTCCTCCCTCCCATCCACGGTCCTTGGGTAACTGGCTGTAGTTAGAGTCAAATGAGCAACTGACTTGAAATTAGAGTTAACTCTCACCTGACTTGAAGTCCCAACTCCATCACTTATTTATGGGATCTCCAGGATGTAACTTCTCAGTTTCCTCATTTATCAATTTATCATATAGCGGTAGGCACTGAAGATGCCTTTATCCCCTCCCTCCTTACTTATAGGCTTATACCTTGGGCTGAATATTTCCCTTCTGGACATAGAAGAAATCTTTCTGCTGGAGTTGCAGAGCTCTCTGCTGCCTGAGTCTGTTCATCTGTTTCTTGGCCGACTCTCTGCGCCCCAGCTGACATCAGACAGGGCAGCTCTTCTCTGAGTCAGGACTAGTGTCCAGCCCCCACCCCATGACACTGGCTTCTTGGGAAGAGTAACCATGTTCAGGGCTCCTGAGGCCACCCAAGTGATCTAGAGAACTAAATTAAGACATTGCTTATAAAATAATGTTTCCATAGAAACCCAGCCTGTGCCAAAGCTGAGAAAGTTTGGGTTTTTAATCAAGCCTCTCTGGGAAGAGGGGATTATCACTTGGAAATCATTTAGGAGAAGATAACTTGACACTTGCCGAGCATCCTCTTTACAGATTTCTCCCAGCACAGCACAGGGACCGCCAGGCCATGCATTGTGCAATGCTGATCATCAGTGTGGAGCTGGGCTGGGGGAAGCAGGATAGGGCAGAGGGAGCAGCTGTCACTTAGTGCCCAAGATAAATGAGCTGTCATTCCCCTTATCCATCAGCGAACATCATATTCACCAAAAACTCCAAAATACATGCAGCGACTCCCTAGATGATGGCTCGTGAAGAATTTCCCAAGCTGGTTTGTAAAAAGAAGGTTGGAAGGTGAATATAAGAACTTTTTAGAATATAGAGCACATGGAATTCCTTGCTCCAGAATGGTGTTCACTTTGCAAACAAAAATGGGTTCAAGAAGGTTTAGATAGTATTTTCAAGGGGGTGTTCTACATAAAAACAGTTCAGAGCGGTGCTTCTCAAAAGAGTAAGATATATTGGAGATATACTGGGTAAAATAGTCATCTCATAGAATTATACAATACACATTTGCATGTCAAAGACTCTGAGATCTTAGTAAAGACACCTGTTTAATTTTGTTTTGCTCAGTGTTTCTCAAACTTATTGATTGTGGAACCCTTTTGATGTCGCTAATAGCACCCATCCCTCTGTTTTGGCCCACACTTCAGGAAACCCTGGCAAGTTTCCATCACACTTTTCCTCAGTGTAATCTTTGTGGCCATCCTCAAAGAACGAGGTTGACCCAATGTGTCATTTCTGCTGTGTTTATATTCTCACAGTCTCTGCAAACTAGTATAGATATAAGAAATCCATGAGCACCTAAACTTCTAGGAACATCAAGGAAAAGCAGCTGAAGAGAGGAAGGGAGAGAAGATATTGCAGAGCCATAGGGACAGCCCGCGACTCTCTGCCTTACCATATCCTGAGACTAGGACCACAGCAGAGAACACACGACTGCATGGAACAATAACATTTGGGTTTTTTTGGCAAATGGAGACATCAATCTGGTGGAAATATTTTAAGACACTGAGGTTGGAGTATATGGCTCAACCATATTTTTTTGCAGGGTTCCTTTGTTGAATGAGTCTCTTCCTGTCCAGAGCCCCTCCATTTCAGAAATCTGGCTTAAACTCTAATCTCTAAAATCTTATAACCCCAAACTAAGTTATATTTCTGTTGTTCATCTTGAGAGCATTGGTGAATGCAGACATATGCTCAGGAGATTTAGATCTCTATCTTGGAGCATTAATATGAGTAAGTCATTGTTTATCTTGGACGTAAGAAGATTTGAAGGTTTCAGATCCAGGAAGGCGGAGTGAGGGTCACTTTCATTCTCAGTGAGCAGTTCCCTCAGAGCTTATTAAATAGAGTAAGGCTCATTATGCCTATCAGCCCGAGTGTCCCTGAAATGACCTGCATAGATAGCAGTGCTCTAATAATTAAAAATATATACCACACTTGGTCGTCATGTCCCAACGGGGTCTTGGATTCCTATTGAAGACAACTGGCAAAACTTCCCCTTGATTTTCTCTGTATTTGTGGTTGGCACTAATGTGGTATTTTGGTAAGAGGACAGGCTTTGGAATTAGGCAATCCTTGAGAAAGTTACTTGAACTTTCTGAGCTTCAAGATCCATATTTGTAAAATGGAGAGAATAGTGTTTATCTCATAGGAATTGTATGGATTAAGACGATGATAATTATTACTGTGCCTTGTCAGTGAGAGGCGTGACAGTCAATATATTGTAGCTATTTTTGTTGCTACTGTTGTTATTATTATTTGGTATGTGGTCATGTCCCTTGATTTTAACCCAGGTAGAAGCTTGACCCAAAGTGTAGCAAAGAACACAGGTTTGGGGGACAAAGATATGTGAGTTGGAATCTTGGTGCTGTATTTATTAACCATCTGTGTGACTTTGGAAAAATCACATGGCCTCTCTGAGCTTTAGCTTCATCCGTAAAACATGGTGACTTTAAACTTCTCTTCATAGTTGTGAGAAATGGATGCGAAAGTTTAAGGAATCCCCTGAGCACAATCCTGGCAGGTAGCAGGTGGCCAATGAACGGCAGCCATTCTTACTCCAGGCTTTGAGGAGGGGGTGTTGTGGATGGATGGAGCAGGGATAGCTGAGTTTAACTTTATGTCTGACTGTGGAGAATGGGTGTCAGAAAATATGACAGGTCACTGAAGAGAAAACTGAAGTCAGTTTATAAATGAAATGACTATAAAGTGTGGGACTCTTTGATACTCTAGGGCTATTTTTACCATAATTGTAGCCTGCTGCCTCTAGGTTATATTAGAGCTTGAATATATATTTATTAACAGCCAACCATGTGCCAGGACGTGGGCTTGGTACTGGAGATACCAATTAATTTATTATGAAGAGAGAATCACGGATGAGAGATGTTTCTGTAATTAGGAGCAAAGAGAATTCCATCTTCCTCCTGTCCCCAGCCCCAGCAGGGCTCAAGAGCCCAATGAAATAGAATCACCTAGGCAAGGAGCTGATGACTTTTGCAAATATCACATTACTGGAGTTCCAAATATAGGATATTTGTTTGGATACAGTGTCCATGGCATCTTTGCTCTGTTCCATCACACATGCTGTTTCTTGCCTGGAAAGTTCTTGCCAACCTGCATCATTTGTATTACATCCTTCTAGGCATAGCTCAAGGATCACTTCCTCCATGAAGCCTTCTTAGACAACAGACTAGTTTAGATGCCTCTTCTCTGGAACCTGCAATTCTTGCTGTGATGTTCCTTCCCTCTAGCTTAACACCCACCACTTAGCACCCTCTGGTGTGAATGCCTTTCTCCTAGACCACAAGCTCTTGATGGCAGAGATTGTAAAGGGATTGTAATGTGTTGGGGGTAGTAATGATGTGATTTGAATGTGTATGGCATACATACTTACACATCACAAAAAGACATAATAGTAGTAACTGTTATCATAACTATTCTAATATCTACAGAATGCTTTGCTGAGCACTGCCTCAGCCTTTCCTCACTTAATTCTAACCCAGCCCCGTGAGGCAGATATCAGTAGAGCAGACACTCCATCCCTATTCCCCTGTCTTTCAGATGAAGAAGCAATGTCAGAATGATTGTGTGAGTTGAGCAGGGTTAAGCAGCGCCAGGATTGGAATTTAAATCCAGGTCTGTACAATTCCAATCCTTTTGCCTTCTCTGTTACAATAGGTATTTTGTTGACTTGCTTGCTTGTTTAGCAGAAGCCCTAAGGAAAGAGCGACAATCACAAAAACATATGACATACACATAGGCACACACAGACCCTCAGTGGCCAGTGCAGCATAGGAGGGGGCTCTTCAGTAAGAAGTCCCCTAGTCTGGAGCTCTCCTTCCCCTAAATTATTTATCCTTGCCCAATTTTCTGAGACCGGACATCCCTCCACAGGGACAAAAATATAACAGTATAAGAGAGCTGGGCTGTGAATATTGAGAATACCCAAAATGGCGGATAGCAGATTTCTCCTGTAATACGTGTACTTGAAAGGAGGACAAAATGCTTTGCAAAAAGAGACAGGGACAGCCCAAAAGGGAAACAGCTTTGTTTCCCCACAGCACTGCTTTCTGTGGATCCTTTTCTATATTCATCCACCTGTCTGCTTTTTATTTGCTGGACCAGGGCTGGCAAGGTTGGAGCCCCATCTGGCCACCAGGCCAGTGCTTGGGGAGCAGCACCCTTCTGGGGTCAGAGGCCACCTGACATAGGTGCACATTCCAGGTTCCCTGAGGCAGCACAGCTGGAGAGGTGTGTTGAGATCAGTGCTGAGGGGAGCGGGGGAGCCAGGTAGCCATGGGAACCTCTGAAACTCAAATATGCAGGACAAATTTACCAGGAATTAGAAGCCATGTCAACATCTTATCCTGGAGCTTGGTGGCTCCTGCAAGCATGGGACACCCCCTCTGAGTGGCTTCTGCTTTGAGCCATTTCCTGTGCCTGTGCTGCCCCTCCTCTCACCAAGGTCAGCATGGCCTCCTCTGCTGCTGGTTCAGCCAGGCCTTGTAGAAAAGATAGAGGAATATGCAAAATTAGAAGTAGTGGAAGATGTATCTCTTTTTGGTTTTGAGATACTTTGTTGTGATGACTCCAAGTTGAGGTCCATTTTAAGAGTCTGTGTTGGCATTTTCTCATGTCCTTTCTCCAAGAAAGGCAGTGTGGTTTAGTAGAGAGAACACTGTATTTAGGACAAAAAAAAGATCCAGGTCCAACCCCAGCTCCATCATTTACTATCAATGTGATATTGGGCAAGTTAATTACTTCTGTGTACCTGAATTTTGTTTTTCTAAAATGTAATTATACCTCTCTGGCAGCATGGTCACTAAGGCTGAAAAGTGACTGCCAGATAGTAGGTACACAGCATTTGGCAGATTTCTAAGCAAAGGGGGAGAGAGCATGTCACAGCAGAGTGAGCTTGCATTGCAGAGGACCAGGACCTGGGTCAAGCCTCAGCTCGCCTCCTGGCCGCCCTGCAGCTCAGGTAAGATTTTGGGATCTCAGGTGGCAATGCTATATTTTTAATCTATAAAACTTTAATGATAACATTTGCCCTTCCTTTCTCTAAAGGTTTTTGTGATGTCTAAGTGACTTCCCACCCACAGCCAGCTTCCCACCTGCAGTGAGAATGGTGGGGTCTGTGGCATGAAGATGAGGGTCTGGGCTCCACTTCTGCCGGCCCGCGGGTCCCTCGGCTTGCAGGCCGAGCCACCTGGTTCAGTGGTTCACAGTCCTGGGCTGCACATTGGCATCACCTGGGGAGCTCTGAAAACTATTCATGCTTGGGGCTCACCCCTTCCACTGAGGTGCTGATGTGGTTTTTCTGGGGTGTGGCCTGGATATCTGGAGTTTTCACAGCTCCCTAGGTGGTTCTAATGTGCAGCCACAGTTGAAAACCACTGTCTTAGGGGAAAGCGGATCTAAAGAAATACACGTGACAGCCCATATTTAATTAGCTCTGACTCTATCAGTGTGTATTGAGTGCCTGCTTTTAAGGTGAGTCCATTACTCTGTGTAACAGCAACCACTCAAATTCTTATTGGACTGAATTCAGTTGGATGTATTTTCAGCTCAGGTTTAAGTGAGTAGAACCACACTCTCCTCCTTTGCCCAATGACTTGTCCCAAATGATCATGGTTGTGTCACGACTTGTCTGGCCACTGGCCACTTCCTTACCTCAGCTGTGTATTTTTTACCCAGTGCAGATGAAGGTCATTCTTTTGTCTCTGCATAAGGAGGGAGGGGACACTGGCATTTTGGCATTTACTGAGAGCCTACAGAGGTTCTCAAACTTTAGATGCATCAACATCACCCAGAGGGCTTGTTAAAACTCAGGGTTATGGGTACCATCCCAGGGTTTTTGATTCAGTGTATTTGAGGAAAGGCTGAGAATTTGCATTTCTAACAAGTGTCCAGATGATACTGACTGTATGGTCCTGGGACCACACTTTGAGAACCCCTGTCTAGGCAGCCAAGATCCTTTTACTATTTACCCCTAATTTCCAAAAAATACTTGAGTGGGCACAACTGCCCCCATTTCAGGGAGCTCATATATATAGCTGAGTAGATTACTTTTTTTTATACACTTCTGCTAAATAGCTTGTTAAGGGGCATAGCTTTTAAGTGGCAAAGTCAGGATTTGAACTCAGAATCACCTAGCTGCAAAATCTGCCCCTTTCTACACACTACTGTGCCTCCTGCCATTATTGGGTTCCTACCATATTCCCAGCCACATTTCAGGCACCTTTGAGTGACAAGAAACCCCTCCTTAACTTAATTAAAACCTTTTCTGTGGTCTCCATCAAGGAAGGAGACTCAGAGATGCTCAAGTTATACACAGTGATAGCAAGGGGAGCTTGCCAGTGACCAAGGGCTGCTCGGGGTGGAGATGGCTGTGGGCTGCTGAGATCAGGAAAGGCTTCTCAGATGACGTTGGCCTTAGAGGACATGATTAGAGCACAGAAAGAGGCATTCTAGCCTCTACCCCAGCCTCAATTGTGGTTTTTGTCACAGGGTGAGCCTGAGAGGAGGTGGGGTTTCCACTTCTGTGTTAGGCCCAGTTCCTGGACCTGGACTTTGTCCCAAATCCTGCCTCACACCTACTGAAATGGACATGCCTACTGGGATGGGTCCCACCTGGCCTGATGAAGTCCTGCTTTGCCTTTTCCTTTGACCAGATGCACACTGTTTGCCATCAGCAGAATTGGATGGTGCCAGGGTCCATGCTGGCACCACTCTGAGGAAGGCACAGGCAGGAGTGACAGGGACAGGTTCATCACAGGGGCTGTTTTAGAGGAAGCATGGCTGCAGCTGTGTATCCCAGAAGTCACTACGGTTGAGTTTTAGAAAGCCAGCCTGTCTTAGGAGAATAATGGCAATAATAACAAGCAAGAGGACCTCTTGGCCTGGCCAGTGCAGAGAACAGCTGCTAACAGCATCTTGCACTGATCTGAAGTTGAGCACTGGGTGAGAGTGCTTGCACAACCCCACAAGTTGAGCCAGTTGGCTCCAGCAGCTTCTGCTGCCCAGAAACCCAACATATAGCCCTGCTGGGCAAGTACACACCACAGCACACCTCTGTGCATGACAGGGGGAGCTGATGTCCATAGGCTCTGCCTCATCCGTACCACCTGAGGATGAGAAGCCATTGTCTATGGCCCATCCAGCTCCCTGTCACAGAAGACCATTTACTTGACTTCCTGGGGGGAGTTTCACTGCTTCAAAACCTTTGCTTACCCCAGAAGGGGTCTCATCCTGAGTAGTTTCCCAACCTTGTCTCCCTCAATTAATATAGAAAGCAAAACAACAGAAGAGCTGTTCCACTGGCATAAAACGAAATGGGAGCCCCAGGCCCTCAAGCCCACTTCATAGCATTAAGCACCTCCCTTCATTCTTCTTGGCTTTGGTTGCCTCATTTGTCAGACTAATATAATCATTTCTGATTTTCATAAGGAGATAAGTAGGCTAGGGGTTACACATTCTTCAGTAAACCTTGGCATTCAGATGTGTGTTTGCAAAGTCCTAACTTGGTGCATGTTGCTTCCTTGTGTGGATGCTGAGAGCAGGGCACATAGCTTGTTGCTAATTTCAGCAGGACTAATGGAGGTAGCTTCCCAGGACAAGGGACACCCAAGAGAGGAAGTGCCTTAGTGCAGAAAGGCCACACATAGAGGGACCCTCAACCTGAGATGAGACTCAGAGGACCACAGGACTGTTCTGACTGCCCAGGGCAGGGTGGACCTCTCAGTGAGAGGCTTCCCTTGAGTAGGGTGAGGGAGTACAATGTCCTTGGAAAATGCAGAGAAGCTGTGCAGAGCTGAGACCACCTATCCAAACCCATAGCAGGTGCCAGGACTCTCCATAAATTATAGCAAACGTCATGAGTGACCAGGTTCTGCACCTGGATTTCTGTGATAGCTTTTCTTCTTATTTTCAAATTTCTTTTCATGTGCTGAGAATTTTCATTTTGTCTTTGGGTATTCCTGCTCAGATAATGACTGTTCTAGTGCTGCTAGGCCCTCTTGTGACCTGGAGCGAAGCCTTGAGAGGAAGGAGGTGGCATCTTGATCTCGGCTAGCCCATTGTGATAGAAAGTAATAAGCATCATATTTCTTTGCACCTCAGTTTTCTTAGCTGTAAAATTAGAATAATAACACCTGTCCCATCCACTTCACAGGAAGTTTGAAGTGATTCATGCGAAAGGGCATTGGGTGTTTTAGACAACTTTAGACTCTAAAATATAAGTAGCAGAGCAACCTGACTTGGAGAACCTCTGCTATGTACTGTCATTGTGACCAGTGAATTCTCAGAGCACTATTTGCTCATCTGTCTAATGGGGATGATAACACCCTTGTCTCAACAGGGCTATTGGGCTGCTGGGAATATGAGATAGCATGTGCGAAGCATCCAACACAGTGCCTGGCATATAGAATACAGACCTGAAGCAGCAGCTGTTACAATGATAATAATGATCATGATCATCATCATCACATGGAGGAATGTAGGCATTTCTGCCAGGTAGCCCTGTTTCTTTTGTGGAATTTCCTTTCCTTCTCTCTTGCTGCAGTGGTTCTCAGTACTTCCGTTTAAGCCTTGCTGGGCCTTCTTGTGTCCTGGGTGAAAAACGTTTCCTAGAGCCTTATGGCTCGCACTGTTTGCATCTTACCTTATTTGTGTCCGTCAGGGTTCTCCAGAGAAACAGAATCAACAAGACTTTTCTCTCTCTCTCTCTCTCTCTCTCTCTCTCTCTCTCCATGTATGTATGAGAGAGAAGAGCAAGAGATGTCTCACAATCTGCCACCTGCAATCTGGAGAACCGGGAAAGCTAGTTCTATAATTCCACTGAGTCCAAAAGCCTGAGGACCAGCACACTGATGTCTCTGGACAGGAGAGGATGGCTGTCCCACCTCCAACAGAGATGCAGGTCGGCCCTTCTTCTGCTTTTTTGTTCTATTCAGGCCCTTAATGGATCAGATGATGCTTGTCCACATCCTTGGGGGTGGATCTTCTTTACTCAGTCTACTGATTCAACTGCTGATTCCCTCCAGAAACAGCCTCACAGATACATGCAGACATAATGGTTTACCAGCTATCTGTGCACCCCTTAGCCTGGTCAAGTTGGCACATAAAATGAACCATCACCCCGTTCTGTCAGTTTTGGAGGGATGCTTATTTTTGGGCTGGTTGTGCCCAGTCCCACCTATGTGTGCTAGTCAGGAAAACTACCTGATCATTTATGTAGGAACTTAGGATGCTCTGATAGCAAACTCCTAATAACTCTTCCTTGGCTGAAGTCTTTGAAAGAAGTGTGCAGACAGACATGTTATGATTCCAGCTTTCCTAACCAGGGAGGTGCGTGGAGGGTGCTGTGCTAATTAGCATGCTGTCTCCCTCACAGGTGCCTTTGTGCTGTCTGTCAGCTTCCGGTCGGTAGATACTAAACACTGTTAAGGCAAATGATATCGTGACTGACAACTTAATAGACATCTTTTTGAACTGAATGTGCTCCCCAGTGCTCCAGCCAGATAAAATTAACACAAGCCTTCAAGATCATCCTTTCAAGCTGAAGCTTTCGAGAGAGACGTGCCTGTGAGAGCTTCCCAAGTCACGTGAAAGGCATCAAACTCAGTCAAATTGAAGATTAGGGGATTGGCTGTTTGTCAACAGGAATTAATGGAGAACTGAATTTCTACAGTTATTTCTGATGACATGTGGGAATTATGAGGGGTGGAGACAAATATGACTCCTGTTCATGTGAATGGATCTCCAAATGAGGGGTGTGGTTAAAAATTGTCTCCCTAGGAAATGCACACTTATTCTGATTACATTAAAAATACTTAAAATGTTCTTTTTCCCCCTTTTATAGAAAAGATTGCTTTCAGGGCTCATAAAACCAAAACTGTTAGATTAGGCTCAAAGTGTTGTTCACTCTGGACAGTGGTGAGGCTGGGCTCCTTTTCACACCCCAGCCTGTGCACCTTGCATCTGGAATCCAGGTCACATTAGACCATTTTTAGTCACCCAACAGGCTGCACATTCTCCTGCCTCGCGGCCTTTGCGTGGGATTGTTCCTCTGCCTGAAACAACTTCCCTTTCTTGTGGGTCTTGACGACTCCTTGTTATCTTTGGAGAGTCATTTCAAATCCCACCTTCTGTGAAAGATGTTCACACCTCTGATTTCCCCAAGAAGGCTATTTCCTACCCCCACACACCTGCTGCCGTTATCCATTCCTCGATAGTTGTCCCATCTTGGAATAGTTTGGCTAAGGGATTGTTCCCCACACTGATTTCTTTTAGATCAGAGGACATGTCTTTACTAAATGCTCTGTAACCAGGCTTTTAGCACAGCACCTGACACGTGGTGTCACCTCAGTATATACTTATCCAGTGGCTACAGATAGTTATAGATAGGAGACCTGGGTGAGTAGATAGAGTTCAGCTATGCCATCAGAGAGCCCTGATTTCAAACTCCTTCTCTGGCCCATAGGAGTGGAGGAACCACAGGGAGATCCACAACATCCTTGAGCATAATATGGCCTGATAATGCAAAGGGAGACAGTGATTTCTAAAGACACAGGGTTTCTGGGGGAAGTGAATGGCGCAGTCAGGTGCTCTGCCCAGCACATATGGGACCTGCACAGCACTTGCTGAAAGGATCATAGCTGAAGGCAGTTCTCAGAGAGACGTTCTCCAAATGGTCTCAGCAAGGCTGAATCATTGGAATATATAGACTCCCAAGGGGCTACTTAGACGCAATCTCTCTCAACTGTCTGAGCAGACACTGGTGGGTGATGGGAAATGCAGCTTTGCTTTCCACCAGCTGAGGCTGGTCTTCAAGCAGCACCTGGCCCCGGGCTGTCCAGCCCCCAGCTGGGGGACACTGGTGGCAAATTCTAACACATTTCCAGTTTTGTCTGCATGCTCTGCTCAGCCTTCTGCAATTTAACAAGTTCCAGGCAAGAGTCCAATGCCTCTTCCAAGCACAGGAGGGTTTCTTGGGTTCAAAGAATATCATTCCTGGAGCCGGCAGAACAATCTTTCCGACACATCCCACCCATGTGGGACAGATGGTGTTACAGAACATTCTGCCTGATGGAAATCATTGTCCGTGAGTGAGAGTGCCAGCCTGCGTGATGGCCTACCATCTCAAAACACTTTTCCACAAGAAGCCTGCCTCGTGTCTGGGAGTTAGTCAGGTGGACTTGGACATGGGGTGACAAAATGCTTGGAGCCACAGTGCAGACTCTGGGGAGAACTTTTCCCAGGACGCCCTGAGCCCACCTGTCACCCTCTTGTGAGGTCTAACTCCCTGTGCTCCCCACTGGTTTCGAAAGCTTGTTGTAAAAATACATATGAAGGGCACAGAATCCATCGCAGAAATGAAAATCAACAAAACTGGAAACATTGAATTTAATAAGTTCAACTGAGCATATAATAACTTGCAATAACTGGGATACCCCGAAGTTGCTGAACACATGGCAAGGGAGGAGGAATTTAATTGTAGTTAAAATGCAGTGTGCAACACAGGTTGTTTTTATTAGGAAAAGGATATTATAAAAATAGCAAAAGCTCAGCAAAGTGTTTTTGGGCCGTTACTGAAAAGCAGGAGGACTAGATGGCTCAAAAAGAGCAGGAGAGGGAACGGGGCACACTCAGGGAAGTGGGTTGAGAGGGTTTTTTGGAGCAGGCAGTGCTGTGGAGACAAATGGGGAGCCCTTCCCTTCTCAAAGGCTACTTGAGGGTTCGCTAAATAAAGCAGGTAGATAATTCAGAGGAAGCTCAGTTGGGAGAAAGGAAAACTCAAAAGAAATTGTGTTGTACCTAAAATGTGGTAAAAATGACCTAGTAAGTACTAGCAACACACAGAAGAAAGTATCTTATTCCAAAAGAGTAATGGTACTGGCAATAAAAGGGCTTTAATTTAATGGGATGGACCAGTGAGGAAGGCATTTCTGGTCATTTGGGACATTTGTGTTAGTCCAGTATCCGAGACTTCCATCCCCACGCCACCATCCTTTCCCTCTTACACAACCTGCTCCCACCCCTCCAGCAACTGGGCTGCCCGGAAACACAGCCCTGTTTACAGAACACGTCCCCAGTCATCTGTGCATTTATTCATCAACGTTCATTTACTACCTACTCAGCGCTAAGCTCTGTTTCAAGTGCTGGATATACAGAGACAATGTAAGCACCTGGCACCGTGAAAGGAACACGTTGACTGTCAATCTGTTGGGACAAATAATGATTGAATGAGTGAATGGATAAATGGATGGATGGATGAATGAGTTGATGTGGACACTCCCCTTCCTAGCAGAGGTCACAGTCTAATTGATGGAAACAAGGAAGTGCAAAAAGACACTTCAAAGTATTCAGTAAGAGCCCGTGCAGAACTCAGTGGGTCCCATGGGGAACGGAAGTCAGGGAGAGCATCCCAGAGGAGATGGAAGGAACCCTGAGGCTGAGCCTTCAAAGATGACCATCCTGCCTCAGCCCACCTTGTTCTTGCCTCCAAATGCAGGCCTCACCCTGAGGGAGCCCTTGCTCCCAGGGATGGGTCAGCTTCTCTGCTGGATCCTAGGCTCAACTGCATGCGTAGTTTGCCCCTTGCCCACTGATCCAATCTATTTCTGGTCACTCTTCCCACTTGATCCAGCTGTGGTGACAGCCCCAGAGTCTGGCCCCTGTGATTTACCCACACTCCCAGGGACATAAGAGGGTCCCCTGCAACATGACAAGTAGGTAGCTTGGTCACTCTAAAATCGCCTTGTGTTAGTAACTGCTTGGTTTGCCCTTGAAGGGAAAACCAGGGGAAGTGAATGTAGCTCATTCCTGATAGCCAGTAACTCATAAAGAGGATCACAATAAAAACTAAATGAATGAGCTGCAAAGGACAGGATCAAGCAGGGGTGGAGGGTTCACCACACTGCTCCTCACCTCCCACTACAGCCCCTTGGCTACATCGAAGGGACCCCCAGGCTGCCTAGAACCTGTGAGGACCTCAGAGGGTCCTCTTGTTCCAGCTGGAGGCTGGGTGAGGATGTAAAAACAGTTGAGTATTGTAACAGGTCAACACGGAGAGCGCAGAAAACTCTCTCACTGAGCTGGAGAGATGGGGGTGGACCTCCTCTTTCTCCCTAAAGCCTTTAATTGCTAATGACTTTGAGTGGGATTTGTTAAAGCAATTCTTTGTGCCCAACCTTTTTCTTGTTCAAAGTCATTACTCACTGTGGTTAGTTTCGATGTTTGAGACAGCCAGCCTGGCATATTCCCCATCATGGCACTTTATAAATGTTCATGCTGATTAGAACTTTTATTTTTCATAATGACCCACTAATGTAATGATAATGCAAGTAATAGTCCATATCTAATGGCTTCTTGTCCAAGGGCTGAGGGAATTCATTTAATGTATTTAGTGCCAAACCCCTAAAAGAAAACTATTTAAACTGCTGCATTCACTTACGCATTTTTATGAATCTCTGAGTAATAAAAGGGAATGGTTCATTTGGAAAGTTGGGAGAAAAGGAAGAAGTTCAAGTCACTTGTGCTAGCATTTTGATTGTCTACCTACTGTTTCCTTATCACAGAGCTGCTAAGAAACTTCAAGTTCTAGGTCAGCTTCAGGATAAGAAGACGCTGAGTGGGAAGCTGGGACTTTTGCAAAACTTGGGACTGTTCCAGATGTAGTGGCACTGGGACACCAGTCTTCTTGGTGACCCACAAACAGGCCATGGGTGCAGCTGGTTGTTCTTGGGGAGGGGGTTACTCACAAGGAGGGGCCAGAGAGAGGATTGCCCATGAGCCTGCCTGCCCAGCGATCCTGAAAGACTGAACCTTCCTCCTCATAGAGCTGCACCAAGCAATGTGGAGAAGCTTGCAAGGTTACCTGCACACCATCAGTCTTCTCTTCTCATTGAGCCCTTCGTACCCTTGGAAATGTTCATTCTTGGCTGTCCCTCCTCCCCGTATGTGCTCGCTTGTGTATATTCTTCTACACTGAGCAGTAGCTTTAACTGTGCAACAAGAAACTTTGGGTATAGATAAACGGATTTCAAACAACAGGCTAAGAAAGAGTTTGGTCTGAGGAACCTTCTGTGCCATTGAAATCACCTTGTAGATAGGGTCGGACGCCTTCCTTTTCATCCATAAGTAGTGTTGTCAGACAAAATACAGAGCACCTAGCTAATTTGAATGTCAGATTGTCAGATAAACAGCAAATTTTTTTTTAGTAGAACCATGTCTCAACCATTGCATGGAAATACTTATGCTAAAAAATATATATCAATTGTTATCTACCTGAACATTAAATTTAACTTCGTGTCCTGCATTTTTATTTGCTAAATTAGACAACCCCACCCACAAGTCCTAGCTCTGGTACCATCTCAGGTTCCTGAATGTGGCCTAGGGCGAGGCATAGCCCCTCAGCGAAGGTAGAGGTGAGTACACATGGTGTGTGCTCCACTCAGTCCCTGGACTAACCTGAGAACTACTGCCTCTTCCTTTTGTCATCCTGTTACTTCAACTAAGAGTAGATACTTACAGTTGATTGTGTGCCCAGGCTTTGCTAGGTGAGGGGCACCTGCTTGGAAGGAGTGAGCATTGCACAGTGATGGGAGCATAAGCTGTGGAATCAGAGCGGAGTTCAAACCTAGCTGTAGGACTTTGGTCAAATGCTCCTCACATCAAGCCTCACTTTCTCATCTGTAAAATGGAGATGCTGTCTACATCACTGGGTTGTTATGAGTTTTCACAGTGTATGGTGGACTCAGCAATGGGCCACCCAGATAACCCTTCAACAAAGTATTAGTTGCCTCAGATGCTGGAAGAACTGTTGGCAGACACAGGTTTCAGCTGTCAGCTCCTTCAGGCACTGCTTCAGCTTTAGCGAGGTACTGTACCCAAAGTTACTCCCATTCCTGGGGTGGCCCCTACCAGTGGCTGATGAATGCAAGAGTACAAAAGCCCATCCATCTCAGCCCAACTCAGGAAAGCTGGGAAAGGGCCGCTCAAGCTCTCTAGCATCTTGGAGTTTGCTGAAGCTGCTGTTGGGCTGCATCACAGCTTCCCTTCTTCCTCTGCCCTTGCTTCTTTGTTTCCTTCTCTTCCACAGATGTTGATCCCAAGGGCACTCCTAAAAAACATCCTGCACACCAAACCCTGTCTCAGAGTCAGCTTCCCAGGGAGCCCACCCTGCCACAGCATGGTGCAGTTCCCAGTACATAGGACGGTGCTCAACCCATAGAAAGCATTAGTTACAACAACAAAAGAAAGGCAACAGTAAAGTCAAAATAGAATATTGATCTAATTTTACATGGCATCTCCTGCACCTGGTTCTTAGAAAGGGCCTCCTTCCCTGTGGTGATGTCACTGACATTAGATTGTGTTCTTTGCAATGGAAGGCCCGTGCCTGCCCCACGCCTCTTCTGGTGGCTGACATGGGGCTGTAAACACAGCAGGTGCTTGGAAAATGCTTGGGCAATGCTTAGCTACTTGGCCTCAGAAGGCCAGATGGAGCAATAAGCTCCTTTTGGACAAGTCATTTGCAAATATAAATAGCTTAAGGAGGGTTTGCTTTTGAGCTTGTGCACAGAGGTAGGTGAGTGGTTCTAGCAGGAAAGTGAATGCTTGGCAATACCCTTGGCCTACAAAGGAAAGTCACATAGGAAGAGTGGTGAATCCCCGGAAACCCTGGGTAACAGTGGGAGAGAAGTTCTGGGCTTGAGGCAGGGGTGAAGACAGATCAGGGCATACCTAGGGAACTGGAAGAAGCTCCAGGTGTTGGGGGAGATGAGGCAATAAGTGGCAGTCAGAGACAAGTGGAGATTGTGAGACAAACAGCCTGCAAGCCAGGCTAAGGCATGGGATCCTTATGTACAGGGCGATGGGAGCTGCTGGAAGGATATAGGCAGAGAGGTGTCTTGATCCCACCTGCATTGCAGAGAGGCCCCACTGCCTGCAGTTGGGAGGATGCCTTGGGAGTTTGGGAGACAATTGGAGACACTCACATCTCTCTTGTGCACAAGCTTATCAACAAACCTGAAGCTGTTTATACCTATACATGATTTATCCAAAAGGAGCTTACTGCTCTATCTGATCTTCCAAGGCCAAGTAGCAAAGTGTTGCCCAAACACTTATTGAGCACCTACTGTGTTACCAGCCCCATTGCTCCAAGGGCAATGTTGGGGCTTCAGCCTATGCAGCGGGGATGGAAGGCCAACTCAGAAAAGAGACATTACTATGAGGGACAATAAAGAGATGTGTTTAGAGATGAATTGACAGATGAGAGAGGACTAGGAGTCTAAGCGGATATCCAGATTTTTGACTTTCTTTTGCTTCTCTGCCTACCCAGCCCTTCACGCAAGACCCAGGAGAGGCCCAGCCCCCACTCCTGAAAGCCAGCAAAGATGAATCTATCGTCGACCTCCCTTTCTCCGAAGTTCCTACAAAATTATATCTGTTAGATTAACTATTACTTAATGTAGCAGTACTAATAATTAATGTATTAATTAATATATTAAATTACATAGTTAGAGCTTGGAATCCTGTTCTGATGTCCTTGGGAGCTTCTCCAGGGAGAGCTGGACCTTGCGTCCCTGTCCCCCACACTACATCATCTCTTTATGGTTCTTTCTCAAACAGACCACACTCCTGCCTCTCTCGGAGTCTTTTCCCATGCAGTTCTCTCTTCCTGGAACACTTTCGGTCTCTCTCAGCTTACCTGTCACTTTTGAGTGATCCCTCCAACGCACTCAGTTAGGCCACTTGCCCTGGGTGTCACAGGATCCTGGACTTCTTCTTTGCACTTCTCCCAACTATAATTATTATGGTAATTACTTAGTATAATTAGAGCAATTATCTATATAATTATTAGTTCTGTACCTCTAATACCTCATATAGTCCCCTACACAGAGACATAATAGCCACTCATTAAATAAATACTCGTTGCATGAATTGTTGCTTGTGGACTAAACTGGCTGCTCAGGCAGTCAGTGTTCACATCCTATTAGCCCAGTCTTATTGGTGAGTGGGAGCTATTTTGGAAGTTATTTACAGTGGGGATGAAGCTGTTGCATCCCTCAACCACTTATGCCAGGATTGAGCATTTAAGTTTACAAAGTTCTGCTTTATAGGTGGTCAGTCCCCTTGTGCTATAGGAAATGCTATTTTTCCTACTCCATGCTTAGGGGTGTTAGAGATAACCTACATACCCAAGACATAAATGTTTCATAATCCAAGAGATATTTAAAAAACCCACTATGTACAAGCCCTGGGACCAAGGTTTGTCCCTGCATGCACTAAATTCAACTCAGACATTCCTAATGGAAGCTTGACTGCAGCCACGTTGGCTATGGAGCTTGGGTGCCTGCCTGGTTTACGCAGCATCTCAGAGAGCTTGGTTTATGAGCATTTGGAATTGCGTGGGGCTTGTTAAACTCCAGTAGAGAAAGGGTTGAAGTTTCAGCTTCCACTGTTGAGGGAGGGGTCCTGGCACTTGTCTCCTGCGCACTCCTCTCAGCTCCCTTGGAGTCCTGTAGCCTGTGTAGGCAGGGCTGCTTTATAAAAACGTAGCGGGGGAGGAACAAGTGCACTCACTGGCACAGGGAATACAAGGGGCTGCCAGGCAGTTAAAAAAAGCAAATGGCCCTACACAAAAACATGAGCATGCTCTCCTGTTGACTGTGTAACTCTTCAAGGCTGGAGCCACCTCCCTGTAGTTGGCGAGAGCTCTGGCTTGGGCACTCTGCCCAGCAGTGGCGCAGAATGGGGCTGCCCCTCCAGTGCCGGGAAGGGCCCTGCTAACTGTCATCCATCAGCTTGGGCAGGAAGTGCTGGGGAAAAAGCTATGAGGGCTGGGCGCACCTGTGTGTATGTTTGGCGGTGGGGGGATGGAGGGATTGTTACAAAGGAGATGAAAGGGGCTGTTCTCAGAATTGTTACCTCACTTCTGAATTCCGTCTTTGAGCCTCATCCCTTTTGAGGATAAAGGGCCTTGGGACTTCTCAAATTTTCTTTGGACAAAGATAAGAGCCTCGGCATGGAGAGTGTCTGAGCACGTGCCACCTGATGCCTGGTGCGTAATGGGGGAGGGGAGCAGAGAACTGTAATGACAGCCACAGGAGGTGAGAGAGAACACTGTGGTGGGAAGTCAAGCTGAGTCAGGACAGTGCTCTACAAGGGGGCCAGTGTCAGAAAGAAGCTTTTCTGACCTCACTGACAGCCGCAGCCACGGTGGATGCTACTTCATTCACTGGCCCAGTATCCACATGCTGGTGCCTGCCACAGGCCAGGCACTGTCTGCACTCTGGAGAAAGGGTGGTGGGCAAAACAGACAAGGAGCCTGCTCTCAGGACTCTCATTCCCCTGGGGCAAGAGAGACAATAAAAAAGTCAAGACTCTGACTTGGGTGGGGCAAATGCAGTATACGTAACCTAAACATTTGTACCCCCATAATATGCTGAAATAAAAAAAAAATAAATTAAAAAAAAAAGTCAAGACTTACAAAAGGTAATCTGAGGTGTGATCATTGTGATGAAAAGAATAAAGGTGTGATAGAAAAAAAAAGTCAAGACTTACCAAAGGTAATCTGAGGTGTGATCACCGTGATGAAAAGAATAAAGGTGTGATAGGACGAGTTGTGGGGCAAGGTCTTCAGGAAGAGGTTCCGGAGGTCTGCATGGAGGGTGAGTGATGAAAAGGAGCTGGTCCTGTGACTGGGGAAAGCATTTCCGGCAGGGGGAGCGGCTGGTTGGAGGGCACAAGGACGGACTGAGCTTGGTGAATCTGAAGAATAAAAAGGAGATGAGTGTGACTGGGCCAAGGGAAGGTGGTGGGATGTGGACCATGAGAAGTAGTTTGGACTTTGTTCTAAGTGTGGTGGGCTTCTGTGAGAGGATGTCAGCAGGCATTGCCATGGCCTTCTTTATGATCAGATTTCCTTTCAGAAGCTATCACTCTGGAAGCTCTATGGAAAGGGATTGTAGGGGATAAGAGTAAAGAAATGGAGGAAAATTAGGGGGTTCTTGCAGTGACTAAGGCAGGAAGTGGCATTGGCTGGGGATGGGGTGTTGGCAGGTAGAGGAAGAGAAACTGCATCTATGTCAGTGTAGAAATGGCAGAACTTGCTGATGGATTATGTGTGATGGTGTAAGGACTGTTGCTTAGGCAAAGGCGGGAATCAAGGTGCTTCCTAGGCATTGGGCTTGAGTAGCTATAGCCGTGCCATTTTCTGAGATGGTGCTTATGGGGTAAGTAGCAGGAAATCAAAAGTTGGCTCTGTTCCACAGTGGCAACCAGAAGTTAGGGATTTCCTGAAAGTTTGAATGGGAACAATAAATTATATCTGGTCAGGTGCTCATCCTTAAGAAAAGAGTAAGTGTAACTCACATTCTAAATCTGGACATCTTTGCCTTCCCTTTCTCCCACAACCAGGGGCTGGGTCTGGGGTACCCTGAGTGTGCCCAGGAATCCTGTTTGCTTGATGCATTGGAAAATCCTAGATGATAATGTCCCAGTGGCCACCATGCCAACCTACCTTCAATCGAGTTTGTTGAACACTTGCTGAGTGTCCATTCTTAGCCAGCTCCCACCATGAATGACCTCCACAGTCAGGGAACAACCAGTGAGTCAAGGGATTCCAAAATTTCAAGCCCATTATGACAGTTCACTACAGTGAGATCACAATCTGTCTCAAAAACCATTTCTAAGTTAGGCCCAAGAAACAAGAGTAAGAAGCCGACTTTGTAACCATAGCCATGTTTTCTCTCATTTTTTCCACTTAGGACAGATTTATTCCCACTCCTCCCAGGGGCAATCTTGTTGATCTTATTTTTGTCCTGCTTTCTCAGCATAAACACTTAATTTGGGCATATAATGTTCTTTTCATTCCATTTCTCCCTCACCCCACTGTCCCTCACTTTGTCTGGGACAGGGATGGTTAAGGAAACTGAGGGCATGGCCAGGCACTCTGTATGACACGATGAGAAGGTGTCTCACAGACTGCAACTGTGGGGAGTGCAGCAAGGGCCCCAGCTGCTAGCCAGGGAGACGTCTTGTCTTGGCACCAAGGCCACACCTTCTGTGGCTTGTTCCCAGCCAACGGCTGAGAGTGGGGATACTGAGGGACATTAAGGCAAACCCTCTCCTGGGAGAGGTGAGACTCTCTGACTATTGACTTTGACTTTAGGACACCAAGGACCTTGGCTTTGTCAGACCCTACTTAGACTGTGTGGCAGTGTAGGACACTTTCTGCACATTGTTTTCTCCATCACTCTTCTACTGGGATTATGCTTGTGTCAAAGTCTAACTTTTTGCCAGCCTTTTCTGGCTTCCTCCCTATTTTCCCTCATACAGGCATTTTCCTTAATGAAATCCTTGCATTTATAATCCTCCATTGGTGTCTGCCTTTTGAAGGACCTGAACTAACCCTGCTAACATCAGAGGGGGAAAAGACTCTGCTAACGCTACCAGATACCAGCTGGGCAGCAGGAGCAGTCTTGCTCCTGTCCTTAGTAGATAACACAGGGTGAAAGAGATTGGCTTCCTGGAAATGTCCAATGGGGGGCATCGCTGCTGAGAAATTCAATTTTTATTAAAAAAATATATTTGAGGAAATGAGATTGAGAATTAACATATAACTGTTTATATAAATAACTCCATTTTCACTAATATACAGCACATCAGATAAAACACTGTCGATGACATGGCATCCATCTTAAATTCGATTTAATAAGCCCTGCACAATTAATTCCATTTATCATTTCATGTTCATAAGAGTCTTTTATACTCTTCTGACCCTAAATCAGTTCATTACTAATACATTTGTGTGCTTTATTGCAGATAATATGCATGTCTTGTTCACCACCCAAATGTCTGGTGGCAATATGATTTCATGACTCAGGAGTTACTTTTCCTACTTAGACATTCTCAACTCCATGGAATTCCATGGAATTCTTCTCATTCTATCCTGGACTGTTCCAGGCCAGGGTTTACCATCTGCCAATTTCCTATATCTACTCTGTCCATCCATCCTCTTTGCTTTCCTTTTCCTTATTTCTTCCTTTTCTAATTATCCCCAGGAGTGCTGGTGTATACAGAAACAAAAATTCTCTTGGTCAACCAAAATTTGTTCAGAAATAAGGGTGTTCAAACCTCTACCAAGGGATGGGGAAAGATGATGGGTCTTTTTTGTCTGTATCCCTAAACCCAAACAACAGTTTTCAAAATATGGCCAGGAACTCTTGAGGGGGGGGTATCCTTGATACCCTTTTAGGGTATACCAGGTCAAAACTCTTTTCATAAAAGTACTAAGATACTATTTACTTTCTTTGGTTAAGATAATTTATAATTGCAGAGGAATCACTGCGTATGAGTCCTTGCCCAGATAATTGACACAAGCAGTAAGGGCTTATTCATTCATTGGTAATCTTGTAACGCACATTACAGCATGCCTACCCCATGCCAGGTCCCGTGATCAGTACTGGGGAGAACAAGGGTCACAGTCATCAATTTCAGGAACATCTTAGGCATTGAGAGATTCTTCCACCTGGCAAATACTCATTCTATTTACCTCTAGGAGAAATCGACACCTCCATCAGTGGAGTTACCTTTAAAATCATTAAGATCATGATTTCTCTTTTGAGACACAATGGTTGCCCCTTGGGCACCATTCACAGTCCAAATTTATTTCATAAATTCATCACAATTCTTTTAACCTTCAATGCCTTTTGCTGGGACGACTTATAAAGTTTGTTTCTTTTTATGGCAGTATCTCCAACCAGGTTGTAAGAGAGAGACATAAGTACCATAATTCCAGAAAATTATTCTCCCGACAGCACGCACTCAAGTTCATACTACAAGAGAAGATGCTTCTCTTACTTTTCCAAAAGAACTAGAGGCTCTATTACCTACACAGTATCACAACATTTGGTGTGCGAGCTATTCAGTCAACAAGTTGCTTTTCCTTCACAACAAGAATCAGAAAAAGAACTAATATGGAAATAACTCAAAGAGCTACAAATAGAACTACCATTTGACCCAGCAATCCCATTACTGGGCATCTACCCAAAAGAACAAAAGATATTCTATAAAAAAGCCATCTGCACTAGAATGTTTATAGCAGCACAATTCACAATTGCAAAGATGTAGAAACAACCCAAGTGCCCATCAATCCATGAGTGGATTAATGAAATGTGGTATATGTATACCATGGAGTTCTATTCAGCCACAAAAAACAATGGTGATCCAGCACCTCTTGTATTAGTCTTGCTAGAGCTGGAACCCATTCTACTAAGTGAAGTATCCCAAGAATGGAAAAACAAGCACCACATGTACTCACCATCAAATTGGTATTAACTGATAACACTTATGTGCACATATAGTAACAACATTCATCAGATGTCGGGCAGATGGGGGGAGGTGATGTGTATATTCACACCTAATGGGTGTGGTGTGCACCATCTGGGGGATGGACACGCTTGAAGCTCTGACTGGGGTGGGGCAAAGGCACTATATGTAACCTAAACATTTGTACCCCCATTATATGCTGAAATTTAAAAAAAAGAACTGATCTTGTCATTACATTGATTGACTTTCCCCCAACTCAGTTAAAGCTGAGAACTGATTATGTGTCCCGCCTTGACAACTCTGGATACCCTGTCCTTCCCTCTCTCCCCAGTGTGCCTTTCTTCTCCCCTCCCACGTCCCCCACACACAGTCTTCCTCTAGTTTTCTGCATGAATTGTATAGACTGTGTTTCCAGTCCTTTGCCAGGCCATATAGCAAACTTTTTGGTCTTAGAACACTTTAACACTCTTAAATATTAACTCCAAAGACCTTTAGTTTTTGTAGGCTATTCCTGTTGCTATCTAGTGCATTAGTAATTAAAATGGATAAAATTTAAAAGTAAATATTAATTCAGTTAAAAATAACAATGATAGTCACATACTGACCAAAATAACATACTTTTTATTAAAATAATTATATTATCAAAAAATAGAAAATAGTGGGAAGAGTGCCATTGTTTTACATTTTTGCAAATGTCTTTAATGTTTGGCTTGATCGAAAACAGCTGGATTCTCATATCTTCTGCAGTCAATAGGTGCAGTATCACATTCTATAGCCTCTGGAAAACTCCTCCAGAGAGAATGAAAGAAAATACTATCTTAGCACTTTTAGAAAAATAGTTTTGACCTTGCGAACCCCTGACAGGGTCTCATGGACCCCCCTGCAAGTATTCCCATCCCTGTTCTGAGAATTGGTATGCTGGGTTAGAAATATTCATACATGCCCCAACATCTTACCTGCCATCTGGTAGAGGACACTAAAAGATATTTACAACCCAGTACAGTCCTTGCTATCCTAGAGATAAGCAGGGGCTATAGGAGGACAAGGAGAGGGACCTAATTCAGTCTTGGGTATGTATGTAGGGGCGTGTCAGGGTCCCTGAGTCAGTGGTGCCTGAGCTGAGCTGAACTGGGCAGGCAGGAGTGCAGACTTGCGGATGAAAATGGAACCATCTTATCTGATATGCTGACACTCAGAACTGATCATGAGAGTGACCTAGGGTATTTGGCTTGCAGCTTTATTATAATTATATATTTGGTGGGCGGGAAGAGGAGGTTTTTTTTTCATATTCTCTGCATCCGATATTCCCTACCTTCCCAGGAAGGAGCCAGAGCTGGAGAAATGCAGATAACAGTCCACATAAATAAGCAGTGAAATTGGCCTGCCAGTGCTTTCTTTCTGAAGCATTGAGAAGTAGGCGAGCATTTTGCAGTGAATATACTGTAAACCAGATAATTGCCATCCATCGTTCTGAACATCTTGGAATCTAAGGCATGAAATGGAACTTGCAATAAAAATGTATCACACATTTGCTACCTTCTAGAACAAAGTTGATAGCATAAGCCACAAGGGTTTTATTTATTAGTTTGCCAGGACAGAAACAAAAATATGGTGTTTCTATCTGAGATTAAGAGGAATTTGTACTTCAAATCTCGTTCAATTTAAATATAGCATTCTAACAGATTCTTCAATGGGTGTGATGATTAGTTTGTGATGTGTCAACTTGACTAGGTTGTAGTACCCGGTTACTTAATCAAACACTAATTAACATATATAATCTCATGGGTTCTCAATTGGGTGCATCTAATCAGTTGAAGAGCTTTAATAGTTAAAGCTGAGGTTTCCCAGAAAAAAAAGAAATTCTACCTGAGGACTGCAGCATCAACTTCTGCCTGGTTTTCTAGCCTGCATGCTTGTCCTATAGATTTCAGATTTGTTAGTACCTAAAAATGCACACACCAATTCCTTAAAATTCCTCTCTCTCTCTCTCTCTCTCTTTCTCTCTCTCTATATATATATACACACACACACACAACACACACATATATGTAACATATATAAAATCTCCACATATATATCTATGTACATACACACACACACATAGACATAGATATAGATATATCCTATTGCTTCTGTTTCTCTCGAGAACCCTGACCATTGCCCAGTGTTTTCGTCTGTTTGTGTTTCTGTAAAGGAATACCTGAGGCTGGATAATTTATACAGAAAAGAGGTTTTATTCGCATCATGGTTCTGCATGGCACTGGCATTTGCTTCTGGAGAGGGCCTCAGGAAGCTTCCTCTCACGCTGGAAGGCGAAGGGAAGCAGGCATCACATGGCCAGAGGAAGGAAGCTACAGGGAGGAGGGAGGTGCCAGGTTCTTTTTAACAATCAGTTCTCACAGGAACTAACAGTGAGAACTCAGGAGGACAGCATCAAGCCTTTCATGAGGGACCTGCCCCCACAACACAAACACCACCCACTAGCCCCACCTCCAATGTTGGGAATCACATTTCAACGTGAGATTTCGAGGGGAGAAATACCCAAATTGTATCACCCACTCAGCTTCAGTCTTGGCTGTGTGTCTCCTTGCACCCCACCAAACGCTTAGTCCAAGCTTGACCCACAGGAGATGGAAACAAATGCATACTGTTGCGTTGATCTCTGGTGAGGGGAAGGTTGGCCAGCGAGGGTGGGAGTCTCACTTCTTCCACTAGGGGCCATGGCCTTTTGTGAGTTCCACAAGCTCTCTGATCCTCTGTTCCCTCTCCGTGAAGGGGAGCCAAGGCTGCCCTCCCACAGGGGTGCTTGTGAGGACTTGACAAGATCACAACTGCCTGGCACACAGTAGGTCCTCAGGAGTGACAGTAATAATTCTGGTCTGACAGCAGCAATTACAGAAAGAGTTTTAGACAATTACATTCATTAGCATAAATTCCAAAATAAGTTAAGGGCTGGTTTTAGGGGTTAAAGATGTTTAAAATGCAGTGTATGAGATATTGAAGTAATAACAAGGGGAATTATAGATATAACAATTTAGAAGACTCTTTAGTTCAATGATGTTGTTCAGTAGGTAAAACATTTTGTGAGGAAAATGAGTTGGCTCCAGCAATTGCGTGGGAGCATTAAACAATGACAGTCCGTCTTTCGCCCCTTCCTATTCTAAGTGATCTTTTCCGAATGACTCTCAGTCTTCTTTAGAGACTTCATCTAATCCTCCCAGCCTTGGGGAGTTAAGCCTCGGGCTCTGTTATGTCTCCATCCCCACAGGAGATGGGCTGCCTCATGGGCACATCTATCTGGGACACTGGGTCCCCTGTAGGGCCTGATCCCAGCCTGTGGATATCGAGATTCAGAATCGAAAAGCCTTTGCTGGGGACTATAAGGTGCTAGTTTCCAGTGAGTTAACTCTAACTCAGGGCCTCATTTTACCTGATTCCAGCAACCTTGCAGAATGGGTATTATCTCCATTTCATAAAGGAGACTGGAGGTCTGGCAAAGTTGAAAGACTCGGCGAAGATATCTGGTTAGTATGCGGTGTTGGGACTTTGAAATTAAACCCAGTACGCCTTGCACTCAACCTCAGGGCCTGTCTTAGGGTGAGCTTTTGCCATTTGGCTTTATCCAGATGGCTTGTATAGCGACTGCTTAAAATCCCACTTTTGTAAGACTCCATGGCACCCCAGTGCACAATTCCTCCTAGCCCTGCACCTGGCTCACGTGCCAGTACCCAATGGGATGTTGGCACATAGCTCATCCCCAGGCTGGAGCAATTTAGTTAATGATATTGAGCGTGTCCAGACTACAAATAATTGAGTAGTTGAAGATAGAAAATGATAGATGAAAGGAATTTTGAAAATAGGAATGATGGATGGGTGGATGGGTGGATGGATGAAAAGAAAGGAGGAAAAAAGGGAGAAAAGGAAGGAAAACAATGTTCTGCTCCCAATGAAAGCACCTACCAAGTAGTTAGGATTAATGAATCAGTCATCTTTTCTTCAAATACTTTTTCAACCCAATTAAAACAGTGAAATATAAGTCTCGTCTGTGGATTTTTGAATGTGTGAGTCATACACATGGGATTTATATTTAAAACTCTCTAATTGGTACCTCTAGCAAGCTATATACATTGCCTCTAATTAAGTGATGGTAAATGTCACCCTAAGATCCATGAGAGGCACACCCTCTTTCTGTTTGGGTGATATAGAAATACCTACTCGCTGGAATCAAAGTGCTGCTAACTGCTCCAGGTATTGGAGGTGCTAGCAAGGCAGAGGTGTGCTCACCTCGTTTACCAGCGACCTACTGTGTGCTGGGCACTGTGCTGGGAACTGGACATCGTGACTAGGGCGCTGCTTTCCCCTCAAGGGGCTCGCGGTTCCACAGGAAAGAGGGACAAGAAAATAGCTAATGGCAATGCAGTAGATCTGTGGCATAAGAGTGACAGGGGGGAACAGAGGAGGGCACCTGGAGGAGCAGGAGCTGGAGCTGAACCTTGAAGGACAAACAGGCAGCAGTCAGGAGTAGGGAATGTGAGCAGAGTAGACAGCACACTGAGGGCAAAGGCCGGGGAGATAAGCGAGCTGGGGCCTTGGGTGGCCTCGTCTGATCCTGTAATGGGGGGCAGAAGAGCTGCTGAAGGATCCTAGGCTAGGAAGTGCAGGATCAGGTTTGCTTGGAGACGGAGCCTATCCCTGCCTCACTCTAAAGCAGGGAATAAAAATATTTTTAAAATGCTGTTATAATTATTGTAGTTAGGGATCATTTTAGTGCAAGAACAGACACCTCCTCAAGCCAATACAAATAAGAAATAGTGGTTGAGGGAAGAACTACTAAAGGGTTTTCTTGGCAATTGCAGATACCGAAAAGTAGGCTGATGAGTCTTGAAGGGTAAGCAGGGCCCCGGGCTAGAAAACAAGAGTTCAGGGCCAACCTCTAATCTCCTACAGCCACCTGGGGTGCGTTTCTTCCCTGCCTATCTACTTCCAAATCTTGTGTCCCCTGGCATATTGACTTTCTCTGATTTTAATGGATTTTCAGCTTCCCCTAAACGTTGAGTGATCATTGCATGAATGCCACCTCAACTCCTTATAAACTTTCATCTCAAGATCTCAAGTGCCCATTGCCAAGCAAACTGTTGTTTCTGGGCCTGTTAAATGAAAATTTCAAGATAAAAATCAATTGGCCCAACCTGCTACACTCATCAATTCCCCATGGGTCCAATATCTACCCCCATCTAAGCAGTTCTACTAGGGGATCAGGTCAGAAGGGTAAGTCGAGCATGGCAGACAAAAATACCAGCCTGACTTCTGGAATAATATACCTACTAGAGTATAGTTAACCTCACTCTGGAGCATTTTTCAGTTAGGAAAGCATGTTTTTTACTCATAGTTTGCTTTTACCCAGCGAGAAGTATTGGCGTTCTGAGGATTCAGGGGCTAGCAGCGGCCAGAAGGGTCAAGTTTGGGATGAAAGCATAAAGATTCGAAAGGCAAATAAATCATCAGCCAGTTGGCCCTGCAGCTTGGACGGGGAGCATTAATGCACTTTTCGGAGGTGGAAGCAAAGAGAAGAGAGCTGAGGGGCTCTCCTGAGAAATGCATCTGTGCTCTAGTTAAAGAAGCACTGGGGGGGCAAGACCTAATTTCTCTATAAATGGAGCAGAAATATCACACTGGTGTTTCCTCTGCATGAGTGCAAAAACACAGGCATTTTCCAGATGCTGAAACATCATAGAAAAGAGATAAGGCAGAGGCAAGAAGCGGTACTGAAGTGGCATGGTATGGCAGAGCTCAAGAAGGGGACATGATTTTGTGAAGAACTAATGAAAAGTCTGTTCTTCTGAAGTAGCATCCAAATGGAGCAAAGCCTGAGCCGACTGGCCTCAGTCTATTGGAAGAAAAAGGCACAGCATTTTGTTCAGGGAGAGAACATCAGGGGAAGGAACAGATTAAATAAGGAATAGCAGCCAAGCCACAAGCATCAATACCAACTGCTTCTTTCTGGAAAGGGATGGTTCTCCAGCACCCCATGAGGCCAGGGTTTGGAGTAGCTCCTGGATGATTTCTGTGCATGCCAATAAGCCCTGGGTAATGTGAGTGCTGTCCATCAGCCCAGCCGTGTGGCTGGGCTCTCCTTCAAACTTTATTCTCCAGCCAAACCTAATTATTCACATTTTCCCCAAGGTATATTAAGTGCTTTTACTAACTGGGCCTTTGCCCATTCACAGTCCTCTGTCAGGAGCCTTCCGTATACTTTATCCCTGCTTAATTCCTACTGCTCATGACTTAGAATCTACTTTCTCCAGGAGCTGATCCTGAATTACTGTGGCTACGATAGTGCCTCTCTCTTTTCTACAGCACTCTGCTCATCCTCTTCTTACCTACCTCTTACTATCACTGGTTGTCATGGATCTCATTCTAGTCTGAGAGTCCTTTGAGGATAAAGACTATTCTTGGCCCACATTGATTGAGGTATAATTTACACATAATAAGATTCACCCATTTTAAGTGTGAAGTTGGATCAGTTTTGACAAATGCACCCATGCAGAAATGTAACTACCACCACAATCCAGATGTTCCCTTGTGCCCCTTTGTAATCAAACCCCAGCCTACCCCCAAATCCTGACAACTACTGATCTGTTGTTATTTGTGCCTATACTTCTGCATTTTCTTGAATGTCATGTGAATGGCATCAAATAGCATGCAGGCTTTTGTGTCTGACTTCTTTCACTTCATTTCACCAGTGAAATTCTTTGGAGATTCATCCATTTCGTCACATGGCTCAGTAGTTGATTTTTGTTATTATTGCCAAGTAGGTGTCTGTTATCTGGGTATCTTGCAATTTATTTTTCCATTCACTAGTTGATGACCATTTTAGTTTCCAGTTTGGCACTACATATTCTGAATAAAGATTCTATGATCATTTACATACAAGTCTTTTTGTGTAATTTATGTTTTCATTTCTCTTGGGTAAATTCTAGGAATGAAATTCCTTAGTCATTTTATAAGAAACTGCTGAACCATTTTCCAAATTGCCTGTATTATTTTATATTCTTACCAACGACGTAGAAAAGTTCCAGTTTCTTCACGTCTTCATCTGAACTTGGTACTATCAGTTTTATTTTAGCCATTCAGGTGGTGGTGTGGTGGCCCATTGTGGCTTTAACTTACATATCCCTGTTGACTTGATGTTGAGAATATTTTCATGCTTTAATTTGGTGCTCATATACTTATTTTGGTGACAGGTCTCTTCAAATTTTCGCTTATTTTTAAAAATTGGTTTGTCTTATTATTGAATTACAGGAGTTATTTATGTATTTTGCATATATATTTATGAGATATGTTTCACAAATATTTTTTCCAGTCTATAAAATTTTACAAAATTTTTTTTGTGTTTTTCAAAAAATAAAAGCTTATAATCTTTACAAAGTTTGATATTATTAATTTTATCTCTTAAGGCTCATGGTTTGTTGTTTTTTTTTTTTTTTTTTGGTCCTTTCTAATCTTTTCCTAACCCAAGGACACTATGATTTTCTTTTATGCTTTCTTTTAAAGGTTTTATTAATATAATTTTACATATAGGACTACATTTAGCACTACATTTACATTTAGAACTATTCCTACATTTAGGACTATGATCCTTTTATAAGTAATTTTTGTATATGGTGTGCAGTGTGACTGAAGTTCATTTTTTTTGCACAGGATATCCAAATTTTCCAGCAGCATTTAATGGAAAGACTAACCTTCTCCCCATTGAATTATCTTGGAACCTTTGTCATAAATGATTCAACCACATGCATACATCTATTTCTGGACTCTTTGCTCTTTCTGTTGATCCGCATGTCTATCTTTATGTCAATACCAAACTGCCTTGATTAGGGTAGCTTTGCAATGAGTATTGAAATCAGGTAGTGTAAGTCCTCCAACTTTGTTCTTCTTTTCCAAAATTATTTTGGCTGTCAGGTCTTTTGCATTTTTATATATATTTTTGAATTAGCTTATCCTTTAAAAAATCCTGCTGGTATTTTGATTGGAGTTGCATTAAATCTGTGGATTGATTTGGGGGGAAATTTGCATCTTTACTATATTGAGTCTACCAAATCATGAACACTATTTATCTCTCCATTAAAGTCTCTCCAAGTCTTTAAATTCTTTCAGCACTGTCTTAGAGTTTTCAGTGTACAAATCTTCCATATATTTTGTGAAAGTTATTGTTTCATGTTTTTGATGCTAACAGTATTTTTCAATTTAAATTTCCAATTATTTATTGCTAGTACATAGAAATACCATTGATTTGTATACATTGACTTTCTATCCTGTGATCATCCTAAACCTCTTATTAGTTCTAGTAGCATTTTTGATCTCACAGAATTTTACAATGATGATCATGTTCTCTGTGAATAATGACCATTTTACCTTTTCATTTCCATTCTGATATTGTTCTTCTTATTGCACTGTTTAGAACCTCCAGTACAATGTGAATAGAAGTGGTGAGAGTATACATCCTTGTATTCTTCTGATCTTAGGAGGAAAGCATTCACTCTTTAACCATTAAGTACGATGTTAGCTATGGGTTTTTGTAAAAGTTTTTTATCAGATTAAGAAAGTTGTTTACTATTTATCATTTGTGATAGTTTTAATTTTAAATGGATGTCAAATTTTGTTAAATTCTTTTTTCAAGGACTTTTTTTCCATTTTACCTCAATGTTTTCTGTACATTTTAAATACTCCACAAATGTTTGTTGAATGAAAGAAGCTGGGCTAAATATTTCTGAAAGCTCAAGGCCATACTTCAGCAGGTCATGAGATGGGCTCAGGGACTTAAGAGTGTTTGAATGCCTACTCTGTTCCAGGGGTACTAGCTTATGTCATGCAGTTTGCACAGCGATCCTGAGAAATGGGTATCTTCATTTCACAAATGAGGAATGAATAATGGATGGAATTATTTAAAAGCTGTAACATAGTTGAGCTGTGGAGAGGAAGTCCTATGTTTTATTGCTCAATAGAAATAAAAAGGCAACCATTAAGTTCAGAAAACAAAAAAACATACAAAGAAAGCGGCTTCTAAATGTAATGCAAACAAAAATGGACAAGATTCAGCCATTTGATGGAGCGAAAGAATAAAGAATCCAGTTGGTCTGGATGCAAGGAATGTTGTCCTTGAAATGACCATTGGGCTACTAAGAGGAAAAAGAAATTCTTGTATAATACTTGCCACAATAATCAAAATAATGTAAATGTAGGTTATTGGTTTCCTACCCTGGTGACGTGATCAATAGACAAAGCATAGAACACCTAATTTTGCTTACATATCAAAAATGCAAATGTTTATCAACCTTGACAAAGCAAAAGTCCAGGTAAATCTGAGGAAAGTTAGAACATGGAAGAGAAGTGAGAAAACTTTAGGGACGTTAACATTTTTATTTTCCAAAATGGAAACATATAAACCCCTCTGAACTTCAGTTCAACACCTGCAAAATGAGACATAAAATATTACTTAAGGGGGTTGTTGTGAGAATTAATGAATGTATGTGTGTAAAATGCCTACTATGTGGTAGGTACCCAGCTACCTGTAGCAATGATAGAGAAGAGTGGGTGGGAGGGCAGGCCTGTGGCTAGAAGGAAATCAGCCCATCTCCACTAAGGTGGAGACGACTGCACCTTTAAGGCTGGTCTATAAACCACCTCTCCTTGAGACACTGTCACTGCCCAGAGAGCAGGCCGTGAGTCTGAGCAATGAAAGGGTAGAGGCTCTGTCTAGCACAGGACATGTGAATGACAGGACAATCCTGTAGATGGTATCATCACCACCATTCCACAGTTGTGGGAATTGAAACTCTGAGAGCACCTGACTCACCTAGGCCCAGCAGCAAGTGGCTAAGCCAGGACAAAACCAGGAATGGTGCCTCTGGATCCCATTGCCTGCCACAGAGCCAAGTGGCACAGAGAATCTGAAACACTGGGTGAGCTCCTGGCATGTGCTCTGTACATAGTTCTAATGAATAGGCCCCTAGGTTTAATTAAGGGTGGGAAAAAGATTAATTGTTTCTCCCAACAGCTGCAAATTATTTACATTGCATTTGTGTTGATGGCTAATAAAAGAGCAAAGGAGCGTGGGGACAGCCCAGGGTGGCTGTTAACTCTTCCAGGGTCCATAATGAAGCATTGGTCTGAGTGCCAAGACCTGAGAATGCATGAGCCTACCGCCCCTTCCACACCTGCAGTCAGCAGAGCTACTCTCTGCCCTGGGCACGATCCAACCGCAGAAATGGATCTCAGGGGCCACGACCTGAGAATAGCAAGGCCTCTATCCCTGCCCTGTTAGACTGCTTCTCAGTTAGTTCGTGATTGCTGTGGAATGGGTGAGAGGCAGCAAATGGTGGCCCAGGCTGAGGCTACCACCAGTCCTGGAGCAGCTCTTAGCTGACCCTTTGAAGGATGATGGGGTGGGAAGGGGACAGCAGTCAATGCATCAGAGCTGCTCTCAATTCTATGAGCTCTTGCTTTGCTATGGCTATTGAAATCTTTGTAATGCAATATATAAAATATATACAGTACAATGTGTATTACATATATATCATAATGTGCATATGTGTGCACATGCTTTTTGGGTATCACAAAGTAGGAACGAGTTTCTGATTTTTCCACTTACTGATTATTGACCATGTGATCATCTTGGGAAAGTCACACCTCATGGAAGTAGTTTCTTCATCTTTATAGTGATCATGCCTGCCTCATAGGTTGCTGTGGGGAGCATTGGGTATGTGACCACACCTTTTAAACTGTGAAGCAGGGTGTGAGGGCTGGCACTGGAACAACTTTGATTATTCTAGGGCTCCCAATAACCTGTTGTTTTGTTTCTAAACACCTATTCTACACTCAGACTTCTGTGAGGGTATGTGAGGATTAAAAAAATGAGAAGTCAAGCAGCTCAGCACTGAGTAATCAGATTAATGTTTTAGAAAGATCATTCTTGATACCAGCGTGGACTGACGTGGGACAAGAGTTCCTACTGAGAGACCAGCCGCTGCAGCTATCCAGATCGGAGTCAGCAGGGCCAGAATCAAACCAGACAAGGAGAAGGAACTGGCAGAGACCCAACATTCACCAGATGAGATGCTCACCTGGGAATATTACACCAAATCCTGGTGCAAGTCTTATTTCAATGATCTACCCTCCATTAGCACCTGCTGACATAAGTATACTGTATTCATTCGCTAGGGCTGCTGTAACAAAATACCACACACAGGGAATCATAGAACAACAGAAATGTTTGTCTCATGCTTTTGGAGACTATAAGTCTGAAACAGGTGTGGGCAGGACTGCGTTCCCTCTGAAGGCTCTTGGCCAGGATATGTGCCAAGCTGTCTCCCGGCTCTGGTAGTTCCTTGGCTTGTGGCGGCACAACTCCAATCTTCTCGCGGCCTTCTCCCTGTGTGTGTGTCTATGCCACAGTTTTTTAAAATGAATTTTTTATAATACGCTTTTTATAATGACTCTGGGCACATTGCATGAAAACCCACCCTAATGACCTCATTTTAACTTGATTACTTCTATAAAGACCACCTCCAAATATTCCACATTCCAAGGTACTGGGGGTGAAGACTGCACCTTTCTTTTTTGAGGGGGACATAATTCAACCAATAACATACATCCGATATGTACTTTAAGTGTATTAATTGTTCATTAGATAATGTGGGCTGTCCCCACACTCCTTTGCTCTTTTATTAGCCATCAACACAAATGCAATGTAAATAATTTGCAGCTGTTGGGAGAAACAATCTTTTTTCCCCCTTAATTAAACCTAGGGGCCTATTCAATAGAATTATGTCCAGAGCACACATTCAGCTGGTCAAATGATTAAGGAGCAACTTAAGTTGCTAGATAATTTAGACCATTTAGATAGACACGGTCTTTAAGTGATCAGCAAATACTCGAATATTTGTTGCATCTTTACATATATATTGGTACCTATACGTACATGTACGTATGTATGTAAGTAAAACGCAGTAACTGTTCCTAACGGTGGATCAGATTAAGTTGATGTCAGAAATCCCAGCACCCACAGCCATAATCTGCTGGTTTATTTACTGATAATGAAATTTAACTCTGAAACATCTATTAATAGTAGCATTTGAAAATTAAAGCTTTCAATCAATTCTTAATAATATAGATCTATACTGGGCATCCAGAAATAGAAATACTGGGATTTTGGTGAGGCGAAAGACCCGTGGTCTTATAGACGAAAGACTGTGTCTGTGTCTAGGGGCTGTCCCTTGACTCGCGTGTGCCTGGGTGAGTTGTTGACCCTCTCTGCACTTCTCTGAAGCTTCACTGGGTGTAAAGGGAACTAACGTGCTCTGTGTCCTTCATGGGATTGTTGGATGAGAGTCTATGATTGGGCAAATGTACAATATTGACACTATTATTATGGGTTAGTTATTCAAATGATATTTTTGTTTGTTGTGTTTTTTCCCTGTTCTTTTCTAGTCAACAAGCACAAGCCATGGATCGAGACTTCGTATCATGGAGTCATAACTGAGAACAATGACACGGTCATTTTGGACCCACCTCTGGTAGCCCTGGATAAAGATGCACCAGTTCCTTTTGCAGGTGAGGTGACGGCTTAGTGTGGTCGGGCTTGGCTCACTTTGGACACGTGTTGGGAAACCTCCCCAGAGCCCAGGCTGGGGCTTTACAGCTGTTCACAGCTGTGCATCTCCTAGGTCAGCCTGCGATGTTGAAGTTGTATGCCTCTTCTTATTTCTGGTGTGGATTCCGTCTCTCCTTGTGTGTTTTTTTCCCTTCACATTGTCTCCCATGTAAGACCCTCGTTTTTTGATCTTCTGAGGGGTGGTAAATTGCTGAACTGACCCTGGAGTTGGAGAAGTTGGGCTGGTAAGATTCTTAGGGGAGTTTTCCCCTAGAGAGCTGACCCATAGACATGATAAGATGTGTGACCCTCTGTCCTCACTACCCATATATCATGGATAGGTGGAGACTTGTAGCTGGGTAAATTGGCAAGAGAAAAGGGAAAGAAAAAAGGCCCAGGAAATATTTGCTAAGGTGGGACAGAGTCCTGCCCTTGAACTTCCAAGGGAGTGTGGCTTTTGGAGGGGACTCCAAAGGCAGTGCCATGTTGCCCTCTGCATCTGGTGGCTAGAGAGCCTTCTCACTGTCATCAAGACTACCCCTGCTTCTTGTTCTGACTTCCTCAAGGGCCAGGCTCCAGGAAGGGTGGGTGAGGAATACGGCTAGGTCGCATGTTTCCGTGGATTTTGGCAAAGAGCAGGATGAGTGATAGCAGCAGGAGGAGGGATTGGACAAAGGATTTCTGACAATGCCTGCATCATGAGTAATATTGTTAACATTTTATAACTGTCAGGAGAAAGACAGGAAATTTAATGAAGGTTTTCAAGATTTCTGGAAGATTGCTTTATGATAGATGGGTGCCAGGCTGAGGTTTTCACCAGTATGAAGTCTATTTTTTCTGACAGTTTGTCTGCTACATTATGAGCTACTTGGGCAGAAAAAATAGGTTCTTTTGCAATTCTAAGAGCTAAGCTCTGTGAAGACCTTTTTTTTCATTACAGAGTATTATAAAGTAAAGAGAAAATGCAGTGGGTTAAATGGGGAAATCCAGCAGTATGTGAAGATAAACCCATAAGCATTGTTGCAGAGAACGGGGGAGATACTCTCGACTCTCGGAAGAAAGCGTTACCTTTGTTTTATGTAGAATGATAGCCATCAAGGGTGACTTCCATGGTGTTTTGAACTGGGGCATTTCCATACCTCTCCCAACCATCCTCAGAAGTTTAACTGAATGTCACTTGGAAGTATAAGCCCCATGCTGTCTTTTCCACAAAAGAGGAGGTATCTCCCCCAAACCTTTGCCAGCCTAGGAATACTCCAGCACACCCCCTTCTTGGACATAGCGAATATGGTACCAGGCTTAAGTGACAATTCTTAGCAACCCCTGGAAATTAGCTTTTTAAATAAATATTAGCAAAAATGTTTGGGTCATGAAAATGTTTGGCTTGGTATGCACTGTGTGCTTAAAAAAGTAAAGGCAAACATTTAGAAACTGGGAGATTTAGCATAAAAATGCAGGATTCTGGTTTATCTTGATGAATAGGATTTGAGATACAGAGCTGAGAGGTGTCTTCCTCCCCACTCTGAGCGTGTGCCCCCAGCTTCCTTTGGCCCCTTCTCTTACGGCCTGTGTGCAGAGGCCCCTCCACTAGGCAGGCCCTTTCATTCATGTTTCCAACACAGTAACAGAGAAAACCAATGACGAATGAAAGGGGAAGTAAACAGATGTCATGAAGTCATTTCAGTGTATCAAGGCTAACACGTTATGAGATGAGTAATATGTCTGTCATGTGTTATATCTACCCTTTACGTAGTCCTGAACTCACCCAATAGTTAACAGGGACACTGATGTAGTTGAATAAGCTGTTCTATAATAAAGTTATAAGCTTTCTAATATGCAGACTAGAATAGGAAAATAAAAAATCTCAAGCAAATCTGATATGTGAAAGTTTGGATTTATGAAAGATTACTTAACTGTCTTGGTTTTAGGGCTAAAGGAAAATTACAAGTTTTATCTGAAGATTCACCAAAGAATTTTTTTACATTTCAAACCCATGACATTCCTTTAAACTTAAATTTGCATTCTAACTGTTGGATATGCCCACAGTCGTTCAAGCACATCTTGAAACTGAGGTTTACTTCTAAGCCAAGCCCTAAATAGTTTTTTCCATCTGAAGAAAATTCCTATACTCCTCCTATTATTTGCAGATGCCTTAAAAGAAATATAGCTTAATGTATCAAAATGTAATCCCCCAAGCTCTTAAGAGTAAAAAATAAAGGTGTGTTTTAGAATGGCCAAAGCTATTTTTCTCAGTGTTATTTATGATCAGCTCTAAGACAGGACACAGGCACTAGCCATCCATCCATGCTGCAGGCATTTATTTTAAAGCATTTATCTTAAAAAGAAAATACTGAAGATTTATTTCAGATCCTTATCATTCTCATAAAATTGAAAAATTCGTATCTGCCAGCTCCATCACTCCTCCAAGTCAACTGAAGCTTTGAGTCCCCCCTTATCAATGGCTGCTGTATTGTGTCAGCTTCCCCACCCCTTTCCCAGTGGTCGTTATTTCCAGTTTAGCCTGTGAGGTGAGCTACAAGCTTTGCGGAAGACAGTTTCATCATACTCTTTGTGCTCTGCCTTGTTTCTCTTATCTTTCTCCTCTCGAAATATTTTTTTTTTAAATTTCTTACACATAGATTCTGCTAAAATATCAGTAAAAATCATATACAACTCAAGTGATTTTCATTTAAATTAAACTCATGATTGCATTTTGTATATAAATGCAGATTTCAGGGATATAAAATAGATTTTATGGTATTTCTCCTGATTATGACAATAACAAGTGTTTATTGTAGAAACTGTGGAAAATATAGGAAGCACACACAAAAAGCACGAAGTATGTCTTCATATCCTCAGAGAGAGCTACCTTTTAGCATTTTAGTGTATTTCCTTCCAGTCATTTTTCTACTCTTTTTTGTCAAAAATTGTGATCACATCACATATTTAATACTATAACTTATTTTCCCCACTAAGCTAATAAAAATACAATATTTTATTAAATATTCTTCTGTGATTGATCAATTTGCTGCATGATTTCCTACTTAATGAATATTCTATTGTTTACCATTCTCTTATTGATTGACATTATGTCTATCTCCAATTTTATTTTATTATAACACGTGTCCACATTTCAGATTCTATTGTTTGGATGGAGTTCCAGAATTGGAATGAACTGGTCAAGCATTTGAAAGTTCCCGAAATATGCTGAGCTGTTTTTTAGAAAAGTTGTGTGAGTTTGCAGTCCCATTCACACCAGAGCAGTCAATGGTTCCCTGGCCTTCATGTGCCTTATCCTGATGATGTGACTTAGGGACGATATGATGGAATTGCTGCTTCCTATCAATATCTGTAAAATAATATAAGCTTTGCAGGCTTGTTGTTTCGATGAATTTTTTAAAAAATGTCTCTGACACATGTTGCAATGATTCGAGATGTAGTAGAATTTTAATAAATTTGGGTTTCCTTTTCCAGACCCTCCTCCCTCCAGCCTCAAAGGGCAGATAACTAACTCACGGAGAGGCTAAGCAATTTGCCCGGTATCCCAGAGCAGGCTAGCATGGAGCTTTCTCCCTACTTGCTCTGAGCTCCCTTTCCTGGTGATATTGCCTTTTGATCCCTGCCCCACCTGGTGAGTGAAGTACTGACACTCAGCCAATGAAACCTCCCTCAGACTGCAGTCAAGCCCATTAGACTTGACTCGATTCTCAACCCAGTGTCTGAGCTCTGTAGATTTGACCTTCTTAGAGAAACAGATACAGAAAAATCCTTGAGTAATAATGAAAATCCTGTCCACTGCATGGCAAAAAACGATAATGAAAGCAAGCTGGGCTCACCGTGAACTTATTAATTTCTACCTGTGCCCCACTGAGGCCTGTTAGGAAACTGTAGAGACTTTCAAATTTGAAGGGAATTAGATTGCCTTTCAGAGATGATAGACTTGCTCATTTGTCTACATTGGGCCAGTCTGGACTTGTCTTTTATAAGGACAGGGCTGCAGAGAATGATCAGGCATAATTGGCTGACTTCTCAGGCTGGGCGACTCTCTGAAGGATGCCCAGAAAATTGCCTGGGACGTGATCTGGCCTGGTTTGATTAGCTGGTTATAGTGCTGGTTGCATCAAAGAATGCTCTTTCCCACGTGGTTAATTCTGTTTGTACCTCTGTCATGTTCAGTGTCTGCCAGTCTATCTGCCTCCGTGTCTTTGGACCTGCACCTGGTTCTTGCTCATGCCTCAGGATCTGTAAGTGTCTGATGGCAGAGACTCTCCCAGAAGGTTTGGTATAGCCCTGGTGTCTTACAGTGAGAATGGAAGGAAGGGGTGTGAACAGTCACCAGCTTTGAGCCAGACACACATAGTTTTACATTTAGGACCTGCCACTTGCTAGCTCATAAGACAATCTCAGGTAAGTCTCTGAATTCCTCTGAGGGACAGTTTTCTTACATTTAAAAGGAGTATAATCATAATACCTACCCCTGGTGTTAATATGTGGATTAAATAAGATATTAATGTACAATGTCTAGAGCACCCTTTGGCAGCCAGTAGATATCCAAGAAATCATAGTTCTGATAATCACAGCAATGTTGATAATGAGGGTAATCAGAGTAATTGCAATTATTATTATTATCAATAAGCCACAAGTGTTTGACTCATTTTAGGTTGATCACAATAGTGCAATTATAATCTGTGATGATGATGTTAAGGAAAAGAAAAAAGTAAGTTTGGAGTTTGTTCTAAGGTTTGATATAGTCTCCCAATTGTACCACCAAGCTATGCTGCCTAGACCATTTGGTTATGTGGTGATATGAGAACAATCAGTTAAATAATGTAAGGGAAAGTAGCTTGAAAGCTGAGCAGAACTCCACAAATAAATGTCAGTTAGTTGGGAATAAATATTCTCTCATTCTACCTGTAATTTATCCTTACAGAGTAATCTACTAGTTGAAAGATACAGTTTCAGACTATTGCAAATCATGTGCCCTTTTATTATAAACACACACACATACACACAGACACACACAATTACATCCAAACCTCACCAGCTCTGTGAAACAGGTAGATCAGATATTATGATTCTGTTTGTATCATAGGGAAATTTTATAAAGTGTTGAAGCTTACCTAGCCAGCATGGATCAGCCCTGTCTCTGGATTCCAGACGCCAAGTCCCGCCATCTTTCTCCTCTGCCAATTGTCCAGTGTGTAAGACACATCTCATTGCCAGTAGAAGATTTACATGGTACCCGGACATAGCTTTAAAGAATGCTGAATCCCATGCTGAGGACGACATTCCCCTTTAAGTTCTCCTTCTGAGTGTGTCAAGGGAAAAGGTGCACCTTAGGAGGTTCAGTACATCTTGAACACCTCTCAGACACTTGCTAATCACTCTTTTGACAAAGAGGGAGCAAGCTCTTCCACAGAGTCTTCCATAGGCAACAACCTCAAGCTAGAATTTTAATAAAGTTCTGTTGTATCTTATTTAAATTACTTTCTATCTGAGGCAAATATTGCTAGCTTTTCATTTCAGTTGTTTTCTTTTTACAGACATTCATTTCAGTTTTTTTAGAAAACTGACATTAAAGGAAAATATATGTAAATTGGTATTTGGGTGGTTTGTGGTTTGTGGAAGCAGCAAAAACCAAGAGGTCCATGAATGAGCACCATGTGGGGCACTGTGAAATATAACCATGGCCTCACTCCTTCTTCCAGTGCCTTCAGGACCCTAGGCATAGGACTCAGCCGTCTTCAGTCGGTCCTGCCCCATGGCTCTCTGACCTCTTGTCCTGGCCCGGAGAAGCCAAACACATCAGTCTCACAGTAGATGTGCCTTTGCATTCCAAGCTCGTTTGTTTGGGGGCCATTCCTGCAGACCAGAAGGCAGGGGGCTCCCTGTTTTCCACTCTGCTCTTTGAGTAGGCACTTGGCTTCAGCTAGAAGCCAGCCCGTAGCCTCCCTGCAGAGAATCAGGCTCAGACTCATCTGGAATCCATAAGCTGGGCCACTGCCTTTGACCTCACAGAGTTGAATCAAGATAGGCCAGGAGCACAAAGACATGGACCAATGTCTGTTCATTCAAGTACATGTGAAAATCACTAAAAAGAACAAGGAATAATTCAATCAAGTCCTATTTATTTATTTTTGTTGTTGCTGTAATTGCCATTGGGGTCTTAGTCATAAATTCTTTGCCTAGGCCTATATCTAGAAGAGTTTTTTCAATATTTTCTTCTAGAATTCTTATGGTTTCATACATTACATTTAAGTCTTTTATCCATCTTGAATTAATTTTTGTGAGTGGTGAGAGATAGGGATCCTGTTTCATTCTTCTGCATGTGACTATCCAATTTTCCCAGCACCATTTATTGAATGGGGTTTCTTTTCCCCAATGTGCATTGTTGTCTGTTTTGTCGAAGATCAGTTGGCTGTACAATGATGGTTTTATATCTGGGTTTTCTGTTCAATTCCATTGGTCTATGTCTCTATTTTTGTGACAATACCATGCTTTTTTGATTACTATAGCCTTGTAGTATAGTTTGAAGTCTGTTAATGTGATGCCTCCCGATTCATTCCTTTTGCTTAAGATTGATTTGGCTATTCTGGTTTTTTTCTGGTTCCAAACAAAGCATAGAATTATTTTTTTCTAGATCTTTGAAATATGACATTGGTATTTTTATGGGAATTGTATCAAATCTGTAAATCACTTTGGGTAGTATGGCCATTTTAACAACGTTGAGTCTACTGATCCATGAGCATGATATGTTTTTCCACTAGTTTATATCATTTGCGATTTCTTTCCTCAGTGTTTTGTAATTCTCTTTGAAAAGATCTTTCAGCTCCTTGGTTGAGTATATCCCTAAGTATTTTATTTTCTTTGTAGTAATTGTGAATGATATTGAGACTTTGATTTGACTCTCAGCTTGACTATTATTGGTGTATAGGAATGCTACTGACGTGTGTACATTGCTTTTGTAACCTGAGACTTTGCTGGATTTATTTACCAATTTCAGGAGTCTCTTGGTGGAATCTTTGGGGTTTTGTAGATGTAAGATCATATCATCTGCAAAAAGTGATAGTTTGATCTCCTCTTTTCCAATTTGGATACCATTAATTTCTTTCTCTTGCTCGATTGCTGCAGCTAGGACTTCCAGCATTGTGTTCTATAGAAATGGTGACAGTGAGCATCCTTGTTTTATAGAAAAAAATTTACCCATACTCCTAAGATCCTACTAGACTCTTTCTAGTCATGTGTAGATATATATATTTTTAATTAATTTGGATCATGGTGTATTTGGCTCCTTGTCTTTGTATTTTCACTGTTGACAGGCATTCTCCAAGTTGATTAAAACTTTTTCAAAAATATTACTTAGGTGTTAGCATAATTATACATCATATAGATGTGCCATAATTTATTTAACCATTCTCCAATTTTTGGATATTTAGGTTGTTTACAATAGTTTTCCCTGTTTTTAAAATAAAACCTCCATGGGCAACTTTGAAATGCCTTTCTTACATAAGCATAGGATACAGGATTTTATTTTTGTGATTTAGTTCATAGTGAATTAAAAAAAAACAGATGTGTTCTTTTTTTAGTGACAGATTTAGATTGTGTTGTCAAGTGTTTTGCTCACACTATTTGTGATTGGCCAACTTTAGAGACGATGGTAGGGTTCAGATTAGATGGGGAAGTTAGAACTGAACTCGCATTCCCACGCCTGTCTGCCACCTGTAGGGGAGGCTCAGTCCCCATGTACTCAAACTTCAGGCCTCCATCCCTGTGGCGAATTCTCCACCGTCTCCACAGTGACTTTGATCTCGGGTTCTCCAGTGGCAGGCAAGGTGCTATTTGAGGACTCATAGGAGCAAGACAGAAATTGCTTTAAAGCTTAAAACAGTTGAGGGGTGAGGAGACAGCAGCCAGGAAACCTGGTCAGGGTGATGCTTGTGATCTCTGGAGAGCATAACAGGGAAAGGTCCATCTGTCATTCCCCAGGAGCAGCAAGGCTGTTGCAATGGCAACACCCATAGAACTGATTCTGTTGGTGCTGCCAACAGAATCTCTGCCAAACAGACTGGGAGAAGAAAGCTCTGATGCATCCATCACTCTGGAATTAAAGTACTGATTGGGCTCTGTTCCTTCATTCTCTTTCTTCTGCCAGTTTGACAGCTTCCAGCCTTGACAGTGATTGATATGGGGCTGGGGGGTGTGTCTGGGGTCCTCTCTTGGCCATCTCTACCAGGGGCACCACATTCATTCCAACTTTTCCCTTTCACATTTTATACTCTTCCTTCCTGCTGATGGCCAACCAGCCCAGGAGGCAGATCTCACCCACTTGGGTGGACAGGGGCCATTCACATAATCCCTGGGGTCCATCATCTTTTTCTTGATCACCAAAAACTGTCTCTCAGTGTCTCTGAAGCTGCCCATCTATGTAGCCCCTGATACTTGGCCTTCTTTTGGTTTTGTTCATATCAAAGCCTATGTGTGCATCATTGCTGTGTGGCAGCTCAGCCTTGGTAAGTGCAGGGTAGACCATCTCATCTGAAGGATTCTACTGTTTTCTTCTCCATCACATTCTGTGCTCATCCTGGTGCCCCAGTCCTCTCCACGGGGTCTCGCTGGAAAGGGCTTATTGGCAGCAGCAGGAGACACTGTGAGGAAAGACACATGGAGCTCCTCCTGTGCTGAGTAGTCAGAGGTGGACTTTGAGGGCAGGAAGGCCATGTGGGAAAGCTGAAGGGGATGACCCCCAGAGGATGGCTGGAGTAGGGACTCAGAGCCAGAACACAGGGAAAGGAGGGCAGGTGAGAGCTTCACTCAGCCAGAGAAGAGCGTGAAGGTCCCAGGTAAAGACCCAGAGCAGGGCTTGGTTTTCTGGCTGATGGAAGGAGGTGTGGGTGGGGCCAGTAGGGCCTTCACACCCACCAGTGACGCTGGCTCAGGGCTGTTGGACCTTCTCCATGAGAAGACTCTGGCTAGGTCGCGCTCTAGGTCAAACTCATGTTTGAGGGAGAACCTAATGGTTGTGGACTGTGGTTGCTTGTGGACTGTTTCTCACCAACACGGTTGAAACGGACAATCAGGGAGGCAAACTGTCCTGGTTTGCCTGAGACTGAAGGGTTTGCTGGAATATGTGAGGTCCTGGTGAGCCAGAGTGAGTTGATCACTCTAACAGGAAGGGTGTGGAGTCCCAGGTTAGAACACCTGGGACTGGCACTAGGAGATAACTTGAGAGAAGCAGTTGAATGTAGGAATTTCATGTTTTCTGGGACTCTGAGTTAACGACAATACTACACTAAAACAAGATTAAAAATGAACAATGAAATCAATAATAATAGCAGCATTGGTGCCAGCCCATATGGTAACTGTGCAAATTAGAAACAGGTGCCTCTTCTTACAGATGGACACTGTCTCACTCCAGAGCACATGGCTTGGCAAGTGGAGAAAGAGGTGGATTTCAGCCCTTGCTTGTCCCCTTGGTCATACATCCTTGTACAGAAAACAACTTGCACACAACAGCACTGAAAATTAGCTAACATTCACTGAGTACTTACTACATACCAGGCACTATTTTACATACACTATATCATTTAATTTTTACAACATCCTCTGAAATAGACATTATCATTATCCCTGTTTTATAGAAGGAGAAACTGAGGTTAATCCAGATTATATAATTTGCCCAGAACCCAGTAGTAATTGTAAAATTGTAATTTTAACCCAGATGTCTCGGTGAAGTATTGCTGTGCAACAACCACCTTAAAACTTTAGAGCATCAAACAATAGCCATTACTTCTTTCTCATGAGTCTACCTGTTCATTGGGCAGCTCTGCCAATCTGGGCCAGGCTCAACTGATCCCAGCTGGGCTGGTTCATGTGTCTACAGGCAGCTAGTTGGTCAGCTATATGCTGGCTGGTCTAGGGTGGTCTAGGGTGGTCTAGGGTGGCCTTGGCTGGGATGACACAGTTCTCCCCCATGTATTCTTCCAACGGGCTAGCCTGAGCTTGTTCCTGTGGTGAGAAGCCAAAAGTGCAGAAATGTGCAAGCACTTTTGCAAGCAGCTGCTTATGACAAATTTGTTACTGTCCTACTAGCTAAATCAAGCCCTATAGCCCATCCCAGAGTCAGTGTAGAGGTGGACTACCAAAGGGCACAGAGGGAAGGATCATTATGCAACCCATTCTACCACAGCCTGCCTCAGGTCACAACTATTCATTCCTTCCTCATGTAAAATATGCTCACCCTGTCCTAGGACCCCCAAAAGCTGCATACAAGGATGGTATCTGGCTTGAAGACCAAGATTTTGTGATCCTCGTGAGAGCTGGGTGTAGCTCCTCTTGATCCAGAGATCTGTGAACTGAAAAGATGAGTTATCTTCCCACACATACACACCCAGGGAAGGAAAACCTCAATAAACACACCCATTTGAAAAGGAGCCCAGGAGGGACACACCTGCCACTGTTTGGCCATTTAGCTGCAGTGATTCTGATATCCTGCTTAAAAAATGTTGCCAGGGGCCCCCATCTTCAGGGTGATTCTGCTCCTAAAAGGGACTCCCCAGCCACTGTTCTCTACTGCTGCATTGGCTCCTCCTCCCCTGGCTGTCATTTGGTTCTGCTACATCCCAGTTCTGGTGGGCTCAGAGGAAGCCGGCACAGTGCTCCTGAGGTCAGCATCCTGGACTCCGTCCTTAAGGAAACTCTTAGCTTCATTCATCTTCACATCAGTGTCCAACTTTGGGAAAGCAATGGTTAACCTGGGCTTCCCAGGTCAGGTCTTTATATAATAAATCAGGAAAAACAAAAAGTGAAGAACAAAACCCCCAAAGCACCTTTTTTTCTGTTGGAAAAACAATTCTATGACATGCCTTATTGACAAGTATGATATACACATGTCTGTGGTATTTTCCCACCCACGGCCCATGGCGGCCAAACTCTGAGCCCCATGACCCAGCCCCTTACCCAGCTGTGATCCAACCTGGGGTGCAATTCAAGGTGGCCAATAAATAGGCTAGTTATAATCTGTGATTTGCTACCTGGATTGAAGACATCAAATAGGCCATTTGCTTCCTGTTTGGGTGCTGAGGGGCCAAGGCAGTGTGGAGTGTTGCAGATGAAGCTTCCATAACACATGAAAACAGTCAGCAGAATGAGGGGAGGGCAGGTGGTCCCAGAAAGAAGCAGATATGCCCAGAAGGGAGACACTCTAAGTGGTCCTGAAGGGAACAGTAGCCTCAGTTCCTGAGTTGTCCTGATGTGTTGGTGATTCTAGATTTTTGTAAAATCATCCTCGTAGCTGCATTTTTATCCACTCTTATCTTTTGATATGAGTATGTCTCTGTCCCTGGAAACCAAAGAGGCATAATGAAAACCACTTGTTAATATGATTTACTGTACTGGGAGTGGGAGGGTGCAAGGCGTGGTTTGAGCTGCAAGAGAACAAAGAGCCCAAGAAAGCTCAGATAATGTGGCAGCATAGAGAAGAATTGAAATAGAGATGAATTGAGAATTTGCAAACATTGATGGAAACCTCTTAAAAAGTCATGACTGGTGCCCATCACAGCAAATTCAGTGATGACTGAAAAACAAATCCAACTGTCAGGAAATGTACCATTTAATAACCAAGCTTAGGCGAGTTAATACCAATTCAAATCCCTTCCCAATAGGAATTTTGGGCCTGTGCATGTTTGTTCTAACTGCCTTAGACTTATTTGAGATCACAGCTCAAAGAATGGGAGTACAAGGAGGCGTTTATAGTTCATTCTGCTTGGCAGAGTGTCCAGACCGAGATCACTGAATACTTTGGCATGAGTTCAGAGCTTGATTTTATTATCTTGTAGCTGCCTGTAATCATAGACAAGGCATCAAAGGCCAGCTGTCCCCCATGAACCTTGACAGTCTATATAAACTAATTACTTCTTTATGAGCCATCCTTTCAGAGGTTTGGAGAGAGGGCATATTAAGCCAAGTTCAATATGATCTACAAACTTCAGAAATTATTATTATTTATCTAAGGTACAGCTGAGCGCCATGATAAATGACGTCACTTGCAATGTTAGGCTTGGGTGGCTGTGAACTTCATTAAAATACAATCCTCTTTGTATTTTTTTGTAGTGGAAAGGTGAATCCCAGTGTGGCGGGGGTTCTTTTGGCACATTAATAATACTAATATCAAATTCTGAAGGGCAAAAAAGGAAAGAAAAAGAAAACAAATTGGGGAAGTGAGGGCTGGCCATGCCATTGGGGTGTATTCTGTCTCAGCCTCTGCCACTGGTGACCACTGCCTGCCTCTGCATGCTTGTTACTCTGATGCTGTCCTCATCGGCCCACCAAGAGGCTGGGTCACGTGTCCTCCCTGGGTCAGCCCACGTGGAAGGCTCTGAGTCACGCTGGCCTCTCTTAATCACCTCTTTCCCCAGCCTCTTCTTCCAGTTACCCTTGCTCAGGGGTTCCCTCAGAGCAGTTGTCTGGACTCCTAGTCATACTATTGTTTCTGTTTTACCACGAAGTCCTCCCTGTCTAGAAACGGATGGGTCCTCCAGGTTTGAGGTGTGAGTGATGTATTCAAACGTAGGTCTGAGCAGTCCTGCGGTAGGTAGCCTTCCACTCGAGTCTCGCTGCTGATTCTGGCCTCCACCGTCTCAGTTCTTTCTCGTGTGTAGTGCTTTATTTTCTCTCAAGAGCTCAGTTATTCCTGCCTGCTATCTGGTTTCCACTGTGCCTTCCCTCTCACCCCTCCTCTCCTGCCCACATCCAGTCCATGAGACATGACTATAAATATCTGAAACTGATTTACAAAGAGGGTCCTGAGCCAAAGGCCACCCAGTGTGTGCAGCCAGATCGCAGGGAGTGGTGAGAGGTGCCTGCCCCAGATCACAGCCCTATGTCCACCCCACTCAGGACTGGGTCCTGCACTGACATCCTGTGAGATGGACTCTTCTCTCCTAATGGCATCTTCGTGGCCTCCACCCTTGTGGCCACAGCTCCTTCAGTGCTGTCCTCTGCCCCAGCCCTTGCCACAGTGGGCTGCACATGTCTATTTGTGAGTCTGCCTTCCCAAGGGTCTCGAAAAGCAGCGTCTGAATCCGTTTTGTGTTCCTGGCACTGAGCCCTGAGTAGGGGCTCAATTAAAATCTGTTGAATGAATGACAGATTGTATATTCCATGCTTAAGCTGACCTATCGCCTTCTCTTACTGCTTTGGACATGTTTGCTTCAGGGCTGAGCCCTGGATTCTGCTGCACTTTCAATGCAATCTGTTTAATCATCTGCTTCTTATACCAGAGCAGGCTCAAATATCCTACGTCCTAGCATACCATCTACCTTAGAAATTCTCAGTAAATATTTGTTGATTTTAATTGAAAAGGACTGAGTGGCTTACAACCTATTTCTAAGCAGCATGGGGGTAGGGGAGAGGGGCAGTGGAGCTCAGGAACGTCTCATCCCTGCTGCTTATGTTGCACCCTCAGGGGCTAAAGCTGCCCCATGGAGGCCCTCTGGCGTGCGTGGCAGCAAAGCCACCCCAGCTTCTGTGTTTCCCAGATCACTACTCATAGGTCTGAAGTAGCCAATGGAGGAAGAGTTCTGGCCAAGGGAAATTTGGACTGGAAGGGACTGTAGTGAACCAAACAGGAGGGACTGCTGCTACTCAGCAATGGCTAATTTTTTTTTTAAAGAAGGTTGGTTTTTAAAAATCTAAATTCTTTATTTTGAGGTAATCGTAAATTTCCATGCAGTGGTAAGAAGTAATACAGAGACCCTGTGTACCCTTTACCCAGTTTTCCCCAGGGATATCATCATGCAAAGCTATCATACAGTATCACAATGAGGATAGTAACATAGGTAGGGTCAAGATACAGAACATTTCCACCGTGTTACCCTTTTATAGCCACACCCGCTTCCCTCCCAGCCACCCTCTCCTCAACCCCTGGTAACCACTATCTGTCCTCATTTCAATAATTTAGTTATTTTAACTATGTTACATAAATGGAATCACATAGTAAGCAACCTTTTAGAATTGACCTTTTTCACTAAACACCATTCTCTGGAAATTCAGCTAGGTTGTTGCCTGTATGAATAGTACATCTTTTCAGTGCTGAGTAGTAAGTAGTCCATGGTATGACTATACCACAATTTGTTTAATCAGTCACTGAAGGACATCTAGGTTGTTTCCATTTTGGGGCTATTATGAATAAAGCTGCTATAAGCATTTATGTGCAAGCTTTTATGTGAACGTGAGTCTTCACTTCTCTGGGATACTACATGTCAGGAGTACAACTGCTGGGTCATATAGTAGTTGCATGTTTAGTTTTTTAAGAAGCTGCTAAATGGCTGCACCATTTTACTTTCCCATCAACAATGTATAAGCGATAGAGTTTCTCTGCATCTTCAACAGCATTTGATATCGTAGCTATTTTTTATTATAGTCATTCAGATAGGTATACAGTGTTATCTCAATGTGGTTTTAATTTGCATTTCTTTAATGGCTAATGCTGTCAATGCCTTTTTGTGTGCTTATTTTCTGTGTGTAATTCTCTTTCATGAAATGTTTCTTCATGTCTTTTATCCATTTCATAACTGAATTGGGTTTTTTGTTATTTTTTAATATTCTTACTGTTACTTTTTGATTATTCTTTACATATTCTAAATAATAGTCCTTTGTCAAATATGTGGTTTGTAAATATTTTTTCCCAACCTGTAACTTGTCTTT